>NW_026637575.1:0-314985 GCF_028554395.1 Pezoporus wallicus | reverse complement strand
CCCCCACCCTGGACATGACGTGCTGTGGTATGGAATACCTCCCTGGCTAGCCTGGGTCAGGGGCCCTGTCTCTGCTTCCTCCCGGCTTCCCTTCCTCCCTGGCAGAACATGAGCCTCACAAAGTCCTTGGTCAGGGTAAACATCACTTAGCAACAACCGAAAACATCGGCTTCACCAACACTGTTCCCAGGCTGGAAGTCAAAAACCAGCGCTGCACCAGCTACCACGAAGGAGAAACATGACTGCTACTGCTGAACCCAGGACATTATCCACCCCTTATTCCATACCATTCACGTCATGCTCAGATCCCACATTTTCAATACACCATCGCTCTCCCACATATATATATCCATACACACACAGACGAAGAGAAAGAGATCATTTTCTTAGTGCATGGACCAATCCCTATAATGCTGCCGAGTCCATTCAGTCCATGATGTCAGGTTCCATCTCTTGTAACACTCTTTCAGGGCAAGAAAGGCTGTGAGCAGTATCGGATCATTGCCTGCTGATGCTGATTGTTCCTTTACTGTGGAACTCATCCGGTTCTATCAAAGTTCATTCTCTGTTGGGATGATGGCTGGAGGGAAGTCAGGGCCAGTCGCTGGTGACCTGGAGACATCTAGTTGGTGGGCTATAAAAGTATTACACAGCAGGCAACAGCATACAATCAAGTTCATTCACTGTTTTCCCCTAAAATCAAATCCCCTTGAGGTATACATCGGACTTCCCCCTCTTCCCGCATTACCCACCAAGTATATCCAGGTCCCTGAGCAAAAGCAATCCCACGAGTGGGTTTGCCTTTACCTGAAACAGGGATAACCCAGACTGTCTTCCCCAGCAAATTCTTTATGTGAGCCACAAGATCTTTATCCCCTTCTACAGTATGTAAAAGTTCTGACTAGGCTGGGCCAGCCCTGTTGGCAGATCCTCTGGTGTTGACCAGCCAGGTGGCCTTTGGTAAGTGTGTAACCCAATGCTTGAAAGTTCCCCCACCCATTGCTCTCAGTGTAGTTTTTAACAGCCCATTGGACTGTTCGATTTTCCCAGAGGCTGGTGCATGGTAGGGGATGTGATATACCCACTCAATGCCATACTCTTTGGCCCAAATATCTATAAGGTTATTCCAGAAATGAGTCTCATTGTCTGACTCAATTCTCTCTGGGGTGCCCTTTCGCCACAAAATCTGTTTCTCAAGGCCCAGGATAGTGTTCCGGGCAGTGGCATGGGGCACAGCGTATGTTTCCAGCCACCCGGTGGTTGCTTCCACCATGGTAAGCACATGGTGCTTACCTTGGCTGGTTGTCGGCAGTGTGATATAGTCAATCTGCCAGGCCTCCCCATATTTATACTTCAACCATCGTCCTCCATACCAAAGAGGCTTTAACCGCTTGGCTTGTTTAATTGCAGCACATGTTTCACACTCCTGAATAACCTCGGCAATAGTGTCCATTGTTAAGTCCCCCTCTTGATCACGGGCCCATCGGTATGTTACATCTCTGCCCTGATGGCCTGAAGTGTCATGGGCCTACCAGGCCAAAAATAATTCACCTTTACGTTGCCAATGAATGGGCATGTGATGACTCTGCAGACCGTGTAAGTTTTCGCCACATGGGTCGTGTACATTCAACTTCATCTGGATCTATGGGTATATCCCCGTTATTTGGCTTGATGTGATCATCTCCACGATGGCCGATTCCCTCAGAGACTGGATGCCTTTGTCTATAGTAGTCCACTTAGCCAAACGACTCATAACATCAAACTTGTATGGAAACTTTTCTTTCACAGCTGCCAAGAGCCACCTCGAAAGACTGAGGGACTTTTCCTCTCTTGCAATTGCTTTGCCAGTTCTCCCTTCTCTACCAAGTGATCCCAGCTGCTTGGCTTCTGTACCTTCCAGTTTATGACCATCAGCCCCATTGTCCCAGCATCGGAGTAACCAGGTGATGATGTGCTCCCCTGGTTGACAGGTAAAATCTTTTTGCATATTCCGTAGCTTGGTTGTGGTCGAAGGTTGAGAGGTTACCTCTTCTTCGTCATGTGATGATGACTCCTGATCAGATCCTAGACCGGGTGGTGAATAAACTGTTTCTTCATCTTGCTTCACCCTTATTGCCTCTTTTTTGCTTTTTCTCTTGTGTACAGGGGCAACCGATATTGGCACGAATTGGTCCTCTGGTTTGGCTGCAGTGATTATCACCGTGGTTTGAGTAGCGACTGTACTTGTCGTTTGGGGGTGGTGTAGCTGCTGTGCTTGGAGCTGGGGTAACTGCACTGTCTGTTGCTTTGCCCTCAGATCTGCCGACATTCTTTTCCTTTTGAAGGTGCTGGATACTGTTGAACAAGGCCCTGTAACCATAGGCCAAGCCCCAGCACGTTGCCATGATTTGTCCATCTCTGGTATGGCCAGAATGACCACACACCTCATTTAAGTGTTTTACTAATTCTTCTGGATTTTGCAGTTGTTCGGTAGTGAAATTCCAAAGTACTTGAGGGGCCCACTGACCTAGATACTTGCCCATACTATCCCACACACCCTGCCACTCATGACTGTCCAGCCTCAGGGAAAATCTCTCGGTCCTCCTACATCATTGTTTGACCCCAGACAAGACCCAAACTTGACTCTGCTTAACTCTTGAAATCAGTCGTGGGCAAAACACACTCTGTATACGTGCTAGCATGGTGATTCCCATCACGATCAGCAAACAAGTCTCAACAGCATTAAAAGACCATTCAAAAACTTCAAAACTCTCAGATGTAAATGGTCTGGGAGGATGACTGGGAGGGTAAAAGGATGTCTCCTTCACAGGTTGAGCACCTGAGGAGGAGAAAAAAGATGTGTAATTGTTAAGCACTTCTATTATATACTTCCCAAGGTATAAAGGTGGCGACCACACTGGGAACATATGCCAGATCGGTTTCATGATCAATGATTCTATTGTATTACAAATCATTACCATAAAGTACAATGAGACAAAAACCTTAGCCCAAGCCCCACACTTGAAGACCACTAATACAGCAAATACCGGATGGAAGTAAGATATGATATACTGAAACTGTGAGATCAAGAGGAACAACCTAGAAAGCCAATAAATCAGCATTGTGATGAGTGACTATTAATCCAGACAGATCTGTTGCTATCTCAACCCCTCGTGCCCCACGTTGGGTGCCAAAAAGAACTGTCGTGGTTTAAACCCTAGCCAGACAGCTTGTTCACTCACTCCCAGTGAGTGGTGCCAGGCTGAGAGCACCCTCCCCCCCCAGTCCAGCAACCAATGTACAACACAAATCACCACCACTACCACCAACTACAACAATGATAAGAGAAAATAACAAGGGAAGAGAATACGATACCACTGGCCAAGAAACGAGTCCCATCCGGAAGCCCGTGTCCTTCCAGGTAACTCCCAGTTACATCCTGGGCATGACGTGCTGTGGTATGGAATATTTCTTTGGCGAGCCTGGGTCAGGTGCCCCGTCTCTGCTTCCTACCGGCTTCCCTTCCTCCCTGGCAGAACATGAGCCTCACAAAGTCCTTGGTCAGGGTAAACATCACTTAGCAACAATCGAAAACATCGGTATCACCAACACTGTTCCCAGGCTGGAAGTCAAAACACAGCACTGCACCAGCTACCACGAAGGAGGAACATGACTGCTACTGCTGAACCCAGGACATTAAATTATACTCATGTTTGAGATACTGCTTGCTTCAAGGCAGATTCAGTGCTACAAGAACATCCTGATTCTTTAAAGCTGAGACAATATACTGTGACACTGGGAAGAAAAAGCTTTCCATTTGCCTGTGGTATACTGACATGTTTAAAAAACAAAAAAAAAAGAAGGTTTTAGTAATAAATAAAAATAAAGTAGTTTTAACAGAATGCAGAATGCTATCAGGGGGAAAAGCTTTTCACTTCAGAGTCTGGGAATTAATGTTAAATTTCTTTTACTGGAAATTGACATCTTTTTCCAAATAAAATCTTCTGTGGCAACAGAATTGTTTCTCACAAGATAATAATAGTAGTAATTAAACCCCCCATAAGAGTCTTCTTATCCTAATAATTATGCAAGTGTTTAGTTATAACTTGAAATAAGTATTTCAACAGTTCTGTTTCAGATGATTACACTTAAAATACTGTGATAAAACATTATGGGTTTATATGATGATTATTGAAATTTAACAATTGTTATAATTTTGTTCATCACTATCAAAGAACTTACCCCTTCCACTCTTCTGATTCAAGCAAAATATCTTAAGAATAGACTTTGGCATGGAAGATTTATCCTGTGTTTTGATGAGCTCTGTTATTAATTATTAAAATACTAGTAACTTTTGTGCAGTAGAAAGAACACACTAAGAATAACGGAGCACACGGAAGCCACTCCAGATCCAGGAACTCCCTGTCATACATTGTCAGTGACTGGGAGAAAGATCAAGAAAAAGTTGTTATAGTGCTCAGTCTCTTGCTACTTGCTGTAGGCATCTGCTTTTGAACATTTTTAAAAGGATATTGAGTTACTCAACCCTTCAGTCTAACCAGTGCCCCCATTCTTGTGTTTTATAAAACTTCCACCACAGTGCACACCCTGGTATTATTATGAATTACTTTTATTTCTCAATAAACTTTTACATTCCTTGCATTTGTTTATTTGTTTTCATTAATCCACTTTTTCCTTAAATATCAGGTTGTCATGGTTTAAACCCAGTCAGGTAACTCGTTCACTCACTCCCCCCACTTCTTTCCCTCCCCCTACTCCCGGAGGGACGGAGAGGAGAATCGAAAAGAATGCAACTCCCACGGGTTGAGATAAGAACAGTTTAGTAACTAAGGTATAACACACATCACTACTGCTACCACCAATGATAATAATGATAAAGGAAATAACAAGGGAAGAGAATACAACACCTCAGCACCAGCCGACCGATAACTCGCCCCCCTCAGCCCGACCAAGCACCGACCGATACCTCCTCCAACCCTGCAGTCTCCCAGCCCTTCCGGCTAACTCCCAGTTGCATCCTGGGCATGACGTGCTGTGGTATGGAATACCTCTTTGGTCAGTTTGGGTCAGGTGTCCTGTCTCTGCTTCCTCCTGGCTTCCCCTCCTCCGTAGCAGAGCATGAGGCTCACAAAGTCCTTGGCCAAACCAAAACATCGCTATCAGCTCTGTTCCCGAGCTGAAAGTCAAAACACTGCACTACACCAGCTACCAAGAAGGAGAAACATGACTGCTACTGCTGAACCCAGGACACAGGTATTAATCACTGAACTAAACACTATGAAAAGTGAAGTATTAGCCTTTGGATCCTTCATCAAGAAGGTAAGGTTGCATGGCATTTTCCTTTCTTTTAAACCAATGAACTAATTGTGTTGCACAGCAAATAAGAATGTGGTCTTCTATTTCCACATGGAATTGAGACTGCTTAATAAATGTATTTTCAGTTTGTCTCTTAACATAGCAACTTATGAATCATACTTTTATTAAATGCCTAGGGATGGTAAGATTACATAAAAAAACATCAAATAACACAAGGAAGGGTCTACTTTTCAGGAGCTAGCAGGTATATGAAAGGGAGCTGTTCCCCGCTAATGCCAATTAGATAAGCAAGAGAGTTGTTCCCCTCTTCATTTTAATGTCACTTGAGTATCGATGCCATCTTACTGGATGTTTTCTACTGAGAAAAGTCAGAAGGAAGTGACAGCAGTGATTTAATGAATTTTTCCTCTGACTGTTATTTTTCACACACTGCTGATTATTTAGTAAATTAGGACCATTATAGACATTTTTATAGTAAATAAAACATTTCCAGATTTCAATCACATCAAACCACTAGCATAGGTGCAGAGTATTCTTGTCTGTCTGTTGAATGTCACAGTAAAAGAGAAATAATTTCAGCATCAGTCATTGGTGAGGAAGGGGTCTGGTCTTCACAAATCTTACCAAATCAGAAAGCTCATTTTCTGCATTCTTGAGCCTATGTGAATTTATTCTCAGTTTGTTTCACTCCTCCCCATACTACACTAAGTGCTGCTTTTTAAACAAAAGTATTTGTTTGTCTTTTAAATAAGAAGACTGGATTATTTTATTATGCATTATGGCATGAGGTTTAGCAAGGCAAAGTGCTAGGTCCTACACTTGGGCCACAACGCCACTGTGCAATGTTACAGGGCTAGGGAAGAAAAGCTGGAAAGCTGTTTGTCAGAAACTGATCAGGGGGTGCTGATTGATGGAGCGCATAGGCCAGCTTGTGCCCAGGCAGCCAGGAAGGCCAACAGCATCCTGGCCCGTATCAGCAACAGTGTGGCCAGGTCAGGGCCAGGACAGTGATCATCCCCGTATAGTGCACTGGTGAGGCCGTACCTCAAATCCTGTGTTCAGTTCTGGGCCCCTCACTACAACACAGATATTGAGGTGCTGAAGCTGGTCCAGAGTAGGGCAATGAAGGTGGTGAAGGGCCTGGAGCACAAGTCTAATGAGGAACAGCTGAGGAAACTGGGGTTGTTTAAGTCTGGAGAAAGCTCAGGGGAGACCTTGGAGAAAGCTCATAGGGGACCTTATCACTCTCTACAACTACCTGAAAGGAGGTTGCAGTGAGGTGGTGATCAGTCCCTTCTCCCAAGTAACAAGTGATAGGACAAGAGGAAATGGCCTCAAGCTGTGCCAGGGGTGGTTTAGAGTGAATATTAGGAAACATTTCTTCACAGAGAGAATGATAAGGCATTGGAACAGGCTGTCCAGAGAAATGGTGGAGCCACCGTCCGTGGAAGTGTTCAAAAAATCATCTACATGAGACCCTCAGTGATATGGTTTAGTGGTGGTCTTGGCAGTCCTGGGGTAATGGTTGGACTTGATGATCTTAAAGGTCTTTTCTGACCTGTTGATTCTTTGATTCTATGATTCTGTGAGTTATATTCAGAAATATCAGGAAGTTTTTCTAGGACAGGACTATTGACTTTTATTACTTAAATGTTACTAGAGCTTAAAGCCAAACCAATGTTCCAAGTCAAGTTTGTAACCTCTACACTGACATCTCTCTCCTCAGTTTATGCACCACACCATTCTGTAGCACAGTAAAGGTAGAATTCTGCCAATATAAATTATGATAAATATGTTTGTGTTTGTTTGTTTGTTGGTTGGTTGTTTTTGTGTTTTGTTTTTAGGGTTTTATTTTTCTTATTCCAGAAGACTAATCCCTCTTATTCCTTTTTTAGTACCTGTACATTACTTTGCTGTATTTTACAATTTGATGAGAAAATATATGCCTCAACAGTCCCATAAGAAAGTTCAAGACCCTTAATTTCAGCACAATTAAATTGAAGGCTTTTTTTTTTTTTTCCCTCTACTACTTCACTTGTGCCAAATTAGAAAGACATGCAGCCCACTTTCAGTACCAGGGAGAGGCAGCAACACATAGCAGCATCATAATTCAGTGTTTCTTTTCCTTCTGTCATGATCGAGAACCTGCCTCTCTAGTATTTCAGATCATATTTTCAGTTAAAACTCTTAGGCAATTAGTTTTCTCTTCTAGTGCTGAAATGGACAGAAGCAATATTTGGCTCAGTGTTAGAATGGAAAGAGAGTTTTTTTGTAACAAATGCACAAATCTTCCCAGAAATTTTATACTGTATTATCCATCTGGTCAAATATAATGGCTATAATCACTTACAATTCTCTTTTTCTCATTAAAAAGAAAGAGAAAAGATGGGAAAGTAGTATGGGAAAACAGTAGTAGTTAGCTGCCAGAATGAACACTTCACTGCTTCCTTGTAATGAGGTGAACATGGAATAATAGAACAATGAAGCTGTTCCAGAACAAGACAGTGTGATGTCATACTGTGACGGAAAGAGTCTCTTCGTGACTGTTTGATAATTAAGAATATTATGAATCTTAACTGTTACTTCATAGCTTATGCAATATAAAAAAATGGTGTTTGTCAGGGAAGAGTAAAGAGCATCCAGTATTGTCCTGTTGTATACGAAGTTCTGAAATCTAAATCTGCAACTTCAATAAAAAAAATGCTGTTAGGCATGAATTGTGAAAGATTACACTACTTGAAAATACCATGAACTTTTTCACAAAGGAATATTATTACTTCTTTTACCATTTTAACCATTACTTCCCATTATCTATAAAATTGAATATAAGGGTTCTGGCTTTGGACTTCACTTTTTCTAGTTAATAATATTTTCAGAAAGTGGCTCTTTAAAATACCCCTTATTTGAAAATACATTTAAAAATAAAGTTGATCATGTGGATTTGGAAATCAAAGATATACGAACACAGAAACAGCAGCACATAAACTTAAAATAATTAAACTATTCGTTTAAATAAACCAAAGTTAAACCCTTTAGTACCTTTTAGCTAAACCACTGTATGAAGTATATCCTCACCAAATTTTACTTTCTTTCTTGAGGAAAGTACTTAAAATATAAAAATGCACATGTTAATACATTTTAGTTATGATTTTAAATAAAAATATGTTCAGTTTAATTTTTTTAATTTACTCACTTGATAGAAATATGTTTTAATATCAACAGTCCTAAAAAAAAAGATCAGGCCAAATTATCATAACACTTAAAAATGGAACTGAAATTTGTAGCATATGCAAATTCATTTGAATATCTCTATTTATAATATAGCAAAAAACTTTGGAAAATGAAACACACTTTTAATTACTTTTGTTTTGCATGATATGATACTGAAATTGAGAATTTTAAAATTAAAATTCTCAATTTCGCTCCAGAAAGCCAATTCAATAGCAAACTTTTCTTGCTGTCAATAGGTCATACAGAAGTCGCATCCTCTTCAGTGGTTTACTGACCTCCTATAATGTGTTTCATCAAGGGTACTGTGAGGGAGTGGAAGGAGTCTTTTCTCTGAAATGACAGATGGTAAAGTTAGAAAGATTTGTGCCTGCTCTTGCGGCTAAAGTAATTCGAAGCACAGCTTTCTCAGAAAAAGATCCCTTCCTTACAGAAAGCTAGACAGGAAAGTTTACACAGAGATGTAATCAAAGACTATACTAACCATTCTTAGAAAAAATAAATCCCATGCATTTTTTAACTTTCTGAAAATAGGTTTTATAAGCATGCAATTTTAAAGATGGGAACATTTTCATTTTTAAAAAAGCAAGCTGCTCAGATGTTAAGTGGCTACATTTATTTCCTTTTTTGCATGAGTGCTAACATTACTGTTAGCTTTAAAGCCTGGCAACATGGCTGTTTCCTGCTTGTGCCACTGTGTTACGCCAGAGGCTGCAGAGCTTTTTCTCACTTCTGGTGTGGAGGTGGAACGGCAAACATTATGGAGAGCTTTGATGGTTCCTTTCTGACTGCAATGCAGCTGCACATTGCTGTCTCCTCTTGCAGACTGACACGGTCAAAGGGGCTGTGGAGGAGGACCTAGTGCAGTTTAGCACCCTTTGCTCTTACATTTGAATATGTTTGAGATGACTAATGAGTTAGAAATATTTCAGCTCAGTATATTTACTACCTGTCAAAGGCTTAGCAGAATTCAGCTAACACAAAGAGATGACTCTGGAGGACAATGCTGCTGTAGCTAGGCTGTTTCCAGAACCTTAGTTTCATTTGCAGCTTGCCCAGGTATCTCTTTGCTTCACTGCAGGTAGTCAAGCCTTATGCAGGATGCAAATTAAAAAGTTAACAAAAGCAGGCTTTTCTGTTAGTGGTTTGTCTTGAACTATGTTTGTTTAAAAGAATCCTATAGTGTATCTGTATCAGAGGATCAACCGTACGGAATCATATGCTACAGAAATCCTGGACCAAGTGTCTGAGCTGATCTAAGCTTAAATGCTCTCTATGTTCAGAGTTCTTATGGTCAGATGAGCACTGATGCAGATATAATACTTGGCTAAATATATTTCTGTATCATATTCATCCATTACTCCATAGGCTGTTTTCCTATTGCAGATAATTTTACAGTTGACACCTAGGAGTGAGAAAAGGGTTTACAGAGGGTTTCTTTGCATCTGTCAACCAAAAGGTATTCACTAATCCTGATACTCTGAAATAAATCATGTAGCTCATTGCTAAAATGAGTTTAAAAAAAAAGGCTGAGAACATTTGTGAATGTTCTCCTCTGGGAGCAGGGGGAGGGCAAGAAAGGGGGGGAAGTGAGCGAACGAATTACCTGACTGGGTTTAAACCACAACACCTATCTATTACAACAGTTGTCTGACTTTATCTCCTTTGTCATTTGTTATAAAACCTATGCAAGGACCTTGAAAGGTGAGACAGATTTTTCTTTTTTTTTTTGAGTTTTGCTCATATATCTGCCACTTATGTGCGCTTTCTTAAACTTGGGGATGCTAAGCATAGATTTTGCCTGGAAAGGGCTACGTGAATCAAAGACAAATGCTTTCCACCATCATGATAGGCTACATTACAAGTCAAAAGCTAAGGTTTTGTTACCCTCATATCTTTATCTGTATGATTATTACTGACTAGTGTGGAAGCCACAGTGTGGCTGAAGAGATAAGGCATTTGACCAGGACTCGGAAGACCTGTGCTCTGCAACAGGTTCAATTTCTGATTTTGCTCCAGTGTCTTGTTTTGCAAAGAAATCAACATATCTGCAGCAAGTGCTTAGTCTGGGTGTACTGTGACAGGACTCTCTGTCCTCAGTAAGAATGCAATAACAGTTTAAACAGTTTTAATTAGTGTCATTTCTTTCCATTACTGTGCCTTAAATACGGATATTGATTTGTTAACTGCGTCTTTGCATGTTTACTTAGATGTCTTCTTCACTGAAACAAACACCATTCAAATGTGAAACAAACATCAGTCCAAGTCTCAGCCTTGGAGACTGTATCTGCTATTTCTTTTTTTTTTTCAGGCTGGGAAATAACATTTTTATTAAAGATGTAGCCCCATACAAGATCTTGAAAATTCCTTGAGAAGAATCACCTTTGTCTAAACATGCCCTAACTTATAAGAGAATCTTTTTTCTTTTCTTTCACTACTTAACCATTATTCTGGTAATGTAAAGAAATACTGAATTTTCCAAATAACATGCATAATGACATTTATTTCTGGGGTTAGGCAGAGAAAGCTGTAAAGAATAAAAAAATAAATGGAGGCAAACTGCAAGCTCATATGCTGAATTAATGTTGTAGGTGAGTGAATGACACAAAGGACAGCAACCAGCACATTATTTGCTTGAATGTAAAATCAAAGCAATTCTCATTGCATATCAATTCATAGGTCCTGTTGAAGTAGCAACTTTTGCCCACTTTTATACTAATTTATTTCCATTTTGTCTTTTTAAAGACATAACCCCCATTTTATTTGCATGTATAAACAGAGTTCTGAGAATTTCTGTATTTTGCAAATTATGGAGGAAAACCACAGACCTGCTATGGCAATAAAAACCACAAGAAGGATATACTGGACAGAGACCCTGCTAAGTTTTCATTCACAAATATTTAGTTCTGCCATCCAGCTGCCCAGGCATAAAGGCAGCCCAGGTCATAAATGGAGCACTCTCCAGTAAGGGTGCCCCAAAATACAGAAGCATAAGAAAAAAGTGAATTTGCTTTGGAATATTAGTACTTTCTTTTTTTTTTTTTTAATAAAATAGTACAATGTCTTTACTAAGATCCTACTAATTGATCTTTATGAGGCTACCACTATTTTTTTCCATATGAAATTTCTTTCTGAATCACAATTCTCTAAACTGTATTGTACCATTTTGTACTTTGCATAGGTATTTCTTTAATTAGAAAACAGGCTAACATATGTGTACTTTGATTTCATACTATCAAATGAAAAGGGAGCAAAGTTGAAATATAAGTTCAATGAACATGGTTTCTGCAGCAATGGCTTGTTCTCCACTCTAAATACAATCTACCTATTTCCTCTTTGTTTTTGCAGTATACCAAGTATGAAGACATGCACAGAATACCCAAATCCACAGTGCTGCTTTCATCATGCAAAGACTTAGCAAAAGATTTCTGAAAGGGTTGTGAAATATTGAGAATGAGTTAAAAAGCAAATATGCCGTTCATATTTTTTCAGAATACTATCACTGCATAGAACAACCTCTTTAGTAAGCAGACAGGCACGGAAATAAATCTTGTTTTCAGTATCTAAGTGCAAAGACACACTGTGAAGACAGCAAGGTTTCATGCAAGCCATTTCAAATGCATTTTGCACATTAGAAATGCATGCACACAGGAGGAGGAAAAAATATTAATTTAACTGAACTAGAAATGTTAAGAGAGTGCCATTAAAATTTGTTTGGATACTTCAGGAAGAATCAGTCTAAGATTTCAAAAATTAAAAGTACGTTTTTGGTGAGTGTTGGTGGTTCCAATAGAATGGAGAGCAGTGTTACTGAATTAATTTCTATTGTGAGCTTCCATAGCCAAGATATAAGAAGAAAGGTAAATATAGCATGGGAACATAGTTCCCACACAACAAAAAAATGCAACAGGCTTCTTCAGACACAGTCTTAAGTAGCCATTTAATATCATCCTGCATCAAGTTTAGAAGCCAGCTGCTCAAAGAAATGTTGGGACAGAAATTAAATTTTCATTCTTAAGCATTATCAGAGAGAAAATATCAAGAAAGGTGAACTCAGTAAAATGTTTGTTGTGGATATGAAGTGGATATGAACCAACTTAATGGTAGCCCCAGAGGGTATTTAATTGCAGTTCATTTTGCCTTTTCTCATGTCGGTAGTAAAGCTTTATTCTGTTGTTTGGTAGCTGTGACTGAGGGGCTGCGTTGTGCTTCAGGTTTTGGGGAGCCAGACTGCAAAGTCAAATAATGAACCATGTAACAGCTCTTTAATTGCCATTTGCTCAATAATATAATTTATTTTTAAAATTTACACACAAATTCTTCAAAATTTTGCACTGCAAGGAAACTCATTAATTATACATAAGTTTTGTGGCAACAAGCTTCTGAGTCTTTCATCCACATGCATGTCATAGTAAATACAGTGTGCTGCCAAACTAACTTACCTATTTAATTTTGTTATTCAGTTCCTTCACTCTTTGGGGTTTTGGAGGTACACAGCTTCATAAGAAATTGCAATTTTAAAGGACCAAACACCAATCCCCTTACTTGTCATTGACATTTTCAACAACTTTAATAATTCTCAGGCAGGATAAAGTTGTTGTTGTTGTCAGTTCTCTATGATACCTGAACTCATTGTTGTTTTGGTTTTTTTTTCCTATGTTGCTCAGGATGGTTTTATAGGTAATGCTGTATTCTGTATTCAAATTAGGAGTGTAAATTCTTCACAATACAATAGATCTGCATAGATGAAAATTTTCATAAAGTTAGACACTGCCATAGCTAGCAAATTGTCAGAGAAGATGGATCAGCCAGCATGCAGGTGGCCTTGTTTTCAAACAAAATAGAAAATGTTCAGGAAAATAAGCAAAAGGGAAAAAATAGTAAATGGCTGTTAAGATTCTTGTTCCTCACTTTTAGGGAAAACAGTGCCTTGTGCATACCTTCTGTTTTAAACTGTCATGCACACAGTGTTCAGATCTCACCAATTAAGTTTATACATGTTCAGCGTATTTCTCCTGCACCATTAAGGGATAAATTAGGGTTTTGAGAAGCTTAGACAGTAAACTCATGTGTATCATAAGCATAGCAGCAGCACAGGGGATAAATCTCACCCTGGCCATTATTGAGAACAGAGTTTTTTATGTCCCACTAGTCAATCACAAAGTTGTGGCACTTTGCAGTGGGAAGTTTTGGAAAAACAACTCTTCTGTGCTCACATAACTGCTCTCCCAGCTCAGCCCTCCCAGGTGCCAGCGTCCAATTTTCCCTTTACTTTGTCAGCACCAGTCATCAGTCTGTGCCTGCCTTTATAAGAGTTGTGTCTAAGCAGGCAGAGTGGTCAGCAGATTTCTCTTATCTAAGTCACCAGAGCTGCAACCAAGAGCCAGATCCCAAATAAACTGATACATCTCTACCAAAAAAAAAAAAAATTCCCCACATGATAAAATGTCTGAAGTCCTTCCAGTTCATCAGTGACAGATTTCTTCGATGATGCAGTAATGACACAAAGAAACCTTGCAATTAGGTTTTCTTTTATGGCATTTTGTCCTGTCTTTGGTAAACATATTTAACCCTGTCAAAAGGAGTCTTGACTAAGTGTCTTGACAAGTGCACAGAAATCAATTAATACGTAGA
Organism: Pezoporus wallicus; assembly: GCF_028554395.1. Lineage (NCBI taxonomy): Eukaryota > Metazoa > Chordata > Aves > Psittaciformes > Psittacidae > Pezoporus > Pezoporus wallicus. Next base: position 300,807 of record NW_026637575.1, on the reverse strand, counting down.
TTTTGATGTTAAAGGCAGCATTTTGCTGCAAGAGGTGCAGATTGCTTGTAAATGCACTTGCCAAAAGCTGACTTTTTCCAGTATTGAACGCTTCTTAGCAAATGACTGTTGAGAACAAGTTCTTACATTTCAGCAAGACAGCTGAGTAAGAATGTGGAAGTAACTTTTAATGGCTCAAGTCCATTTTCACCATTCTAGAAAGATGACATTCATCAAGTATGCCCATAAGGACATACTTTTAGGTAACTGAGCTTGAGCTCTTAGTGTTGCACTATGCATCTGGATTTGCCTTCCAGCTCCTGAATCTTACAGCACACTGAGTTATTCAGGCAAGACCTAAAGGAAGCAGTTCGTAACTCATCATTCTGTCCTTGCCCCCTTTCCCTCCCCTTTCAATAAATCACTAAAGTGTTTTATTGCTTATTGTCTTTCTAATCTATAACAGATAAAATGTAGACAAAGCAATTTAAATTAAGTCCTCAGGATGAAAAGAAAAAAGTGGAGCCTAGTCCTTGATCACAGAATGTAAGCTGAGTTTGCATGAAGCTCTTTGAATTACTAGTATTTTTGCTACCTCCTTTTGAGAAACTACCTCTTGCGGTATGTGACTCTATGAGAGTGATGCAGTCATGTTTTGGGGCTGGAGCAAGGAGAGCAGTACCAGTTCCAAAACTTCCTTTTTCTAATTTATTTAATTTAGTTTTTCTCTATTTCAGTTCCCATTATTTTTGTCTTATTGCTCCTCCCACTTCCCTTAAACTAGTAAGGTTTTTTTTCCCTCTTTTGTGAGTTTTTCTTGTCCCACCCTTCTATACTTCTTTCCTTGGGCAACTGCCAAAGTTGCCTCAGAGGACATGAAAGCCCTTGCTGCTGAGTGGGAAAGACAGAACATTTAAGAAGCATGCTTAATCACTCTGGATAAATTCCTTGTTATCAGAAATGGACTACTATTAAAGTGTATGCTAATATAAAAAAAAAAAAAAAAACAGAGCCTTTGGTAGTTTTCCAGATTTTCTGAGAAGCAAACCTGGTTTTATTTTAGTTTATAGGATTGACTTCAGCAATGTACTTTCAGCATTACTCTTCATCACAGACTCTGTCTTAGGACCAATATGAACCTACATTTGAATTACTCAATTGAGAAGATAACTCCCAAATTAGGCCACATCTGCTCTCTTTTAAGTGAAGCAGTACATGTAGTTATAAAGATAAATTTATAGAATAAGTAACTGTGCTCTTAATTCCTGCCTTATTTAAAATCTTCATTGTCATGCACTGCTGACTCATACTGTGTATTTGATATTAAACTGAAAATTCCCATAACTATACATTTCAAAGCTTGAATGGTCCTGTTCTAATAAGGCAAAAGCTGTAATCCTGTCTCTGATAGTCAGCAAATGGCATTGCAGTATTCATTAGCACGGGGAATCCAACAGTCATTTTGGTCTCAATTTTACTAACCTGGCAAGCACACAGAACAATTCTAGTGTTACTTTTATCACAGTAGCTTAACAACAAGCAAACAGACAAAATGTTCAATAGAGGGGAGCACCAACAATTATAAACTAATATTGTACATGTTACTTAAAAGTAAGCATTCAAGAGCATAGTTGCTGTACACATCTGATCTTAATACTGCATTTCTTACTGTGCTGGGAATTATAAATAAATGTGAGAACAATGAGGTGTCTGTTGTTAATGTTAAATCATGTATTAAACCATATGCATCACTACAGGATTATGAAGGATTTAACTTTCAGTTAACTTGTTATTGAGATATAACCACTTTCTTTCATTATCAGCTTGGATTTTTCGTACTCACTTGACGTTACATGCAAATCAATTTCACTGGCTGCCATGACTTTCACGTGGAATTCCTTGTAATTTGACAGGCCCAGCAAGAATAATCCTCCGTAGTTCACTCCCAGCACAAGACAGTATGCTGGTGCATGGTAAGCTAACACAAAAGAATTACATTTTTTTTTCCACAAAATCCTCACACCTCACCATGAGTTCTACAAAAAACCGAGAATAGCATGTGGGTAATATTAATGTTGTTTTTTGCTTGTGTTTATTTTGATTTTTTTTCCTGCTCTTAGAAAGGATTATCTTGAAAAATATAAATGGATATGCCTGTGACCTAAAGTAAGAATGAACAATAATTCAAGACCTGAGTTGTGTAAAGAAAATGCTGTTTTACATAATATTTCAAGACTTCATTTTTACTAAAAAAAAAAGAGTATTTTTGATGAAGTCTGTATTTAATTCAGCCCTGATTCAAAGACAAACTACAGTCACATTCAATAAATATTCACGTTATTCAGTCTAAAAATACTTGTCAAAGAAAATAACCTGTGGTTCCTTTCTGAAAAATCAGCCTCCTACTTCTTTGATATTAAATGAACTTCACAACAAGGATATTTTTGCATAGTCACTATGAGGTGGAGAATTGCAATTTACATTTCTATTTTTATTTAAGAAAAAAGTATTTGTGTCTACATTTTGATTACTTTATTTTGTTTTCAGAATCAGTTATCTATAATGATATTTGGGTTTTACCCAGATAAAAAGCCATTTCAAACCCAGCTTCATGGAGCTATTGACTGCATCATCAGAGAAAGAAAAAAGAAAGAAGATGATTATCAGTTTATTATTACTTTTGTCTCCATTAGTATTTTTTCAGTCTCAGGCAGTTATATCAACACTACAGACTCACTTCCTTAGCTTTTGTTTCAGCCATGAAACCGGACCCAGACATTGTGAATTACATACTGTCATGTCTTACATTGTTGAATCTCAGGCCCAAAATGGAAAGGGGGAAAAAAGCAGCATTTCTGTGCTAGCTATCATTATCTGCACTATCATGCTACCACATCTCCTACGATATTTGTGTGTACCTGCCCTGTATCTGCAGGTACTATGACTCAGTTCCAGTAATTCACAACTGAGAAAGATGAACATGTTGGCAATTTCACAAATATGATTTTCCTTCTCTGCAACCTCATTACCTTCCTTGTACGCAAATATGAAACAACACTGTTTTGTTTTACTGCTGTAAGTGTTGATCACTGTGGCTGACTTTATGTATCTCCTGAGTCATCAGGAATTTTGTTTCAAAGCTGTATTTAACTCAGGATTCCTTCTACTTTCAGGACACTTTCACCTGGACATTATGGACAAGAATTAAAACCTCAAGTCAATAAAACTGTTAATATTTTTGAGGCTCAGTCATATTGCATACACAGTCTACTGCCTTACACAAGACACTTTCAGGTACCAAATGACTGTAAAACAAAACAGTCCTGCTCCTATCTTCACTTCTTTTAACCCATAAATTATACAAAGCTGATGTGAAAGGTAGGTAGTGAAGCAACCAATGGGCTTGGATGTGAACAGCTAAAAGAAGAGGCTGGGGAGTTAGGCCAAGTGAGGTAACTACGCAACTGTGGCCACCCGTACATAGGGAGATATTTTTCTAGAACTTTCAGCATATCTAAGATCGGTTTACAATACTGAAAAAGTTACTTGTGTTTAGATGTCATTTCTCTGCTTGTAAAGCAGTTCTAGTGACAGTGCTACCCAGCAGCCTTTGAAAGGAACTTTATAGAGGCTGAGGATTTCCAGCTTCCTCTGCAGGATAATCTCTGTGGTTCATAAAAAACAAGGGACCACTACAGAGGATATTGTTTTGGCAAGCATTTAATAAGTACTTCTTACTCTAAAGTCCTGAAAGAAGACTTGTTATTGTTAAATTTAATCTGATTAAACTACCTATATCATTTACCTATATCATCCCACTTCTACATGATCTTCATTGGAAAATTAATTTTGTTCTGTCTCTTTTTTTCAGTGAACAGACAACTTCAAATTCTTTATTCAAGAAACTGAACTTAGACCATCTGCATCTTTTAGTGGCAATACCACACTTGGAAGACTTTTGGATGAAGAACACAAGAACGTCTATCACAAAGAAGTTTTGTTTTTTTTTTATATTCTGAGAAAGAAATTGTTTCTTAACAGCTGATAGCTTAAAACCTACCTGGTGTCTCATCTGGATGACAGTATACTTAAAGTCCTTTGCAATTCTGCCAAAGAAAGGTGTTTGCCTACTGTTTTAAGCATAGAATCATAGAATGGTTGGGGTTGCAAAGGACCTTAAGATCATCCTTAAGTTTCAGCCCCACCCTGCCATGGACAGGCACACTTCACACTAGACCAAGTTGCCTAAGACTGGTCAGCCTGGCCTTGAGCACTGCCATTTTTAATTCTTGCAAGGAAGTAAGCTATGCAAGCCCCAATACAAGAGATAATCATGACCTCTGTGTTAATTTTTTTCACCCTAAGGTTGTATTTCCAACCTCAGTTCGATTTCAACAATTTTTGTCTGCTATATGTTCAGACTTAAAAGTTGCTCTTTGAATACATCATCAAAATAAGGAAAATGCAAACTTAAATTAGAAAATCATACTTTTCTGAAGATTAATTGGCATATTGAACTGCAAAGATCCGCAGTGACAGAATGGCCTAATGCTAAAGGTGTGAGATTAATTATTCTCTCATATTCATTTTTAATGAAGAGTAGCAATTGAGCTGACAAGCTAATTATTATAGTTTTCCATGTCTTTGCTATAATAACGATCACGATGTTACTTTTCAATCAAAATGTAACTCTTATAAGGCTGCTGCTCTTTAAAACTTCAACACTGTTTTCTTATTTAAAGTACAGTGACTCCTGACATTCAGAGACCAAGGGCACTTTGCTAACTGAAACTTCCTTCCACGTTTCAATTAACTACTTTAAAATTTGGGGTTCACTAAGGAAACAAACTTTCTAGATTAGTTTTTTTTTTATTTTGTATGATTTGTAGTCCTAGCTAAAAGATTTTGAGAGGTTCTTGTTCTTAGCTTTTCCACAGTTTAGAACTTTTTCTCAGTAGTGTATTCAAGGAATTCAGGACAGATGACTAAAGCTGAAACTAGATTTGGAGCTCCTGCATGTAAGTGGATGTTGTCTATGAATTCTAGGACAGAAAGAATCAAGAACAGTGTTCAACTCTGCCTCCCCAGCCCCTGCACTTTTTATTTTTAATTTTGTGATTGTTTTTTTTATAAAAGAAAAAAGCTATTTCCAGTAACAAAGATAAGACAAGACAGGAATTTTGGGCACAGTTTATCAGTGGTGTCCATTTAGAGGAAAAAAGAGAGAAAAATGTCAAAAAAGTACCTCAAAAAATCCTCACCATCACAAGTCTAATCTTACTTCCATTATAATGAACAAAAAGCTTCCTACTGTCATCAGCTGGCTTAGGTTCATGACTCATAACTATTTTAACTCAAGTTACTTACTTTTTACTTAGTGCTTTATTTAGCAATTGTACTTTGGTATTGAATCTAAAAGAAACAGAACTTCATAACCTTTTCTTCTAGAAGATAGATTCTTGTTTACGTATCATGAAAGAAATAAAATTTTCCTAAATCATAGCTCTTACCTGGTTCTTGCCTTGCAATATATGTGCTTAATACAAGTAAAATGATCTTTGAAACACAGAGACTGAACTCCCTTCGTCATGCCAAGAGTTCCAGGCCGATATCAATACCCCAGTTGGGGTCAAAGAGAAGAAAGACATTGCAGAGAGAAAAAAAACAAACAAACAAAAAAAACCCTATTATTGAGTCATGTAAGAAATGTAACATGACATTAACATTTATTCAATAAGCAGTTTGTCTTTGTTTTCCTTTTTTTACAATTTTATTGAAAGGAAAAAAATGGGGTTCTCCAATTTATAGGGTAAAGGTTGAAGCCAAGTCTAGACAGGGTTTCTAAAAAATAATTTGACAGTAATACAGCTGCAACTAAGGTATGGTGAGAAACTGCTCACTCTTTTAACTCTTTGGCACATGAATTGTAATGCTGGTGCTTGTTGATGTAATTGCCAAAGTTAATTCAATATCACCAAAGACTATGGGTCAAATGGGCAGAAGAAGCTAATGTCCTTGCTCAGGCATTCAAGGAATACTCCAAGAATATGTAGATTGTATGGCTGAGCCTGCTGAAGCATAGTGCAGTGTGAAATGGCTCCAGCCTTTTGTCTACATAATGGTACATATTTTATAATAATTGGGATAGGTCTCAAAAGTTGCTATGTCATGCTCTAGCTCTGCTTTGGCGAAAATATACACAGTGCTGAAGTGCTTCAGGCTTTTAGAGCATTGCAACTTTCCTCTTTCTCAATCAATATCTTTAATTTAATTACAAAAAAAAAAAAAAATCTGTTTTTCATACCCTTCTTTTAATGTCCAGACTTATTTTTCACCTCAGAGACATGATTTGAAAAAGCCTTCTCTACGTTCACGATTTTACATCAATTTACCCATTCAGAAAAGCTTTCTTCCTTTCTGTTCTTTTGTTCCACTTATATTTTTCAGTCACAAAATGATACATATTGAAGTATGTAAGTTTATTAAACATATTATGCTCTATATTTTTTCTCAGTATGACATCAATCTTAACTTACCAAGTACTGTTTCTTGATTACCTGTTTTCTTGGAAAAATATTTAGACAACAATTAAAATACAAGCCTTTATTAATCCACAGGGAAACACTACAGGATTTTCTTTGTGTGAGTGTGTCAGTCTTGTTCCTTGCATTATTCTTTTTAAAATATGGCTTGCTAACAGACAAAATCTAAAAGCTGACAGAATTAAACAATACATTAAATGTTGACAAGAAAACAGCATAAGAACTTTAGCTGCAGCAGAATATTTGTGCAGTTTGCTTGTAAAATTTCAATTCATATAAGTGAAAAAAAAACAGCATACATTCAAGGTCTGGCTTTTACCTTATTCTTCAAAATCACGTGGGAAGTACTTGTGGACTCCCTTCCTTCTACTTTTATCTCGTACCTTTCTTGATCTAAAGACAATATTTTGGTAATCAACTTGTGTTGACCTCATTTTTTCAGGTTCTTGTTTCCAATTAAATTCTCATTACATTACAGTTGGTTTCCATAACTGTTATGCTTACTCAGTTAGCAGTGAAAACTTGCAAACTGTAGCTCCCACCACCTGTGGGAGGAGATTTTACAAGGGCTGATAATCACTCAGTTTCTGCCCTGAAGCTAGCAGCAACAGCAGGCCATCTGTCAGAAAGACAAGGAATGCCTAAGGACATAGAAGTTATATCTTCCAAGTGGTGCATGAACACACGACCAAGGACTGCAGTGAATGGCAGTGGTATGTAGGCATTTCCTGCAGCACTGAAAAATGTTACTTGCCAAACTGAAGGGGTTTTTTTGTGTGTGTGTTTGCTTGTTGCTGGCACCTTTATTTTGATTATTTCAATATGCATTTTGTTTACTGTCAAGTAGAGAACCCAGTACATTCCTTCCGAGAATGTTTCTCACTGAAGTATCCCATAAATAAGTTACAGGTTTGTAACACTCAAGAAACCAAATCAAGAACATTGTTTATTTCCTTTATTATTCCCCATCTGAATCAGATCTTCACATCTAGTCATAATTAACAGCAGTTTATTCATGTTTCTTTAAGCAATATTTTTCCAAGCTTGTGAAGTCAGCCCTCAAAAAACTCATAAAACCAGAATAAACTTTGTAAAAACATTGTACATAGACATCCAGAAACCAAAACCAAGACCAAAACAAAGCAAAACAAAAAAACCACAAAACAAAATAAAGAAACCTTTGGAAAAAAAACCTTCAAGTAAATATATTTAGGACCTAATTCTAGTGACATTTTATAGGTTTTTTTTAGAAAAGTCACCATGATTTCCGTAATTTGTCAATACATAGTTACTGCATTGTAATTAAATATGTTGAAGTTTTAAGAAACATTAGTAAATAAATTTGAAGAAAAATGTAGTGAGCTAGGGAAGAAGAATCATGCTTTCTACAGAGTACCTAAATTATAGATTTTGTGTATATAGATTATATAAAATAAAAAGAAAATAGGAAGAACTTTTCATGAGTTAAAATCCATGCAGATGTATATTTTAACACCACAGTGGTTGCTGACTTTTATTTTAAGTAATTAAAGGAATGAAAGAGTAACATGGCAAGAACTATAAACCAGATAACATATGCACATGAAAAAAAACAGGAGATGAGACAGATATGAAGGGTATCACAAAACAGCAGGCAGGACGTACAGCATTAGTCTAATGAGTAAATACTGAAAGTCTGGTATCAATATTAGCTATTGATATATGTGAGTAATATTGATTTATGTGAGGAATATTGATATATGTGACTAATACTGAGACCCAGTAACATATTACCTTTTGTAGGCAGACTAAAGAAATGAGGTCAGAATTCTGCTTCTCACGTGACGGCATCTGTGGAGAAACTGGGTAAAAAGGCAGCACCTAGCAAATGTACCTTGGATATTTGCAGCCTTCTTCATGACAAATAAGGAAAGGAACCTTTCTGCAAAGCTCCTACTGTACTGTAGTAACCTAGTACTCTGTGAAACTGTCTTCACCACTTTACAAGATGGCATTATCTCAGATTTTAAATTTCAGGCTTGCAAATGTAGTAATGTGTATCTTTAGAGACAATATCATGCAGACTACTTGTTTTCTCAAGCTTTTCCTGGTAATTTTTTTCCCTGCACAAAATGCAGAAAAATACATAGAATGTATGGAAAATATGATCAAATGTTATCATATCATTTCTCTAGAACAACTATTTCCTTAAGTAGCCTTGCCAGATAAATCGAAGATCAAAAATTATTTCTTCTCAAAAAATGGAAGACAATATCGACACAGTCAGCCAGAAAAATACAACAAATACTGGGGAAGTTTGTAACAAGTTACAAGGAAATCAGCCTTAAAAGCCTGTGCTTCTAAGTCTAACTACTTTCTCTTAAAACGTTTTAGATATTCTTCTAAACAATCTTTTACAACTTGAATGGCTAGAAAATGTGCTAGGCACATTCTTTTTTTGTTTATCAGAACTGAAAATCTTTTCAGAATATTTTTTAAAACCTACAACATACTGAAGCTTATACAAAGTTATTAATTACTTCCTTGAACAAAGAAAAGATGTTGAACTTAGGGGAAGATATGTTAAAAAGTGTGACCAGCAGGTTGAGGGAGGTAATTCTCTCCCTCTGCTCTTCTAAGACCCCATCTGCAGTACTGCATTCAGCTCTTGCATTGCCAAGACAAGAGGGACATGGTCCAGAGGAGACCATGAAGATGATCAGAGGGCTAGAACACCTCTCCTGTGAAGACAGGCTGAGTTGTGCTTGTTTAGCTTGAAGAAGGGAAGGCTCTTAGACCTTAGAGCAGCTTCCAGTATCTAAAGTGGGTCTGCGAGAAATCTGGAGAGGGAATTTAACAAGGGTGTTCAGTGACAGGACAAGGGGGGATGGCTTTAAAGTAGATGAGGGTAGATTTAGATTAGACATTAAGAAATTCTTTACTGTGAGGTTGGTTAGAAACTGGAACAGGTTGCCGAGCCAGAGAAAGCCGTGGCTGCCCGATCGCTGGCAACGTTCAAGACCAGGTTGGATGGGGCTTTGAGCAACCTGGTGTAGTGGAATGGGTCCCTGCCCATGGCAGGGCGTTGGAGCCAGATGAAATTCCCTTCCAGGTCCTTTCCAACTCAAACCATTCCAGCATTCTATGATGATTGTGTGATAATAGACTCTGCAAAATCTCTACATTCAGAAGTAATGTAACTGAGAATTGTGCACAGTGAGAGAGTTAAGATTGTATATTTAAAAATAGTGTTGATGTAAAGAGCTAATTTAATTTAAAATAGTAATAAAATATATTTGCATTGCAATAATATAACTGCTAGTAGATCAAAAGATCAAACAAGTAACTAAAAAAAAATGTAAATTTTCAAGATTCCAGTGGAAAAGCACTCAAGAGGGCATGAAACTGAGGCATCAAAACAAAAACTTGGAATTTTCTTACTTTTGAATGCTTTTTGAATACATCAATGATGTTTTATTCATTGTTTTAAATTAAATATTTTTATATAAGATATCACTATATTTAAAGCTGCATGACAGCTTCTATTTCCCCTCAGCTTTATGTTGCCTTTAATTTTGCAAAAGGTATTTAGTATAATTTTCCATTTTCTATCTTTGTTGCTAGTTTTCTATTTTTTATTTTCTTAAATCTGAACAAGAAGAGTAAAACCATAGAAGGGGTTTCAAGTGTAAATATAGATGAAAAAAAAGGAAACCAAAATTTGGTGTTGAAAATTTTTCCAACAAACATTTTGACCTTTGTATTAAAACAACTGGGCACTGCAATCTTCCTGTTTTTCTTGTGGCTTCCTTGACGGTTTGGTTAGTTGGTTGTTTTTTGTGGTTTTTTTTTTGTTTGTTTTTTTTTTAATGAAAGTGAACTGCCTCCTCAATTATTTTTTCTGAGCACTAAATAGAGTTGTGATGAAAAAGTTGCATTTAAATGCATATCTCTGTTACATTCATGTCTCAGTTCTGTATTTTGTGATTTAAGTGCATAAGGATACTGTAAAAGGGAGTGCTATCGTTTACATACGTTTTTAACACATTGTGAATGTTACCAATTTGTACTACTCCCATAAAAGTTTGTTGCCAGTGTTTATAATTTTTCCAAACAACACTGTTTTGCCACGGTTTTTGTACCCTTAGTCATGAAAAAAAAAAAAAATGTTTAAGTGTTAGCACTGGAAACTTGGAAGCACATGTGAGCTAAGGAGGGTGACAGGAACAAATATCTTCATCTACAAAATTTAACAATATCTGTCAGAATCAATGGCAAAGATTCTGGGTTTTCTTCTTTTTTTTTAAATGAGGTCTTTTGAATTAAATAAAACCTTTATGAGGGCTTAAAAAATGAGGAAAACATGAAGTTCACCTGTCATTATTAGATATTCATTAGTCCTTTAAGTATTATAGCACCAGGAGACCTTGGTGTTCAGACAAATTTTTATTCTAGCATAAAATGAATAATGAATACATCTCGATGACCTGGGAATATCTTTTGGTCCAAAACTGGAAGAAAGCTTAAATTCTTGCCTGCGTACTGTACCCAAATTCCCGGAAATATTCTGCATGTGTAATCCTAAATACAGAATATGCTATGCTTTAAAAATAATGCAGAAGAAAATATTTATGTTTAATGCATAAATATGCCTTATTAGTAAAGTTCTGAATTGCTAAATAAGATCAAGCTGCATGCTCCTTAATGATAAGTTAATATTGTCTTATATAAAGTAAGGACAGTTACTCCACTTAAAAAAATATGCAATTCAGAATATCAAATTCGCGTTAAAATTGTGGTGCATATAGTACACACTCATTGTGTAAGTTACCAAAAATTTCTCACAAGAAAATGAAAAATAAATAAATAAAATTAAAGAAAACTAGTAATATCTGTTTCTTTGAAAAGAAGGACTTAGAAATACTAGTTGTGGCAAAGAGACATCTTTAAACCAGAAACTGAAAATATTCAGGGCTGTAAGACTACAGCAGTGCCAGTAAAATAAGAGTCATTCTAGGGAGCAGATGAAGTAAATTAAAGAGGTTTATTTTTCCTCTGAAAACCAATGGACAGCTGTGGTTCATTCTCCATGTAAATTCATCTTTCTACACAGAACTTGCAGTTTCATCTTTCCTGTTGTTTTATAAAGATTTGCTTTTCTATGACAGAGGTTTATCTTTAATGAGGAATAACTTCTTAATTATCCTCAGTGGCTGCATGAAGAAAGCTTTTAACTATGAAATATGTCTGTTCAACCAAGATATGGCAGTTGATATTGAAATAAACTCGGAGTAAAAATTTCCAACTTTTACCATAGACTAGGCATTTGGAGTAATTTATCAAAAATTGTACCTCAAACTAGTGAAATTATAGAAAATTCTGATCTGACAAGTCATTAAAGAGACTATATTTGCTAAGATGGCATACTAAAATCGATGAAAAGAAAATATGTGCATGTGTTCCATGCTTGAAATCATCTGTGGGACAGGACTTTGGATATGCTCTTTATCCCAGAAATTCAGCTTACTTTCAATATTCATAAGAGAAGATCCAGATAATTAAGAGCAGTACAGAGATTAATGAAATTAATGTTCTGTTTCCCTGTGGAGAAGAGGCAATTCTTGAGGTGTTGAAGTTTGTCTCCATTTCTCCAGTTTTAAAAATGTGATATTAATATTTAAATTCTAAATAGCCAAAACATTGGCTACTTACAAAACTTTGAATAGATACACTTATTCAGAATTTAATTCACAGACTAGTGAAAAAGTACCCAGAGCACTAAATTACTTGTCATTAAATGGAAATTTCAATTAAGTAGTTGACTAGGTCACGTAAATAAATTTTTAGGAAAACCCAACTCAAAGCTAATAATTCAGGAAAGCTTTAATAAAACAATTTCAGCTTGAACTTTGTTGAGACTATGTGCATAAAAGCTGCCAGAAAGCTATTATAATGTTTAATTAATATCATCCATGTGCTAAGCAATTTTGATAAATCTGTCTAAAGACAAGTTAAAGAGCATATATTTTATATGTTTGTTTCTGAACTGCATGCAAAGGGAAGTCTGTCTTTCACAAGGATAATCTGAAAGGTGTTTAGTTTTTAACTAGATTTCTTCAATATGTAACAAATATCCTGGCAAGTTCTTACTGTATCCAAAATCACAGTATCACAGTATGCTAGAGATTGGAAGGGACCTCGAAAGATCATCTAGTCCAATTCCCCTGCCGGAGCAGGAACACCTAGATAATGTTACACAGGAATGTGTCCAGGCGGGTTCTGAATGTCTCCAGGGAAGGAGACTCCACAACCTCCCTGGGCAGCCTGTTCCAGTGTTCCATCACCCTCACTGAGAAGAAGTTTCTTCTCAAGTTTAAGTGGAACCTCTTGTGTTCCAGTTTGTACCCATTACCCCTTGCCCTATCATTGTTTGCCACTGAGTAGAGCCTGGCTCCATCCTCGTGACACTCCCCCTTTATATATTTATAGACACTTATAAGGTCACCCCTCAGTCTCTTCTTCTCCAAACTATAGAGACCCAGCTCCCTCAGTCTTTCCTCATAAGGGAGATGCTCCATTCCCAGGTCCCTCTCCCCTACACTGCTCTCTAACAGGTCGTTTCCCAACCTATACTGGAACCTGGGGTTGTTCCTGCCCAGATGCAGGACTCTACACTTTCCCTATTTATATTTCATCAAGTTACTCCCTGCCCAACTCTCCAGCCTGTCCAGGTCTCGCTGGATGGCAGCACAGCCTTCTGGCGTGTCAACCACTCCTCCCAGCTTAGTGTCATCAGCAAACTTGCTGATAGTACACTCAATTCCCTCATCTAAATCGTTGATGAATATATTAAATAATACCGGTCCCAGTACTGACCCTTGAGGCACTCCACTAGTTACAGGCCTCCAACTAGACTCAGCCCCATAGACTACAACTCTCTGGCTTCTCTCCTTCAGCCAGTTCGCAGTCCACCTCACTACCTGATCATCCAGTCCACACTTCCTCAATTTAGCCGTGAGGATGCCATGGGAGACTCTGTCAAATGCTTTGCTGAAGTCAAGGTAGACCACATCCACCGCTCTGCTATCATCCATCCACCGTGTTATTTCCTCATAAAAGGCTAAGAGATTGGTCAAACATGATTTCCCCCTGGTGAAGCCATGTTGACTGCCCCTCATAACCCTCTTATCCTTGATACGCCTTAAGATGGCACCAAGGATAAGGTGTTCCATCACTTTCCCAGGGATGGAGGTGAGGCTGACCGGTCTATAGTTACCCGGGTCCTCCTTCTTGCCCTTTTTGAAGACTGGAGTGACATTTGCTTTCCTCCAGTCCTCAGGCACCTCTCCCGTTTCCCAAGACTTGGTAAAGATGATGGAGAGCGGTCTAGCAATGACTTCCGCCAGTTCCCTCAGCACCCGCGGGTTCATCCCATCTGGACCCATGGATTTATGGATGTCCAGATTGCTCAACTGATCTCTAACCCATTCCTCATCGACTAAGGCAAACCGCTCCGTTGAGCTGACTTCATCTAAGGTCTCAGGGGTACAGGGCTCTTCAGGACTGCCTGCAGCAGAGTAGACAGAGACAAAGAAGGCATTCAGTAACTCTGCCATCTCTGTATCTTCTTTCACCAGGGCACCCATCCCGTTCATCAGTGGGCCTACATTGCCTCTGGTGTTAGTTTTGTCTGCCATGTATTTGAAAAAGCTCTTTTTGCTGTCCTTGACCCTTCTCGCCAGGTTTAATTCTAAGGATGCCTTAGTCCTCCTAGCTGCCTTCCTACATCCTCTAGCAGCGGCCTTATATTCCTCCCAAGTGGCCAGCCCCTCCTTCCATGACCTGTAAACTCTCCTCTTCCACTTGAGCATACCCAGCAATTCCCTATTTAGCCACGCAGGTCTCTTGGCCCTCTTCCTTGACTTCCTACGTGTCGGGACGCTCCAATCTTGAGCATGGAAAAAGCAGTCCTTGAATGTCAACCAACTATCTTGGGCCCCTTTACCTTCAAGCAGCCTTGCCCATGGGATTTCCCCTAGCAATTGCTTGAAAAGGCCAAAGTTTGCCCTGCTGAAGTCCAGAGTTGCAATTCTACTTGCTACTCTACTAGTCCTGCCACACAAGATCCTGAACTCCACCATCTCATGGTCGCTGCAACCAAGGCAGCCCTCAACCCTTACTGCTTCAACCAGATCCTCCTTGTTAGTGAGGATGAGATCCAGCAGCGCTCCTCTCCTGGTCGGCTCATCCACCATTTGCAGGAGGAAGTTATCATCCATACACTGGAGGAACCTCCTGGACTGTGGCTGGGTTGCCGAGTGGTCCTTCCAGCAAACATCAGGGAAGTTAAAATCCCCCACGACGACCATGGCCTGTGACTGTGAGGCCGCTCTCAGCTGCCTGTAGAAGGCCTCATGAACTTCCTCACCCTGACCTGGTGGTCTGTAACAGACACCTACAACAGTATCCCCCCTGCCAGCCTGCCCCTTAATTCTCACCCACAGACTCTCAACTCGCTCATCATCTGTCCCCGGACAGAACTCGGTGCATTGTAGTTCCTCCCGCACATAAAGAGCAACCCCACCACCCTTCCTGGCTGGCCTGTCTTTTCTGAAAAGGACATAGCCCTCCATGACTATATTCCAGTCATGTAAGCTGTCCCACCACGTCTCTGTAATTGCCACCAGATCATAGTCTCCTGACTTAACACAGGTTTCCAACTCCTCCTGCTTATTTCCCATGCTGCGCGTATTGGTGTACAGACATTTCAGGGAGCGAGCTGAGCACACCGATTTCACCCTAGGATTATAGGAGGCCTCCCAGTCTTCATTAATTCTGGAGCGCTGTCCCACTGGGGCAAGCCCAGCTACAACCCCATCCCCTTCGAATCTAGTTCAAAGCTCTCCAAATGAGCCCTGCTAATTCGTGCCCCAGCATCCTTTTGCCTCTGTGAGACAAACCTTTCTCACTTGTCATTGTCCGGACTGGTGCCCTATAAAACCAGCCGTTATCAAAGAATCCAAAGCCCTGCCTGTAGCACCAGTCTCAAAGCCAATTGTTTATGAACTGAATCTTCCCATTTCTTCCCACATCATCAGTGGAAGATGGAAGGAGTGAGGAGAAGATCACTTGAGCCCCAGACTCTTTCACCATCCGCCCCAAGGCCCTGTAGTCTTTCTTCATCCCCCTCAGACTGCGGGAAGCAGCTTCCTCCCCACCTGTCTGGAAGACCAGCAGCGGGTAGTAGTCTGTCGGGTGCACCAGGTTGGGGAATGCCCTTGTGATATCCCTGATCCGGGCTCCAGGCAGACTACACACTTCCCTATGATGAGGGTCAACTCTGCATATCGGGCCCTCTGTTCCTCTCAGAAGGGAATCCCCTACCACAATGACCCTTCTTTCTTTCTTATCAGAGGGAGTCTTGAGGTGCAAAGTCGACCCCCTTTTCCTATGTGGCCTTGTGGGCTGGCCTTGCCCCACATTCTCACCTACCTCTCCTTCAAGATCCAGGGCCTCGAACCTATTACGGAGGGACACCTGGGGAAGCAGGGCAGGAAGGGGGGAGGGTTTCCCACGACGTCGAACTGGAACTCGCTTCCAACCCTCGTCATCTTTTTGGTCCCCTACCTCTGCGCAACAGCTACAGGGCAGGGGCTGTCTCGGCCATCCCCCTCTGTCTGAGAGGGCAGGGGGTCCCTCCCCTTTTGGGGGGTATCTCCCTGGAACCGTTCCGACTGGCCCGCCAGGGAGTTACTCCACCAGTCGATCTCCCTTTCACACTCCCTGATGGTCCTCAGCATCTCAACCTCCTCCTTAAGTCTTGCCACCAGGCTAAGCAGATCTTATACCTGCTCACACCTCACACAAGTGGAATGCTGTCCTCCCTCCCCCGGCAGCAGCAGGCTCTGGCACTCCCTGCACCCAGAGACCTGAACAGCCACGGTCTGGGACGGGGTCTCTGTCTGAGTTGCTGCAGTCACCTTGCTGCAAGCTCTCTTTCTGGAGGCAACCATATTGGTCCGCAGTCTGGGACGCCAGCAACACGACCTGCTCGCTCCTCCCTGCGACCGGTAGCTGCCCTCTCAAAGGCTTTTTCAAGGCAAGCGGCAGGGGAGGAGTGGTCACCGTCACCGTGGGAACGCCCCCCGCCACGTCAGCCTCTCTCTCGCAAGGGCTGCTGGGGCTTGGGGGATCGAGAGATGTCGGGAGCCGCGATGTCTCTGCGCTGTCCCCTCTGATTTTTCCTAATCTCCGTTGACCCTCGCGGTCGCTGAAGCGTGCCGGCTGCGGCTCTAGCTAGGCTAGCTCCCATCAGCTGACTGATCTTGGTGTTCTGTGTGGTTGTTTTCTTGGTTTTCTTTTTGTTTGTTTTTGTTGCTGTTGTGTTTGTTTAAATTCTTTTTCTTTTTTTTTTTTTTTTTTTAGTGTGACTGTTGGAGAAAAATATTTTGGAGTTCCTGGTCTATGTTAAGAAATACCTGCATTACAAGGGCCCTGTCCTAAAATGGCTACACTAAACTGACATAAGGCCATTGGCCAACAGCAGAAATTTAAATTGGCAAAGATGGAAGCTGACTTAACAAAAGACAAGTTTTGAGCATAACGTGGTAGAATCATGACTGTGATGCTTTGTTTCCATTTCAGCAAACATTTGAAATTAGTTTTCTTGCAGTTACCTGCATTGTTGTCTCTGAAGGAAACTGATGACATCAATGTTACCAGCATTTCATTTGATGAACTTAACACCCTCTCATGCAAGTTTTAAACTGATCATGCTTGCTTTAAACCAATAAATGTTAAATGAATAAGCAATTAATAGGTGAACCAGTGTGTATATGTGAGAATGTGAGTTTGACACTGGTGTGGTCACTGGCTTGATCAAAAATGTTTATCATAAATGGAGAAGTTGGGGGGATTTTATATTTGTCACTCATCCATGACACTCATCATGAGAAAGGAAGCAGACAATACTCATGACTCTATATATCCTTAAGTGTAGTGGGAAATGGAATGCACAGACAGAAACAGTTTTGCCATTTAGATTATACAGCTAGGTTGAACATCATTAAGATATTTACCATTGTTATGCTAAATAACAAAATGCATCACAAGTGAATTCTGTCATATACATTGAGATATATATATCATTTGATTCAGCAAGTCTTCCTGCCTATGTTGGACATGTACAGTGTGAAGTATTAGGAACAGATTCAGTTTTAAATGCTCAAGACATAAGCAGGTATATCTAAATCTTTTTATAACTGTAATCAGTATTCTGTCTTTCCTTCCACACTTCACCAGATACACAAAATCAAAAGTGGATAGAGAATCAAGTTCAACCATTAACCTAATACTACGAAGTCCGTCACTGAGTCGTGTCTCTAAGCACCTTGTCTTCAAGTCTTCAAGGAAAGATGACTCTATACCTGAACAGCCTGTTCCAGTGCTTGACAACCCTTTTGGTGAAGAATTTTTTCCTAGTATCCAAACTAAACCTCCCCTTGTGCAACTTGAGGTCATTTCCTCTTGTCCTGTTGCTTGTTACTTGGGAGAAAAGACCAACACAACTTTGCTACAACCTCCTTCCAGGCAGCTATAGAGAGTGATGAAGTCTCCCCTGGGCCTCCTTTTCTCCAGGCTAAACCACCCCAGCTCCTCAGGCACTCCTTATAAGCTTTTTGCTCTAGGTCCTTCAGCACCTTCATTGCTCTTCTTTGAACACACTCCAGCACCTCTGTGTCTTTCTTGTAGTGAGGGGGCCAAAACTTAACACTGTATTTAAGGTATGACTTCACCAGTGGCCAGTACAAAGAGGAATCACTTCCCTAGTTCTGCTTGCCACACTGTTTCTGGTATAAGCCAGGACATTATTTGCCACCTTGGAACTCTGAGCACATCGCTGGCTCACTTTCAGCTAGTTATTTACAACACCCCCAGGTCCAGAATACAAAAAAAATATTTATGCTTAGAGTTAACCATCTCTTGTAGAACCTGGTTCTGCTGATACTTTAACCTGCTTACTCTGCTTCAGTACTTATTGTTTGTTATTTTCTGTAAGCTGCCAATGAATCTACTTTTATATTCCAACATCTGCACACTAACTTGAGCTTATTGAAGGTGCGTGTTAAAAGCAAGGAAAATCATTATTAGTTATTTACTTATGACTGAACTACATGTTTAGGGATGAGTGTAACAAATGAAAAATACCATACAGTATGTGACTTAAACCATAAACAACTCTCTTTGGTAAACCTGATGTGGACTATTGTACAAGGGGGTTAGGTGAATTGTACAGGGGGGTTTGTACAAGGGGGTATTGCTTAAGTTACATAGCTTGCTTAACAGATAGATTGCTCAGCAAATACCTATCATGCTTTACCAGGCAATACCAGAACATAACCTCCTAATAAGGAAAACAGTTATTTAAGTTTCAGCAGAAAACATTTGGACATAGACCAGACTCATCCAGGCTCCTAAAGACTATGTGTGAGGACCAAGGGTGAAAAGATCAGGTCTGAGGAAGACTCATTTACTTCATCTGAAGAACCCTGCCCACGACCACCAGGAAGCACTGCGCATGTGCAGAAGACCTTTGAGCTCATTATAATATGAAGAAGGAATAGAACATAAATATGTATAAGCATATTGTGCAACCTAATGCATATGTAGTCCTTTAGAGGATAAATGTAGAGGAAAACGACACTGAGATGCTCATGCCTTTGGAGGAGTAATCCCCCATGCGCCTTCAGCTGAATAAATGCATACCTACTTTACAACTTTAACAAGTTGTGAAGTCTTTTCCGACATCAAACCTAAACTAAATTAGTACCTTACTGCACTTCTGCAAATGCTGCTTCTATTTCTCTGCAGAGAGCCGCAGAACAGAAGACAATCCACCATTATAGACAGACCATCCATCTGACGCATAATAGGGAAAGGGCACTTCAGCAGGGAGCTCTGCTGTGTACAGCAATAATGATTTCAAGCAATGGGTTGTTTTTTTTTTCACCTAAACTGAGAAGATGAGGGTTTTCCACTGCAAGTACTATTCCCATACAAAACACCTATTTATATAATTCTGTTGTTGAAGATGTTTGTCAACAAAAAACATCTAGATAGAATTCTTCCCAAAATGCAAGTGTGTGCCTGCATCCAAACATCTCTGTACATTTTGTGCATTCAGACAGAACATAATTGCCAGTTCAAAATCTGCCCTTCCAGCAGTTCGTTCCAGCAGTTCATGCCTTGCTTTTCTCATCTGGTCTAGACTGTCATGCAGGAGCTCATGCTTACATCTGTCTTACAGGCAGATGGTTCAGGATATCACTGTGTTCCTCCATGCACAAGTACTGATGGAAGTGAGGACAGAAAGTTTTCCTGATCAGGTTGCTGTTACCATAAGCGCAGGATCATGTCATGGTTTTGTGTTTGTTTTTTTTTTTTTACTTGTCTTAATGTGAATTTTAATAGAGAAGTTTAAATTCATTTAAATGAATTTATGCATAACTTTCTTATCTGTGGTGTCCCAAAGATCTGTAGGTATATGAGCAACTATAGTTCTATATAGTGAATACTTAGTGTTATAGTATGCACCATCATAGTGTACTTACAGCCAAATGGCTAGCGTCTACCTGTTTTAATAAACTGATCAGAATTATGAAATCTGAGATGATTGATGCATACTGTGAGGTTTTTAAGATTTGTTTCATTTAGTCACATTTGAGAAACAATAAAGATACTGGGATTTGGGTCCAATTGTGACCCTTTCAGTAACTGATGTTTGTCTTCCTACATCAGCACCCCTCTGAATAATGGAAACATTGAAGGCAAGCTTCTGAACTTAGAAGAGCTGAGCATAAAATGAACTTTGTTGCATTAAATATATCTAAATCACAGAATCATAGAATAGTTAGGGTTGGAAAGGACCTTAAGATCATCTAGTTCCAACCCCCCTGCCATGGGCAGAGACAACTCACACTAAAACATATCACCCAAGGCCTCATCCAACCTGACCTTGAACACTGCCAGGGATGGAGCATTCACAACTTCCCTAGGCAACCTGTTCCAGTGCCTCATCACCCTTACAGTAAAGAATTTCTTCCTTAGATACAATCTAAACTTCCCTTGTTTAAGTTTGATCCTGTTGCCCCTTGTCCTGTCACTACAGTCCCTAATGAATAGTCTATCCCCAGCATCCCTATAGGCCCCCTTCAGATACTGGAAGGCTGCTATGAGGAGTCCATGCAGCCTTCTCTTCTCCAGGATGAACATCCTCAACTTTCTCAGCCTATCTTCATATGGGAGATGCTTCCAGTCCCCGATCATCCCCTTGGCCCTCCTCTGGACTTGTTCCAACAGTTCCATGTCCTTTTTAAGTTGAGGAAACCAGAACTGTACACAGTAATCCAACTGAGCTCTCACAAGAGCAGAGTAGAGGAGCAGGATCACCTCCTTCGACCTGCTGGTCACGCTCCTTTTGATGCAGCCCAGGATACGGTTGGCTTTCTGGGCTGCAAGTGCACACTGCCGTCTCATGTCATTTTCTCATCAACCAACACCCCCAAGTCCTTCTCTGCAGGGCTACTCTGAATCTCTTCTCTGCCCAACCTGTAGCTGTGCCTGGGATTGCTCCAACCCAGGTGTACGACCTTGCCCTTCGCATGGTTAAACTTCATGAGGTTGGCATCAGCCCACATCACAGGCATGTCAAGGTCCCTCTGAATGGCATTCCTTCCCTCCAGCAATATCAACCGAACCACACAGCTTGGTGTCATCGGCAAACTTGCTGAGGGGCACACTCAATCCCACTGTCCATGTCAGCAAAGAAGATGTTGAAGAAGATTTGTCTGAACACTGATCCCTGAGGGACACCACTCGTTAATGGTCTCCAGCCGGACATTGAGCCATTGACCACAACTCTTTGCATGCAGCCATCCAGCCAGTTCTTTATCCACCAAGTGGTCCACTTATCAAACTGATGTCTCTCCAATTTAGAGACAAGGATGTCGTGTGGGACAGTGTTGAACGCTTTGCACAAGTCCAGGTAGATGACATCAACTGCTCTACCCCTGTCCATCAGTTCCGTAGCCCCATCATAGAAGGCCACCAAATGGGTCAGGTAGGATTTCCCCTTAGTGAAGTTATGTTGTCTGTCACCAAGCACCTTGTTGTTTTTCATGTGCCTTAGCATGCCATCCAGAAGAATCTGCTCCAAGATTTTGCCAGGCACAGAGGTGAGACTGACTGGTCTGTAAGTCCCTGGGTCATCCATTTTCTGCTTCTTGAAAATGGGGGTTATATTTCCCTTTTTCCAGTCATCGGGAACATCCCGGCCATGATTTTTCAAATATAATGGCCAGTGGCTTAGGAACTTCATTTGCCAGCTCCTTCAGAACCCACGTATGTATTTCAGCAGGTCCCATGAACTTGTGCATGTTCAGGTTCTTAAGATGGTCTCTAATCAGATCCTCTCCTACAGTGGGCCCAAGGTCTTCATTCTCACAGTCCCTGAGTCTGACTTCGGTCGTGTGGTCAGAGCCTTTGCCAGTGAAGACTGAGGCAAAGAAGTCATTCAGAACCTCAGTCTTTTCCAAATCCAGTGTAAACAGTTCTCCTGATAGCTTCTGGAGGGGTCCTACGTTGTCCATAGTCTGTCTTATTTGCAATGTACCTATAGAATCCCTTGCTGTTATCTTTAACATCCCTAGCCAAGTTTAATTCTAATTGGAACTTAGTTTTCCTAACCTGGTATTCTTCCCAGGCTGCCAGTACTTGCTTCCACCTTTTATAAACCTCTTTTTTCTTCAAAGTTTCCTCAGTAGCTACTTATCCATCTGAGGAGGTCTCCTGGCCCTCCTGTTGCACTTCCTTCTAGTTGGGATGCAACACTCCTGAGCTTGTAAATCAATTTTCTTCTAATTATATCCCCTCCCTCCCCTACATATAGTAAGTAATTGCTGCTCTATAAATTATTTGAGTGGAATTTATAAGATAAGGTTAAGAGAATTTGAGAGATGGCTCTTCTTTTAATGGCATGTCTTTCTCACAAATTCAATACCATTAATATTACTTAATGCTGTTAGCGGTTTACAGTGTTATTTCCTCTTTCTTTAGCATTATTCCGCTTTTAAAATCTACTTGGTTCCTTAGCTACCCACTACTTTATTGAAAACACAGCCTTTTACATCCTGGGAGAGAAAAAGGAACTTTCGATTTCAACAAGAAATTACGTGGTTGATATGAGAATTACTGGTTTATGTCATAAAGGAAGACAATTTTGGTGATTACAGTTGGGTCCCTTCCATTCTGAAAATATACTTATGAATCTCAAATTATTTTTCTGAACAGCATTTTACCCTCTGCATCATTGTGACTATCATATAGAAGTTTATTATTAATATTTTAATAAACAAGGGTGCCAAAATAGCCTTGTATCAGCAGCTGTCTAGAAAGCTCCTTTGCTCCAAATCTTATGCCATATACAAGGCAACAGGAGGAAAACTCAGAAGAAGAGTGATGAGGAAAAGGAAGTTAGTGACTGCGGCCTTCTGAGCCTGCTGAAAAATCCATACCTGAGTGTGACTCAGGAAGTCTGCTGCAATTTGAGTTATGTTGTGTTTAAATTGCAATGTAAAAAGTGAAACTTCACATCTCTTTGAGAACTGGTTCCAGCTATTTGTAGAAGACGTGATCATGAGAGTAAAATTTCTAATGTCGAGTAAGGTTTACCTAGTTATTTTTCATGTCTGCACAGAATGCTTCAAGGGATCAGAAATACAGGAAAACAAAATAAAAAGTGACAACTGTTACTTTAAAAAAAAAATCCTTTAACTTTTATTAAAATTCGTTTATTGGATGTTTACTTAGAACAAGCATCATTTCTAGGACTTCTGTTATAAAAATAATTTATTTAAAGCTTCAGAAATCATAACAGTCTTACACTAACAGTACGCTGTGTTGATTGTATTGTATTTGGCAGTTTAGAAACAGTGACAGGTAAAAGTCTTCTCTGCTACTATGTCTTTATTTGCAAGATAATGAGAAATTTGATACATTGGAAAAATTCATGCATGTTTTGACTTTTGAAGCATAGGACTACAAGGAGTGAAGAATTAAGGAATACTCAAGACAGTACCTTAGGAAATGCAAATGAATAACGTTGAACTTCTGATGATAGATGAACTCTCCACCTGTACTATGAGGGAAAGCTCTCTTCACATACCTGCAAACTGCATTTTTCAGGGTGAGAAAAATATAGAAAAATGTAATTTTTATAATGCATACTTGACATACTGTGTTTTCCTTTTATTAGGCAAAACTGCAGCTCTCTGCCAGATCTGGAGACAGGAGAAACCTTCAAAGTCTCTGTGGTAGAGGGAACCTATCAGTCTGAAGAAGAAACTGATAGTGCCAGCTGCAGGAAAGGTTTCGGTGACATCCTAACGTCTCTGTCACTCCACATAGGGTCTGCCTCTGTCTATTTGGAGCATTTCTGCTCTCTTCTCCAAACCCTTCTTCCTGGGTCTGAGCTGCCAGATCTCCAGTAGCCTGATTAATTCTTCATTTTGTCATACCTTCTTTTCTAAAACATTTCTGATACTTCAGAAATGATGCAATTCTAAAATTACACTTTAACCTCTTGTTTTCAAGCATAACTCCAGCCTTCCCCTACCTCCTCTCTGGATTTCAAAACATATCACAAAACTTTTGGCTGAAACACTATAAAGAATCCCCTTTTTCTCCTTTTGTGTGTTTTCCAAGCAAGTAGTCCAATTATAAATATTTGAAGAATATGACTCAGTTTGGGATGATGTTTCTATTATAGGTAAAAATAGTGGTTTTTTGTGGGTTTGTTTGTTTTTTTTTTGTTGTTTGTTTTTTTTTTTTTCCATGTAAGGGATAGATTAGGCAATAGAAACTGATGAGAAATGGAATACAAAGTTCTATCTGAGTATGTTTAACAAGGAAACCAAAGCAATGATGCATATTCTTCTACATATGTGCTACATATTTAAAAAACAATACAGGAGAAATAGTTACTTGGTCCTGAGCAAAACACACTAGACAAGCTATAAAACTGATGGAAGGAAGGTAACTATTGTGCTATTTTAATATCAAGGTAAAAAACTATACAAGAATCTTTGAAATAGACCATGCTGGTTTTGAAGAATTTTCTGTGCCCATGGGATCCCCAGACCAAGTCTGAAGAAACTGATCAGTGAATAACAGAGAATTACTGGAGAGTAAAGAACTTGGCAGGGAGATGAGTACTTTATCTTTAGTACTGACCTGATGATCAGGATGACAATACTAACTGATGAAAAAATTAAAAGTGACAACCATCTGATCTTAGAAAAACAAAAGAAATGAACAAACAGCAACAGAAAAAAAAAATCAGCTTGTTATAAAAAAAGTTAATACCTCAAACTCTTTAAGAAAGCATGGGAGACACTTGAAACACCTTATAGTAGCACTTCATAGCAGGTCTAGGTGTGAGGCATAGTGGTTATTAAAAAAAATGTTTGAGAAAAGACAAAAGGAAGATAGCATGGCTTCCCAGCAGCATAAAGGGTGCTAAGTTGAAGTAAGGGGACATCCTGCTAAAATCTGAAGTTGTTTACAAATAAAGAAGGAACAAAAAGTTCACAAACATTGGCAGATTAAAAAAAAATATAAAAAATGAAGAACAACTAGCAAAATAAACTGATATTAAATCCTACTACAAACACAGCAGAAGTGGAAAGCCTGCCAGACAGCCTCTAGAGGCAACTTATTACCAGGGTAAAAGGGAAACATTCAGACAAGATAAGACCATTGCAGTGAAACTTAATGTATTCTTTGCATTGGAGTTCTTTGAGGGAAAAAAAAAATCTTCTCTTCAAGAACGTTGTTTTCAAAGAACATATCTGCGAATGAAATGACAGTACATATTAAGGAACAAAAGACAAAAGTAATAGCCAAAAAATTTAATCAGAACCAGATGGTACTCACCCTAGAGGTCTGTAGGAGTTCAAGGACAAAATAACTACTAACAGTGTCTGACAAAAAATACAGAATGGCTTACATATGAGTAATGAATAAATAAGGTGGGATTCTTCAGACAGGAAAAGGATATAACTTGTGGATGGGTGGGGAGACGTGACAGATGTTTGCAGAAATACAGAATGCCTAGAGAGATATCAGCTGCTCAGTGCCTCTTCCAGGGCAAGAAGAGCCATGAACTAAAACTGTTAGGAACCAGGTTTAAGACAAAGGACAGAAGGAGATTTTTCATTTTGGGGGTGTTGAACTTGGAAAGCTCATTGCCAGAGGCTGAAGCTTACAGGAGTTCAACTACTTGGGACAAAAATACATTTGGAATCCCAAATTACACAGAAAAAAAACTAAAGAAACACGGGGTTTAAAATAGATTGATAATTCAGGCATCTAGCAGTGTGTCCAATATCACTGCCAGATAAACCAAATATATCCCTACCAAAAGTGGACCAAAGGATGAATGCACTTCAAAGTTACAGTCAAATCAGGAAAGGTGACTATGGAAATATTGCACTAGAATGATAGTCACCTTATTTCTGCAGCAGAAAGCAATGAATTGCATAATTTAGGAAAATTAGCAAGAGAAGATTCTGTATACATGTTAGGAGCTCAGACAGATTCATTTAGTTTCCAACAACAGCAAGACAGGCTTGACATTTTTAAATAATATATTGTAGCTGAGATGAAGGGCCTTTCAAATATGCTTCAGTGCACACCAGCCTGAGCAGACTGCAACAAACTAAGTCGATAGGACTCTCAGCGAGGGAATCAATGTGATTTGCAGTGTTCCTAGTAGAAATGTCATTCAAAATTGATGACAAGATTTCTGACTGAATGCTATTTTAGAATAGTCTTTATCATTCTGTTTCTGACACTACATCTGGTGACTTTTGACCCTCCTCAGAAATGTCCCATTTCCAGCTGAATGCTGGACATATCTCATGCCACTGTGTAGAATTAACTTAATGAAACTGTAGGAAGATAAAAGATACTTTTGAAAACCCTCTGTAAAATAAATGACTCTGAGCTAACAATTAGAATCTTAGTACTTCAGCTGCTACTGAAATACAGGAGATAGTAGCTCCTTTTTCAATCTTTTCTTCCTCACAGATGGAAGAATCTTTAAACTTTATATTCTAAATTACTTTGGAACCTTTATAAAAATAATCACAGATGCTACAAATACCATTTAGAATATAGTATTATTAAGCCTATTGGATTTTGGCTGGAAAATTACTCAGTCTGCTGTAAAAACTCATATTACTTTCCATAAAAAAGTTACTTTATCGCTACCACAGCATTTTGCACAAGGAGATTATTTCTCCTACCTGTAGTTGAAAGTGAAGCTGGCAGGAAACTGCTTTGCTGTACCCTGGAAATATGGGTTTTCTGAACTTTTACTTAGCATTTGGTAAGCCTTGATTTGAACTCTTTCTGCAATGGATTTGGATGGGGTCTTGTACTGCAGTTCCCAAAGCAGCCAGAATACCCAGTCACTGCACGAGACCCCAGGGAGGAAAGACAAAGAAAACAATGTATGTGGATGACCACTGCCAGGGTTGTGAGTATTTTAGCCCTCATTTAGAAAAGAAAAACCCTTTTGGTCTCCCAGTTTTTATATACACACACCTGCTACCAATGTATTGTAATAATGGTCAACTGTACATAACAGAGAAAAGACAATATTTAGGTGATGGTTATATGAAAATACATAGTTGGTTATGTGAAAACTTAGATCAGTAAGCTACACTGACCATTTTAGAGGGCACCTACTTTTCCTCTGTGCATATACTGCCTCTGTTCTGTATTAATTATTGTTAAAACATGAATGACTAACCCCTTCTATTAGCCCAATTTAGTTCATGATTTTTACAAGGAACCTAATATATTTAACGTGGAAATGCTGAAAAGAAGATTGCTTAAATTCTTTATTCTCCTGCTAAAAACCTGGAAAGTGGGAAAAGTATGTACATCCAAATGAGTGCTTCATCATTTTGGTAATCAACAAAATATTTAGAGATTAAAGTAATGCAATGCTAAGCATGAATAAACAAATAAAATAGGTTACTACAGAACCCTTAACTCAATGAACATATTTTCATTTTATTTTAAATGGCCTAGCCTCAGGCCTGCTTGGCAGCTTGGGTCAAGATGACAGTACTTTATGAATATAAATAAAAGAGTGAGAAAATACAGCTGAGTTTTACTGAAAGAAGCTGAAGCTTTAAGTTGCTAGAATGCTCACTTCTGCAGAAGACAATTTAAAAATAACCCCAAGACAAATTGTCTATATGACAAAATAATTACCTAGTACACCACTTACAATGCTACAATACTATCAACACTTCAAGCTGAAAAAAAAACACCAATGAAAGCAGCCCTAATATTACACTACCATGTAAAAAATACACCATAGGCCATATTGTGCCATCTGTTTTGAAAGCAGAACATGAGATTAGTGGGGAGGTACCCTTAAAAGCCAGATGGTGCAGGGCGACCCTTTATTCTTGTCAAGTCTTAAAAGGTGTTTCATCACAGCATAAAGAGCTTAACTGTGACCCGTAAATCAATATATATTTAATGTGGTTTTATCTTTGAGGCAGCTAAATAATTTCCTTAAAGGCTAACTGTTTTATGGGAAATAGTTACAAACATTAATCAAGCAGTTACTTTTTGGGAAAATATAAGGCATATTTCAAAGTTGATCTAAAGATGACTGGAGAGAAAAGTGTGGAATAGCTGTGAAGGACCATAGTGAATTGTAGGACAGTGCTATGCATGATGAGATTCCCTTAGAGTCCAGCACAGGGATTCTGTTATCATAAAGATCTAAAAATTTTAGGTTCAGAAAAGTTTTATGGGCAAGTTGATGGGGTTTTAATTGTTTAATTTTTTTTACATGAGGAATACATGCCATATTTGAAAATGTTTATTCATGGCATATAAGCAAAGATTTGTAGAAATAATTAAGTATTTATTGGTCTTACAGTGTGCAAATAATAGCTGTGTTTTCCGCTTGAACTGAAGCAGTTCTGCTACTTTTACCACAATAAAATTGTTAATCAATGCAAATTCACATGCTGGCAGAGAGCATACTTGCAACCACCATCCAAATTTCAGTCATAAAGAAGCATAACATTCTTTAAGATACAGTAGAATATGTTCTTCTAACACCTTCAATCAAACAGTATTTAGTCAATACAGCTGGTTTCATATGGAAGTGACTTAAGCACCCTGTGAAGTTGTTTTTAAGGGGAAATTACAAACTCTTCTATTGAGCAAACTTAGCATAAAATTAGACTTCAGTCTCGTAAAGATCTCCTAGATCATCTTATTTACATTGGGCATTTATTCTGTTGATTTTTACAATAGATTTAGATGTTTCTGATTTATATTTTTGGTTAGGAAACTTTGCTGAGTTTGTGCTGCTGAAGAAGTAATAGAAAGGTACTTCATCTGAAAAAAATGCCTTCATTGAGGGAAATGTTTGTCCTGCATTGCTCAAGAACAGGGAGAACGGAGTGGAAGAAACCATAACACCCAACTGTATGACTAAGGACATAATTCGTATAGCGAGCTCTACACTGTAAGAGCTGAGTGACTTTCAAAATTGCAGCACTGGCAGTTCAGTATCCACTGTATCTTTTATTGACAGTCTGTCTGTGCTCAGGTGTTCTTATTTTTAAAGTCAATGTATATCTGATATATAAACCAACTTTGATGTGTGCCTTGAAGGAAAAATGTCCTATGCTTTTATAGAGTGTTAACAATCCATCTTTCACCAATGTTTCTAATCTTTCTGTTTTTGTGTTAACAAAAGTGGAAAGAAATAAACTTGAATTAATGGGGAAACTCTTAGAAAAAGACACTGTGATTGGACATGGCATAAACCAGACTTTTGAGGTGTATCTACTTAGATTTTCATCTCAGAGTGATGTCTTCAGAGAAGATAAAAGTCTTTAACAGAAACAATATAAGAAATATATCTGGTTTAGTGGTCTATGTGTTATTCACAGTGTCTTTTCGGCAGGTTTTTTTATTGTAATCACTGGCTGGTGTCCTCTGATCCTCATGAAATTTGTAGTTTCTGAGGTTGGTTTGATTGCCTGCGCATCCAAACAGTTTCTCTGCTTACCTTGGAGTGTAGTTCCCTGGCTCAGCTGCACAATTGTGTCAATGTCATAGAATCATAGAACAGTTAGGGTTAGAAAGGACCTTAAGATCATCTAGTTCCAACCCCCCTGCCGTGGGCAGGGACACCTCACACTAAACCATGCCACCCAAGGCTCTGTCTAACCTGACCTTGAACAACACCAGGGATGGAGAATTCACAGCTTCCTTGGGAAACCCACTGCAGTGTTTCGCCACCCTCACAGTAAGAAACTTCTTCCTTATGTCCTTTCAAACTTTCTTTCCATGCACAGTCTCAGTTTTTCTCCTGGGAAAGAACAGTCTTTCCCCTCTCCAAAAGGTCTCAGATAACCCAGACACTACTTTTTTTGGGTTTATAACACAGAAATAGGGTTCAAAAATATAAACTGGACATTACCTCTCACAGATGCAAGTATGAAAAGTCTCTGCATCCTGGAAAAAAGGACACTTTAAAATGTGTTTTTTATTCTATTGATTCTGAGCAATTTTCTAGGGGAATCTATTCTACAATTTTCTCTGCAATGGGAATCTTTTTCTCCATCACCTCCAAGGCCTGTCTTTGGCTTTGTTTCTTGTGACAACAAAATTCTTCCCAGCTAACTCTTATTTTAACCAAATGTAAATGAGAATGAAACTGCATGCAAGTTTACTGAAGTCAGGAGCAAATATTTATGTTAACAAGTAACATACATTTTTAGTAATTCTATCCATTATTTGGGCAGAATAACCTGATTATGCAGGTTTTCTTCTTAATAATTCTAAACAATCAGCACAATATCTAATATCTGCACAAAGATGGCAACCCCACAGATATATTTCCATCTGCTCCTCATGGCTTATTCCAGCTTGCCTGCAAAAAGGTTTGTCATAAATGCTCTATTGTACTCAATTCATATGAAGTTCAAGAACATCTTGACTGTCTATGACAGTGTATTACTTTTTTTTCATTAATTCAAAACAATTGGTTTTTATGAAGCAGCTCTTTCTAGCAGAAAGATCTTCCAAATAAGACATATTTTTCCACTGTTTTTTTAAGATACTGTAAGTGGTATGAGGCAATGAAATTACCATTACTCTATTATAGATCAGGCTTACATTTTAAAGAAAATTATTTTGAAACAAGTTAAGTAGTTTACTCATGAGAACAAAGGGATATGTGTGACCTTTAAAGATACTTTCCAACCCAAACTATTCTATGATTCTATTATTTCAATTAAGCCAATACTCAAACGCAGGATGAAGATTACTGACAAAGGACACTTTTAAATAGTAATGAGACTCATTGTTTAGAGTTTAACATCTATAAATTCAACTTGCATTCAGAGAACTTGCTTTGGTAGCCTCCCAGACTACCTGCTGGTAAATACCTCAGCCATTCACTGCACATGGGTCTTCAAACGACAGTTTTCTTCTAACCATATCTTACATTGTTGAAGTTTCAGAGGATATAAAATGTTATCTTGAATAAATGCAGTTATCTCTTTGACAAAAACCTCAGAAATATTTATCCGGTTTAACACAAATAATTATAGACCTCACCTGAATTAAAACCTACCATAAGCAAACATTTTTCAGCCATATATATATGTATTGGCATCACCACAGGTTAGAGGCATATATATATATCAGTTCAACTCCCAGGTGAGCTGTGCACTCTTGCAGCTAACCTAAGTGGACCTCTGGGTTTACAATCATATGGGAAAGAATACTTTAGCACTTTTTTTTTGGACTGATATTTGATCTAGATTTAGATTGATAAGGGAGAAAATAGGTAATTTTTAAGTTAAAGCCATGTATCTTAAAGTCAGGAGTCATATATATTGAGGGTTTTAGGTTTTGCCTCTTTGCTTCTTGTTTTCAGCAAGAAGAATAAAAGATCTGAAAGGCAATGTTTTGAACTTTACCATGAGAAATTCTGTTTCTGAGTTTGGGATTTGACACACACCTAGTTTCAAAGGTGTGGCCATTGTTTTTCATCCTTCCACCATGCATATCTGAGAAAGTGCAGCCACTCCGCATGCACCCAAATTTGCCTACAACCTCCAACCATGTAATTACAGACAGCAGTGTGGTCT
This sequence comes from Pezoporus wallicus, assembly GCF_028554395.1. Taxonomy (NCBI): domain Eukaryota; kingdom Metazoa; phylum Chordata; class Aves; order Psittaciformes; family Psittacidae; genus Pezoporus; species Pezoporus wallicus. Next base: position 269,045 of record NW_026637575.1, on the reverse strand, counting down.
CCACTTCCCATATTCTTTTCCAGCCTGAACCACTTCAGTACCTTTGCATCACTTTGTGCATCCTGTGCTCTAATAATGACCCTCACAAGGACAGTCTGCTGAACTCACCAGGTTTGTCCTGCAACAGCATCCCGTATCTTGGCACAGCACACCAGGAGTAGTCTCCCAGGTGTCAAGCACTGGGTCAGGATCATTTAGTACTTTTCTGTTGGTCACTCTTCCTCAAAAAGTCAAAGACAGTGTTATTATTTCTGCACTGTATATACTTGAGATATCTAAAGACTATGAAATTAATTGGTTTAAAAAACAGACAAACCCCTAGAATTATAGAAGTTTTTTGTTTGTTTGTTTGTTTTTGGGGGAGGGCGTTCTTTCTTTAATTTTTTATCTGTACCCTTCTTTTTTAAAAACGCATTTTTTTCCTGAAAAAAGAATACCTGAGTATAGTCCTATTTAGAACTTTGGAAACCTTTTCTTAACTCTTGACGCTGATTCATGAAGATCACAGACAGCAGAGTTTTGTTCTCATTTGTACTGAAATAAAATTGATATTGTAAAAACTTAAAATTGGAAAGTCAAAATAAATCCCAATTAGGTTCATATAACTTCAAAAGTTAAAACTTTATTAGGTAGCTGAGGAATGTATTTTTTCAGAATGGTTAAAGTCTGTTGGATTCCTACATCACCACTACTACCTGCTTCAGTGAACATCAGACTAAGATTTCTGAGGGTTTTTAGAAAAAAATTCTTATCAGTCACACTCAAACATACGGAATGTCAGACTTCCTTAATCAGAAGTTGGGGTAAAAAGTAGTAACTTAGCTAAGAAAAAGAGGAAAGCAGCTGTTTGTTGTTTACCATAACTGAACGTGACATAATTAACGCAGGCATGAGTCTAAAGAAAAGTAAAATCACTTCCTCTAAACTACCTTTTGCATTTTATTGCGCCAAATGTACCTATTAGTTTTATAACTATTGTTGCTTGTGCATTACTAAAAGATTCTGACTAGCTAAAGAAATTCCTTTCATGACACCTTCCTTCAGTATGGTAATATTGTTACAATGGAATTTGTAATTCCTTATTAGTCAAGTTTATATTGATTATATTATGTTGGTAATGAAATATCAGTTATAGCAAACAGTTCAACTTAATGAAATCCATGTTTGATTTTCTCAAACCTGTAAGGTTTGATTAAACTTTGCAGCCCAAATGATTACTAAATTACAGGTATGCTCTGTATAAAAGCTGCCATACATCAGGCAGATTTTTTCCCCCCCAGTATTTCCTTGCAATTCCTGCAAAATTTCTGTAAGGCAAATGAACCTCACTGTAGGTGAAACAGATTGGTCTTAAAAACTGTAATCAGCTGAAAATCCTGAAAACAGAAGAACTAAAACACAAGATTATGAACTTCTGTGTACTTTTGGACTCTAGAAAGTTTTCATAAATCAATATATTTTATGTTGATAACTCTTTCTTCACTTAATTGACTTTTTTGGAAGGAAGATTTTGAGCAAAGACTTAAGGTTTTCTATAGTTGGTCTCTTTTTGACTAGTTCTGTGGCAATCTCACTATAAAAATTTTAGAAGTTTCACTGCATATATTTTAAATCAAATGACATGCATGAAATGATATAAAAAAGTTATTCCTTTGAAAATGAGATATCTTAGAATCAATATGATACTGCTTCTAGGCTTTACTCATGCCTACCAAATACCTGCTTAATATTTCATTGCATCAGCGCCAAACATTTTCACTGACTACAGGCCCAAACCATAGTATGCTGTCAAATCACTTTGGCTTCTTTTCCAATTATGTCCTTCATGTTGGGAATGATTGACAAATAAGGGTCTGTAGGAGGAACATAATAGAATCCATCACTAATAAATGATACTGATATGTAGATGTCAAAGCAGCAGTTCTTGGATTAACAGATGTGGTGGCATCAGGATTATCAGCAGGAACATATTGTTTTGGGTTGCAGAGGAGAAAATAATTCCCAGATAATTATTTAATAGATGGCTTCAGCTCTTTCTTTCTGTTCACAAAATGACCCCTGTCCCTGTGGTTACATTGCAAAGTCTTTCTTGCTACTGATCTGTATTCAGGGGTGGAAGGGTTTGCATGACATGCAGTAAGGCTTTTGATCACCCAAGGAGCAGCAACACGTGAAAGAAGTAAGGTCAGTCTGACTGTTTAAAACATGTGTTTTCCTAGGCCACATAGACCTTGCTTGATTCAAATTTGGGATTGTATTTATTGTCCTTGCTGCAATTTTGTCACAGAAAGTGGTGGACTGTGTTTCAAAAGGGTTCAAGTTCTCATCAAGTGGTGTACCCCTCCATGTGACAGAGACCGTTTCTGTGTGTGATCCAAATGCTTGCTTTCTGTCAAAATGTGCCATGGTAACAGAACAAAAGCAAAAAGGTTCATGAAGAAACTGCCATGAAAATATTTGTAGGCAGGAAAGCAAGAACGCAACCTGACCTCAGGCTGTCAGTTTCCTTGAAACTGGTTATTCCCTCCATTTCCCCTCTTAAAGGATAGGACTCCAGCACCACAGACTTCTGCTAAGTAATGAGGGACATGTCACTGATCACAAATGCTGCAATACAAAGGGGAAGAGAGTTACATAAGAAGAAAGGGATTGTTTCTTCTCTAAGGACAGAATAGCAAAACAGACACTGTGATTTAAATAGGAAGCAGAGGAATGATAAATAGATTTGGTCATTATTCCTGTATATTTACAGAGAATATTAAGAAACACTACACTGTGTGCTTTCGCAAATAAGACATTCTCAGACTTTGGTTTGAATCACAGTAAGATATAGTTTAGGTAACTTTTAGTTATACTTCCCAAAAAAGTCTGCAAGACAGCTAAATCCAGACCTACAAAAATCATTACAGATCTATTGACTCTTCAGCATTGGCAGTTAATTTATAGTCATATCTTTCCAAAACTTTTGTAAGACAGGCTTATTGCCATAACACAAAGAGAGAATATTGAGATAAATAAGAAGCATTTTTCTAGTCTTTTTTTAAAATTAGAGATGTCCATAAGTATTCAGGAATAAATGAAGCATACTTTTATAGGTATACATGAAGTATATTGTCACAGTGACTCAGTGGTTAAAACTTGTAATTCAGTTAAATCAAATTAATTGGAATTGTTAAGCTGTGATATCCTAGCAACATCAGAGTCACTCTGGAATAAAACAATATGTTTCAATTATTCTAATTTTTTTTTGTTAAATGGCAAATTAAGTATTTCAGAATTTGTATTCCTGTTGTTGATTATTTCAAATTTGCAAGCTTACCTTTCCATTAAATAATACTAGCAGAAAATTTCTAAACAATTCTTGTAGTAAAATATTCTAAAACAATTTTCTGTAAAATTTATTTCCATAAATCATGGTTTATGTAGTATTAATATGCTTTAAAAAGGTTTGATCCTTCCAGTACCTAAAGGGGGCCTACAAGAAAGCTGCAGGAAGATTTTCTATAAGGGCATGGTGTGATAGGACAAGACTTTAATCTGAAAGAGAATAGAATTAGATTAGATATTAGGAAGAAGTTCTTCCCTGTGAGGGTGGTGAGACCCTGGAACAGGTACCACAGATAAGATGTGGCTGCCCTATTACTGGTAGTGTTCAAGGCCAGGCTGGGTGCAGTTTTGAGCAACGTGGTCTAGTGCGAAGTGACCCTGCTTGTGCCAAGATCTTTAGGGTCTCTTCAAACTGAAACCATTCCATGATCCCATGATCAATATGGACCATTTGAGTAGCTTGGTTGCAAAATATACATTAATGAAAACTTGTACTATAGTTGGGATGATTTGCTCAAGAGATATGTTTGGTACTTGGGAATATAAATATTATACATAAAATGATATTTAAAGTTATTTAAAATACTGGTATGAGAATAATATATTTGGAAGAGCTTCAAGGCAATAAAATTTCTCTTTTCTTTCTATCCAAAGTTCAAAGAAGAAAGACTTGCATTGTTAGAGATAAAGGTTTATATAAGAAGCCTCTTGGAAAGGTCAGGTTCTACAAATTTGAATTCCAGAGTAGCCAGTAGGGAATTTAAATTACAATATACCAAATACTGTAGGCACGGATAGTTAGCAGATAAAACACAAATGAAATAAAATCAAGCTCTCTTATCTTAAAAAATATGTCACTGTTACTTAAGAAAGGAAAATAGAAATGGAAAAAATGTCAACCAAATCCAGGGTGACCACTCCCACTCACATCTCCTTTTCAGGCTTATTATTTGCAGTAATAAAATTTTTAATATTCAGGCAATGGTTTCATAAATATCTGAATGCATAATTAAAAATAATAATCTCAAACAGTCAGAGGAGTGACATACAATATTTACAAAACCTGCACCTCATGCCAGATTCTTCCTTGTTCAGAGACCAGCAAGGCAAGTAAACGTACACTAGCTGTCGCAGACAGGATTTCACGGCAATTGCATTTTGCTACTCTTGAAAACTGACCAATAAGCAGACCATCCTGATATATTTAATTTGGGATGTATCTTTCTTTGATATAATGAGGCAAACATGTCTTCACAGACTCTGTGCTGGGTTCAGTAGTAACAGTCATTTTTTTTCTTCTTAGTAGCTGATGCAGTGCTGTGGCTTTGACTTTCAGCTTGGGAACAGCGCTGATGACATTGATGTTTTTAGTTGTTGCTCAGTAATGTTTAGTCTGACCAAGGTCTTTCGGAGTCTCATGGTCTGCCAGGGAGGAGGGGAAGCTGGGAAGAAGCAGAGACAGGACACCTGACCCAAAATAACCAAAGAGGTATTCCATACCACAGCACGTCATGCCCACTATATAAACTGAGGGCAGTTTCCTGGAAAGGTTAGATCACTGCTCGGTCCGGCTGGGTATCAGTCAGCGGGTGGTGATCGGTGGTATTCTCTTTCCTTGTTATTTCCCTTACCATTATTATTATTGGTGGTAGCAGCAGTGGTTTGTGTTATACCTTAGTTACTGGACTGTTCTTATTGTAACCGTGGGAGTTACATTTTTTTAATTCTCCTCCCCATCACTCCAGGAGCAGGGGGGAAGGAAGGTGGTGGGGAGTGAGCAAGCGAGCAGCTGCTGACTGGGCTTAAACCACGACATCTCTTTTTTGGAACCCAACTTGGGACATAAAGGGTTGAGATAATGACAGGTCTGACTGGAGCATGTCTAATCATATTTGTGATAAGCATTTATTGTTTCAGATTAATAGTCACTCATTACAATGCTGATTTTTTAGCTTTCAAAGTAGTTGCTCTTGATCTCACAGTTTCAGAGTGTTGTACTTTACTTACCCCTGGCATTTGCTGATTTAGTGTTTAGTGACTGAGGGGCTTGGGCTAAGGTTCTTGTTTCACTGGTAATGACTTGTAATACAAAAGAATGATTGATTATGAAACTGATCTGGCTTGCGTTCCCAGTGTGGTCACCACCTCTGTACTTTGGGAGGTATATAATAGAAGTGTATAGCAATTACATATCTTTTTTCCCCTCCTTAGGTGGTCAGCCTATGAGGGAGACATTCGCACACACCCTAGTGACAAATACAGCAGCTACTCAAACTCTGACTACAACAGATAATGCAGCTACTCCAACTCCAAGCACAGCAGCTACACCAACACCAGTGACAAGTACAGCAGCCTCTCCGACCACTGCAGACAGCGCAGCTACTCCAGCTCCAAGCACAGCAACTACACCAACCCCAGTGACAAGTGAAGCCGCACCATTTGAGAGTTCTAAAGATTTTGAATGGCCTTTGGGTACCCTTGAGACCTGCCTGCTGATTGTGATGGGGATCACCATGTTAGCACACATACAGAGTGTGCTCTACCCACGATCATTTTGTCTGATCTTGAAAGTTAAGCGAAGTCAGGTCTTGTCTAGGATTAGACAACAATATAAAAGGACCAAGAGGTTTTCCCCAAGGCTGGACAGTCATGAATGGCAGGGTGTGTGGGACAGTATGGGCAAGTATCTAGTCCACTGGGCCCCTCCAGTATTTTGGAAGCGTCAGAAATGGAAGGCAGCTGTATGGAGTCCCCAGAGACAAGTTGCAGAAACTGCTGAAGGGGAGGGGGAATTATTTTGAGCCTGGTAAGCCCATGGCACTTCAGGCCATCAGGGCAGAGATGCAACATAGAGATGGACTCATGATCGAGGTGTGGACTTAACAATGGACACTATTCCCCAGGTTATTCACGAGTGTGAACACTGCACACAGCCTCTCCTGCTCTGAAAGACTGTTACAAGAGATGGAACCCAACATCATGGACCAAATGGACTCTGCAGCTTTACAGGGATTAGTCCATGCACTAAGGAATGATCTCTGTGTGTGTGTGTATGTACAGATATGAGGTAAGAATGATAGTATATTTAAAATGTGGGATCTGAGCATGACGTGAATGGTATGGAATAAGGGGTGGATAATGTCCTGGGTTCAGCAGTAGCAGTCATTTTTCTCCTTCTTAGTAGCTGGTGCAGTGCTGTGGCTTTGACTTTCAGCTTGGGAACAGCGCTGATAACACTGATGTTTTTAGTTGTTGCTCAGTAACGTTTAGTCTGACCAAGGACTTTCTGAGTCTCATGGTCTGCTGGGGAGGAAGGAAGCCAGAAGGAAGCAGAGACAGGACACCTGACCCAAACTAACCAAAGAGGTATTCCATTCCGCAGCACTCAGTGTATAAACTGAGGGCAGTTACCCAGAAGGGTTATATCAGTGCTCAGTTGGGCTGGGTATCAGTCAGAGGGTGGTGAGCAGCTGTATTTTCTTCCCTTGTTATTTCCCTTATCATTATTGTTATTGGTGGTAGCACTAGTGGTTTGTGTTATACCTTAGTTACTGGACTGCTCTTATCTCAACCCATGGGAGTTACATTCTTTCGATTCTCCTCCCCATCCCTCCTGGAGCAGGGGAGGGAGAAGGGGGGGTGGGGAGTGAGCGAGTGAGCAGCTGCTGACTGCGCTTAAGCCACGACATCTCACAGAATCATTCAGGACTGTAGCACTGTATGACAACTTGTTCCACCATGGTCTCAGGTCTCTAGTCTGACCTCCTGCCCAGAGAAGGCTCAGCTGCATGATCAGACCAAGTTGCTCAGGGATTTACCCTTCAGGTTGGAAACCTCAGTTCCATCTCCCAGGGCCTCACTCAGCTGGCAGGCTGTTCTTATGGGAAGACATGCTTTCCCGGCACCTGAGGTTATATCCATGCTGAACATACTGAAAATAGTTATTGCTTGATCAGCAGCAACTCTCTGCTATGTTGTGTTATATTTCGTTCTGCAATCATGCAGAGTTATGCATGATTTTCTCAGGATATTCTCAGAGGCAGAGTTAGGTTTTATTCTGTGTTTATAAAGAATGCAGAAAATTTCTAGGTCTTATCCTAACTTGTAATTCCTGTTTTACTGCAAGTGTTACAGGTCAAAGATTGCTACCTCATCCTTAGCTAACGTAAATGCTGCACATTGTAGTCTTCCATGACTCTTAATAATTTCACTTTAGGAGAATCCCAATAGTTACAGCAGACAAAGTGAAACTAGGAGATTTAGTTATTTCAACTTTTCTAGCTTCCAGGCTGTGCTGAAATTGTTGTAGCAGGTATGACCCCTTTCCGGTTGAAATATGGGGGTTAGCCTTACACAGATGAATCTTTTTCAAGCAGAACTACAATTTCTCTGTTTACCCAAAGGAAGAGACACATTCCCCTGGCTCACAATGTGGTTGAAACATACATTTAAGATGAGACTAAGTTCAAGGCAGTATGTCCTATCAAGAGGAAACATATATTATGTCAGGCTCAGAAGCTACTGTGTGACTGTAGTCACATCTCTCACTAGAAGCTGGTACTGACTTGAGGAATGGAATATGTATATGAAGGAACAGACATTTAAGACAACTCAGCTCAGCTCTATTCCCTTTTCCTTTTGAAATTTAAGAACAAAGTCCGTCTACACTTTGACAGCATAATGTTTATTTCACCATAAGAAATATAGGACAGAAGTTAAACTATGCCATATATCTGCGTCCTCCAACCTCTTTTATTCAGGTCTTCAGTTCAGAGGGAGTGAAAGAATTCTAAGCACCAATATCCTACCCACCAGCCTTCTTTCTCAGCACAGTGTTTCGAGTGTCTAGATCAGAAAGATCAAGAAATATCACTGTGACCCTGCTGGACATGTTGCAAAGTCTCTTTGTCAGAGCTCTCTGCAAAATTTGGAGCTCAGATATACATCTGGTCAGTATTCACTGATTTGAATACTGCTGGTGCAGCCTGAATGACGAGACAGATTTCTGGGTTTAATACATAGACTGGTTTTGCTGACTGAAGATGTGTCTAGCAATAACTTAAAATTCTTCATGCCTAGCAGGCAAGAGAGCTGCTTACTTTCCTCACCTCTTTCATAGACTGGTCACTAGTTACATATTTTGTATTTGAGATCTAAGATGGCAGCAACTAACAATCCTTGGCCTTACAGGAAAAAAAAGTAAGCAAAAAAACCCCAAACCAAAAAACCAAACACACACACCCAAAAAAACCAACAACACAACCAACCAAACAAAAGCCCCTAAAATAAGAATTTGCTGTGTTATTTTGTGAAGTGTGGTGGTGTAACCCTGGTAGGGAGCTAAAGCCCCACACAGCCACTCGCTTTACTCCCTGCAGGAAGTTCCAAATACAAAACATAGCACAGTATGAGCTACCATGAAGAAAATTAGCTCTATCCTAGCCAAAACCTGTACAGGACTATAAAAGTGAAATAATTGTTCATTTCGTCATGAAGTTAAACTGATTTTTTGTACACCATCTAATCCTTGATCTTAGGAGCTGAAATTCCTGTTCCCTTGTTCTCTGCTGTCTCTGCTGTACAAATATATACTCTGACCTGCCCTCCCACATCTCTCCTCATTTTTTTTCCTGGGACCATGAAATGTATTAGTGCTGCATACAATTCAAGATTATCAAGAAAAAAAGGGACATGCAGCTAATAAAAAATATTAATTGAGATGTTTGAACCCTACTTTGGTCTCTCTGATTCAGTAAGCTTTTTCTTTTCATTTTTCAAGGAAATAATACTAATTTAGCCCTGAAACAAATGCATTATAAATGGGATGAAGACAATCTGAAATCCATAAAAAAAGGAGTACATTAATCCTAATTATACCTTTCTGATACAGCACATATATATATATACACATCTACTGAATTAAGGCTCTTAATCAACACCATGTTTACCAAGATGTTAAGCATATGTCCTGAAGATTTGAGTCATAAGTTAGTGAAACAACAACAAGACAATCAAAAAGCATATAGGAGACTAGAACTTGGACCGTAATGAGTGTTTGCTCCCTTTCTTAACTTCCACTAAATTCTTATTAGCCTGTGCGGTGTTCTTTATATATGCCTGTACCATTTCAGAACTATTTCTTCTCTGAACAGCTTCTTAATGCCTTAACAATAATAAGGCATCAGAAGCTTTTATAAACTTAATAAATACTTCAGTGATCATGGTTACAAAACTTTTGGAAATCAGAATTATTAACTTCCTATTAAATGCATGCCTCTAAAAATTCTTTGTTATAAATGCTTAAAATCTCATTGGTTTAAATTACTGGAAGACAGGCAAGGTATATTAACTATTTTTTCTACTGTAGTGCAGCTGACATTATGGTTTAAAAAGAAAATGTCCTTTCTTCAAAACCTAAAACCAATATTGTTTTTTATTTCATCAAACTGGAGAAAGATAATGTTTATGAAATCATCATGTTCTGAATGAATACTTCACTAACTTAAACAGAGCATGGATTTGCTCATTACTGGCTTTTTTCCCCCCTTTTTATATTTTCTACTGTTTATTCTACATCATTTAAGCAACTCAGATGAAAACTGTCGTTTTTCTTTGGAGGCTGTTCTCCATTCTACTTTGCTGCTAGTAGAAGTGGGAACAGAATAGAGGTGATGAAGAAAATATTCATAGACACAGCACTTCTTGAACCGTGTGAGGTTTTCCAAGTGTTTTTTAAGCTAAAAAAGCATAGCTTATGTTCTTTTATTTTCAGTGTAGGATTTTTAACAAATTGACAACACAACCTAATTTTTTCTTTAGAAATCTCACCAACCTTGATGGGTATGGTTATTTCCTTTTAGTATAAATACAGAAGCTAAGCAGCATAACCAAACTGCTGTGCTAAGTTAGTGGCAGAAATTGTTATAAGCTTATCACTGCTGCAGACCAACTTTACATTTATTTGTAGACTGGGTTGAATGGACTCAAAACAAACAGAAGTGCGACCAGTGGAAAATCTGCAGTCTTTCTCTGGATGTGCTTCAAATAAGAATAAGGGCAAAGTTTTGCACACTGCTGAATCCCTTCCTCATTCATCTCTAGACCCAAGACTGCTGCTACTACCTTCCCAGCACACCCCAGAGTGTTATATAGCTTCTTAGCATGGGCTGTTTGCCTCCACTGGAGCAGGCCCCTAACTCAGGAGCTGGAAAACAGAGCTCTAATGAATAGGCAATCCCAGGCACAGCTACAGGTTGGGCAGAGAAGAGATTCAGAGCAGCCCTGCAAAGAAGAACTTCGGGGTGTTGATTGATGAGAAAATGAACATGAGCTGGGAGTGTACGCTTGCAACCCAGAAAGCCAACTGTATCCTGGGCTGCATCAAAAGGAGCGTGACCAGCAGGTCAAAGGAGGTGATCCTGCCCCTTTACTCTGCTCTTGTGAGACCTCACCTGGAGTATTGTGTGCAGTTCTGGTGTCCTCAACATAAAAAGGACATGGAACTGTTGGAACAAGTCCAGAGGAGGGCCACGAGGATGATCAGGGGACTGGAGCACCTCCCGTATGAAGACAGGCTGAGAAAGTTGGGGCTGTTCAACCTGGAGATGTGAAGGCTGTGTGGAGACCTCATAGCAGCCTTCCAGTATCTGAAGGGGGCCTATAGGGATGCTGGAGAGGGACTCTTCATTAGGGACTGTAGTGATAGGACAAGGGGTAATGGGTTAAAACTTAAACATTGGAAGTTTAGATTGGATATAAGGAGGAAATTCTTTCCTGTTAGGGTGGTGAGGCACTGGAATAGGCTGCCCAGGGAGGTTGTGAGTGCTCCATCCGTGGCAGTGTTCAAGACCAGGTTGGACAAGGCCTTGGGTGATATGGTTTAGTGTGAGGTGTCCCTGCCCACAGCAGGGGAATTGGAACCAGATGATCTTAAGGTCCTTTCCAACCCTAATTATTCCATGATTCTATGATTCTATGATTCTATTATTATTATTATTATTATTATTATTATTATGCTTTATTTTAGTTATTGAAATGTTCTTATTTCAACCCCTTGGTTTTACATTTTTTCGATTCTCCTCCACATCCCACCTGGGAAGGGTGTTGAGTGTAGCAGGGAGCAAGCATCTGGGTTTAAAACATGACACCCTGGTAATCTGAAAACTATATGAAATATTTGATAATGTATGAAAAGTAAAATAACAAAAATAACCAGACCACTTTCAACATACAGAAGCATACAGACAGCTCTTACTACAGAAATAACCAATCTGCAAAGGGCCATGCATATGAAAAATTATATTGCATGGCATTATCATGACATTTTTGTATGTGAAATGGAACATTAAACATTTAAGATAAAGGAGAAAACGTTACATTTAGGAGACCTCATACATCTTTTTCTTCCTATTATTTTAGCAGAACCTGCACTAAAAGGATTTACACAAACCATAAGACTGACAAAAAAAAAAGTTAGACGCATTAAAACTTACAAATCCACATATCTGCAGAGTTCTGCCCTGAGAAATAATTAAAGACTGAGCTGATGTCATCAGACTTTACTGCTATCAATTACTATGCTCAGCAAAGTGTTGAGAGGCTTTTGAAATACAAATTAGTGGTGAATAAACCTCTTAAGAAGATTTAATTTCCATAAACATACAAAGTTATCCTAACTATCTGAACCTTAAAGTAATCACAATAGAAAGGAAGAAAACTATAGCCTTCCCTCAATTTCCACTATATAATCTCATGTGTGGCAAAGCTTTCTTTTCTCTTCTCTTCTTCAGGCAATAATGGACAAAAAAAGGTGATTTACGGATTTTTTTTTTTAAGCTATCATTTACCTCCCAGTTCTATTCCCTGCCAGGGAATGACTTTGTTAAACATGGGTACAGGTAACAGCAGGTACCCATAAAAGTGGAAGAAATCTATTCCTACGTTTTCACAACTGAACTGCTTTGAAGGGTGTGCTGTTCAATCTCTGACTGTTTTGGCCTCTTGGAAAGGCTGTTAAGAGAAGGAAAAACAAGAAGGTGAAGAATGGTGTGCCTTCTCCTTAACAAATAAATCTAGAAAAGCCCATAGGAATTGTTACTTTAAGTTTTGAGGGTTAGCAATGAAATAAGAGTTAGGAAAGGCACTTTAATGCCTGAAGCTTTACTTTTATTTCCCAATGGGCAAGAACAGCCCAGCTTCCACCACAGCACACCGCTCTACAAATGAGCAGCCTGTTTTGGTCCACTGCTGACACCCACAAAAGAAAGAAAAGTTGTAAGATTTGTCTCATTTACTTATTTGTCTTGGAATTGATGTTTCAACAAGAAAGCTGAATGGAATTTTGAACAAGTTCATGAAAGGCTTTTTCCCCATTTTACCTCTTAATTTCACCAATACGTGTTCCATCTGGGTGCATATGATGGATATCATGGCTGAACATAGTACTTCAGTACCTGAACCTATGATATAAATAATGAATACCTACAGGATAACTTTATTACTTTGAATAAATCACAAATATCTAGAGGGGGAAGGGATGAAAGCTTATCCCCAAACTAATTTCTTTCTCAAGTGATATAATGTATTTTCAAAAAATATAATTCATTCCACTAATCAGCACATTACCTTGAATTAAGAAGTTAACTTTAACAGCAGCAGGATACTTACAATTCTATAAGCTAAAAGGGATGTATTATTCTGCTGTTAATTAGATGTGTAATTTTATTAAATTCTGTATTAATATGTAAATTAACAGTTTCATTTATTTAAGGAGGGATCAATAAATCCACACATTTTAAACAACAAGTCTATCTGAACTGCTGCTTTACAGGACTTCCTTTGACTTAGATTCCATGAAACTTTCCAAGTTTGCTCTCTAATTATATAATGCTTATTGTTTCTGGTAAGAAGAATTATATTGTCTTTTATTGCTTGTAAATCCCAACATCATAACTGCCAAAAATCCTCCATATTGCAGTTGTTTGTTTTTTTTCCGTTTTGCTTTTGGATTTGTTTTAGGTTTCTTTGTTTTTTGTTTTTTTTTTGTTGGTGGTGGTGTTTTGTTTTGGTTTTGTTTCTGGTTTGTTGTTTTCTTTTTTTTTCTATCAGAATAATTATTTTGAATTTAATTTGCAATTCTTTATGGCTGGAAATGGAAAAAAAAATATCCACACTCAGTGTAACCCAGATTTCATGTGTTGGCTGAGATCTTCATCTGAAGAAAACTTTTTGTGATTCAACTTTCCAATTATATACCTGGTGATATTATCAAGTAACAAGTCTGACCTGTTTTGCCTTCTGGAAAATGGTGCCAGATACACAGGTATTTAACTTATTTCTATTACTGATTCTAATACCCTAGTAAAATGTTATTTCATTGAATATTATTACACTATACCATGTTTACTCTTCTGGTTAGAAAGCCTTTTCTTTTTTTTTTTCATTTTTGAAAGTACATAAGAGTAACTATTTAAGATTATGTTTAGAAGAGTTTGGTTTTGTGGACAAACCTCAGATCACAAAGCACAGGCCACAACAAAGTTTAGGCACTCTGCTTCTCTTGTGCGAGCACTGACATGGGGTATTTTCAAGACTACTGTGTATGACAAATCCAGATGGTATGGAATATATCAGACTGTATGTGCTGGAATTGTACTACTTATTTACCCTTAAATTTATCAAAATTCCCCCCAAACCCCCAAATCAAAACCCTTACAAAAAAGCTATAAGGTCTCCCTAAGCTTCAGGCTCCTAAACAAATGAAACATCTAACAGTTGAAATAAATTCTGCTCCAAATCTGCAGAATACTATTTCCTACTATTTTCTTCCCCTCCCCTTACATATCTTATAAATTCAATGCACTCATTATTCCTTTAAAAATACAGATTCCAGAAGTATTTGAATAAATGTTACTGTAAGGAACTGGAAGGGTCTCTATAAAGATGAAACCTTTAATTTCTCTATAGCCAAGACTTTCTACGTCAGATGCATTTCTGCTATTCCCTTTTTGAGATGTGGACCAAATGATGAGTGTGAAGCTTTTTGGAGTGGAAAACAGATTCTTTTCAGATTTTTCCCTCTTACAGAATTGCAAAAACCACCATCAGTACAGGGCAGAATGAAAGACGTATGTCTCTCAGGAGAATAATAAAACAGCACCATAAATTTTTCACAATGGGTAAACCTTCTCCAGGTGAAAGGAAACTGAAGGCATTTCTATCTCATGAAATAAGTTTATTCTCCCCATAATCCATAAGGAAAATACAAGGATCCAAAATACTTTCATCTCAATGCGGTTAGATTAATGTTGGTTTAGGTTAACTTACACAAGACAAACATAATGTTTTCACAACATTTGAAGGGGAATGTGCCTATTGGTGCAGATATTCCTGAATTTCTTGCGAAGAGGTTATACTTGTTTCCATTGCAGTACAGATTTCAAGTTGTCATTTTCATCTTAACTGCAAGATACTTGTCATAGTACAAAAAACTCCAAAAAAAAAACCCTACTGAGCCAGTCTGTATCGGTGACTAACATTTAGCATATGCTTTGTGTCGTGAGACTGCAAATAGTCTAAGAACTTACCATTCAACAGACTACTCTAAAGAGGATGAGGAATGATCAGGGTAATTTATAGGACAGTAGGACAGTAAACATTACAGCACATGTCATTTTCCTGATCTAGCTGTACTATCTGACAACAGTACCGCCTTAACAGGCTTATGTACCACCTTAACAGGCTTACGTTTTTGCACTGGATGTCAAATACCAAAACCTCAGTTTTAATATGCGCTTCTCAATCTACCTTAAGCAAAGTTAATTGTTTAACTTACCTTCACTAACTTTTAAAACATCACCCTGTTTCTCTCTCCAAAGTAGTTCATAAATGACATATATTTACAATTGAAACTAGTTAGGATAAACAATCTCTGCAGATACACACTAATAAGTAGTTGAAATGGGTAATATTTTTAGCTGTTGCAGTTATTTCCAAGGCAAGGTATGACAGTTGCTTTAGAAAAATCTAAAAGCTACTCAAAAATTGCAGTTATAAATCATCTCAAAAGATGTCCCAACAAGCAGATGAAGTCGGGGTCAACTGTTGTTTCTGTAAAAAGAAAACGTTATAATATGACAATGCATAATATTGTACAGGTGACAGGCCAAATGTAACATGGCAAACAGTGATAAAGGGGCAAAAATGGCCTACTTGCCAAGGTCCTATAATCGGGCTGTCACAAAATTAGTTACAAAACTTGCATATCTTGCTTCTTTCCAGCTGCCAGGCATGTTCTATTTAACATGAGAAAGGAAAAGCTGATAACGAAAATTAGAAATTCGTCAAACCTAGCTTGCTGTTTGTAGTTAAATCAAGCTAATATGAATGGCAGAATTGATGTATCTCCCTCTATAGAAAATACTACAGCTTAATAAGGTGAGTTCCTTCTTTTAGCTGAATTTTTGTTGTCACATTTGCAGGTCTGGATGGGAAACGACAGTGCCATTATAGTTATCACTATTCTTTATTTGCTGAAGGACATTTCAACCAAAGCAGTGCAAAACTTGTATGACAAATCCCAAAACTATGAGAGACATCAGTTTCATGGATGGACCACTCGGTGGATAAAGAACTGGCTGGATGGCCACACAAAAAGAGTTGTGGTCAATGGCTCAATGTCCGGCTGGAGACCATTAACGAGTGGTATCCCTCAGGGATCGGTGCTGGGACCGGTCTTGTTTAACATCTTTGTGGCTGACATGGACAGTGGGATTGAGTGTGTCCTCAGCAAGTTTGCCAATGACACCAAGATGTGTGGTTCAGTTGATACACTGGAGGGAAGGAATGCCATCCAGATGGGCCTCAACACATTTGTGAGGTGGGCTGATGCCAACCTCATGAAGTTTAACCATGCCAAGTGCAAGATCCTACACCTGGGTTGGAGCAATCCCAGGCACAGCTACAGGTTGGGCAGAGAAGAGATTCAGAGCAGCCCTGCAAAGAAGAACTTCGGGGTGTTGATTGATGAGAAAATGAACATGAGCTGGGAGTGTACGCTTGCAACCCAGAAAGCCAACTGTATCCTGGGCTGCATCAAAAGGAACGTGACCAGCAGGTCAAAGGAGGTGATCCTGCCCCTTTACTCTGCTCTTGTGAGACCTCACCTGGAGTATTGTGTGCAGTTCTGGTGTCCTCAACATAAAAAGGACATGGAACTGTTGGAACAAGTCCAGAGAAGGGCCACAAGGATGGTTGGGGAACTGGAGCACCTCCCATATGGGGACAGGCTGATAAAGTTGGGGCTGTTCAACCTGGAGAAGAGAAGGCTGTGTGGAGACCTCATAGCAGCCTTCCAGTATCTGAAGGGGGCCTATAGGGATGCTGGAGAGGGACTCTTCATTAGGGACTGTAGTGATAGGACAAGGGGTAATGGGTTAAAACTTAAACATTGGAAGTTTAGATTGGATGTAAGGAGGAAATTCTTTCCTGTTAGGGTGGTGAGGCACTGGAGTAGGCTGCCCAGGGAGGTTGTGAGTGCTCCATCCATGGCAGTGTTCAAGACCAGGTTGGACGAGGCCTTGGGTGATATGGTTTAGTGTGAGGTGTCCCTGCCCACAGCAGGGAGGTTGGAACTGGATGATCTTCAGGTCCTTTCCAACCCTAATTATTCCATGATTCTATGATTCTATGGTTAACTCACATACTTTCAGATCTTACTATAAAAGAGAAAAGGCTTTGCTACTTCTGTTTGAGAGTTTTTCTGAAGCTTAATCTTTTAAAAGCTTTCTCGATATATTAGACTTTAGGACTTTAAGATCATCTAGTTCCAAGGCCCCTGCCATGGGAAGGGACTCCTCACACTAAGCCATGTCACCCAAGACTTCATCCAACATGGCTTTGAACACTGCCGGGGATGGAGCATTCATAGCTTCTTTGCGCAGCCCATTCCAGTGCCTCCCCATCCTCATAGTAAGGAACTTCTTTCTTATACCTAACCTGAACTTACCCTTTTCAAGTTTTGACCTGTTAACCCTTGTTCTATCACTACAGTCCCTAAAAAATAGTCCGTCTCCAACATCCCTGTAGCCCCCCTTCAGATAGTGGAAGGTTGCTATGAGGTCTCCATGCAGCCTTCTCTTCTAGAGGCTGAACAGCCCCAACTTTCTCAGCCTGTGTTCATACAGGACGTGCTCCAGTCCCCTCATCATCCTCGTGGCCCCCCTCCTCTTCCTTCACCTCCATGTCCTTTTTATGTTGAGGACACCAGAACTGTCCTCACAGTGCTCCAAGTGAGTTCTGACAGGAGTAGAATAGATCACCCCTTAGACCTACTGGTCACGCTTCTTTTGATGCAGTCCAGGATATGGTTGGCTTTCTCGGTTGCGTGAGCACATTCCCAGCTCATGTTCAATTTCTCATCAATCAACACCCCCAAGTCCTTTCCTTCAGGGCTGCTCCAAATCTCTTCTCTGCCCAACCTGTAGCTGTGCCTGGGATTGCTCCGACCCAGGTGTAGGATCTTGCACTTGGCATGGTTAAACTTCATGAGGTTGGCATCAGCTCACCTCACAAGCATATCAGGGTCCCTCTGGATGGCATTCCTTCCCTCCAGTGCATCAACCGAACCACACAGCCTGGTGTCATTGGCAAACTTTCTATGGTGCACTCAATCCCACTGTTCATGTCACCAACAAAGATGCTGAAGATTTGTCCCAACACCAGTCCCTGAGGGCCCCGCTCACTAATGGTCTTCAACTGGACACTGAGCTGTTGATCACAACTCTTTGCATGTGTCCACCCAGACAGTTCTTTATCCATTGAGTAGTCCATCCATCAAATTGATCTCCTTGTCTCTCCAATTTAGAGACTGTTATGCGGTCCTTAAAGGCTGTCGTTCAGCACAGTGTCAAACACTTTGCACAAGTCCAGGTAGAGGACGTCAACTGATCTGCCCCTATCCAGCAGTTCTGTAGTGCCATCATAGAAGGCCACTAAATTGGTCAGCAAGGATTTCCTCTTAGTGAAGCCAGGTTGGCTGTCACCAACCACCTTGTTGATTTTTATTTGCCTTAACATGCTTTCCAGAAGAATCTGGTCCAAGATTTTGCCAGGCACAGAGGTGAGACTGACTGGTCTGTTGCTCCCTGGGTGTCCTGGGTTCAGTAGTAGCAGTCATTTTTTCTCCTTCTTAGTAGCTGGTTCAGTGCTGTGTTTTTGAGTTTCGGCCTAGGAACAGCGCTGATAACACCAATGTTTTTAGTTACTGCTCAGATGTTTAGTCTGACCAAGGACTTTGTGAGTCTCATGCTCTGCCAGGGAGGAGGGGAAGCCAGAAAGAAGCAGAGACAGGGCAACTGACCCAAACTGGCCAAACAGGTATTCTATACCATAGCATGTCCAGAATGTCATGCTCATACCATGATCATGCACAGAATGTAAACTGAGAGTTACCCGGAAGGGCTAGTGCACTGCTGGGTTGTGCTGTTGGAAAAAGAGTGAAATTTTACGTGAAAATAATTATACAGAGCAATAGAAATGACTATATTTGAAAAGTTTTCAAATCAATAGTAGACTTCTGTATAGTAGAAGAATGTTGTAACTTTGCTGTTCTGTATCTTAGTTACTTTCTAACCAAACACCACAATGGTAGCCTTAGCAGTAGAAACTAACATAACCACAAGAAGAACACAGTATGTCTGGCCTAAGACTTTGTGGTTTAGAACAAGGAACTGTGTGTCTTGATAATACAGACATTCATAATTTTTGTATTCCTTAAAAGGAAGCTTTGTCTAGAAATAGAAAC
This sequence comes from Pezoporus wallicus, assembly GCF_028554395.1. Classification (NCBI taxonomy): domain Eukaryota; kingdom Metazoa; phylum Chordata; class Aves; order Psittaciformes; family Psittacidae; genus Pezoporus; species Pezoporus wallicus. Next base: position 249,916 of record NW_026637575.1, on the reverse strand, counting down.
CATGTATCTTAAGCAGCAGAAAATTTCATCTCTGCAACATTAGTAGCTCTGCGAAATCATTGCAACATAAAAGGACAAGCCAAGTGTGGAAGTGAGAATGCTGGCATCCACATAATGGTTGGGGCCTGTCCAAAGAACGGAAGGGTGAAAAGAACAAGGGGAGGAAGTCTTCTTACTTCATCTGAGGAAGACTCCTTACTTCATTGGGACGACCACCAGAGGGGGCTGCGCAAGCGCAGAAGAGGCTGATGTCCTAATGGACTAATGAAGTAATCCTTGACACATATGTATTAGTTAATGTAGCAATACATGTTGAATATGCATTAATTGTGAAACTTTTATGCATAAATTGCGAACGCGATGTGACAGGGTCGAAGCCAGATTTGGGCGCGTGCCCCTGGTTTCCCAGCTCTGCAATAAAGCACCTCATATAATCATTCCGGTGGTTATGTGTCAGTTCTTACGCTAACAGGGCTAGGTATCGGTCAGCAGGTGGTACTGTATCCTCTTCCTTCGTTATTTCCCTTATCATTATAATTATTGGTGGTAGCAGTAGTGGCTTGTGTCATACCTTAGTTACTGGACTGTTCTTATCTCAACCCGTAGGAGTTACATTCTTTCTATTCTATTCCCCATCCCTCCAGGAGCTGGGGGAAGAAAGTGCGGGGGAGGGGTGGGAAGTACACTGTGTGTTTCTGATTTACGTCCTGGGCTTAAACCATGACACTGGGTCTTCCAGGGAACTTTAGAATTAGTTTAATTCTAACTGGGCCTTAGCTTTCCTGACCTGGTCCCTAGCTTCCTGGGCAGTATCCTTGTATTCTTCCCAGGCTGCCTGTCCCCGCTTCCACCTTTTATAAGCTTTTTTTTTCTCTCTAAATTTCCTCAGCATCTCCATATCTATCCCTGGAGCTGTCCTGGCACCCCTGAATTTCCTTCTAGTCAGGATGTGAAATTTTTTCTAATTGTATTTTTGTCTTAACAGTAGTATTTTACTGGAACAGTCCTTGTGATCTCTTATCACTGTTTTCTGAAACACAGACAAAATACAAAATTCTTTGCCCTACTGCATGACAACTTTTTCCCCCTCCAATGGACTAAATTGCCCCAGTTTCATACTCTTAGCTAATCTAATGCTTTAACCTGATCTCAGTTAACTTTGAATAACCCTTATTCTTTCTACCTCATTTAATCTGCCTTTGCTCCCTTACCAGATTCCCTCTGTGAATTACCCTTTTCCTTCAACTCTTCAGCCACTGTCATTATCTTTCCATTTAGTTCATATTCATTCACATAAATGCATTGAATTCATGGCTACACATCACAGTTAACTTAAAGTTATGATTTACTGTTTCATGTCATCAAATCCCTAACTTTCATCATAAAAATTCATCAGAGTTCAAAGAAAACGAAAGTGTATTAAAAAGTTGTCAATTGCAGTTTTCTGCTTTATGAAGAAAACAGGTTATCAAGGTGGTCTTGAAAAATTACCTTTGTAAGCAACAGTTTTGTTCAGGTTTCTAGAAGGAATGTGCTTGTTCCATGCTCAGAAGAACGTAACACAAATAGTCTCTTATCATATATAGCATACCACTCTATTTTTAATTCTCTTTAAAATAATCTAATACAAAAAAGAATGTATTTCCAAATCTTCATTAGAATAATAATAATAATGGGCTTTCTTTCATCTTTACAGTTCTTTATTTTTCCTGTGATCATTTGGGCAAAAGCCGTTTGGTCTTCAACATCATTCCAAGAACAGTCCAACATGATGCAATTCTCATTCAGATATGTCAGTGCAGATGCTTAAAACTAATATCTCCAAAGTTATCATAATATCTCTTTGATCTTTCTACTACAGTTAAAATTGCGTTCTCCACTGCAAAAGGAAAAATAATGACCTCTGATTTATAATGCAAAAGCAGCATTTGGTCTGTGATGTTAATATGTGCAATGGAGTTTTGAAGAATAGTATGAAAAATAAGAAAAGGTGTAGTATTCCATAGTTCAGATTACACAAAGGAGATAGTATTATAAATCAGTGTCCTTTTCTATCCTTTTCCATGACTCTTAGTGATAGAATCATAGAATGGTCCCTTAAGGAAGGGACCTTAAAAATCACCTAGTTCCAAATCTCCTGCCATGGGTTGGGACACCTCCCAGAAGCCCAGGTTTCTCAAAGCCCCATCCAGCCTGGCCTTGAACACTTCCAGGGATGGGGCAGCCACAGTTTCTCTAGGCAACCTGTTCCCGTGTCTCACCACCCTCATAGTGAAGAATTTTTTACTAGTATCTAATCTAAATTTACTATCTTTCAGTTTAAAACCGCTCCTGCTTGTTCCATCACAACCTGCCTTTGTAAAAAGTTGCTCCAGAACTTACTTACTTCAGAAATCATGAGATGGCTTCTCATATTTATAAGTGCAATATCCTCCTTAAGGATGAAGTCAAACTATGATTTTGGAGTTACAAAGTTGACTAAAAACTTGTTTACAGTAAATTTTACTACGGTGTGATATACGCATTAGTGCACAGTTGTGCTGCATTTTCCAGATAGCCATCATCACAAACAGATCTGGCTATGTGACTTGCAATTGAAATCTTTTTATCTTACTGAAAACTACTTTTTTTTTTTCAGTCCCAAAATCTTAACATCTTTAGATTAATTAATATTTCATTTATTTTTATGACTACCAAAGTAGAGATATTTGTTCTGGGAAACCTTCCTGGTGTGTGAATGTGTTTATGAATATGCTGTTTACTTTCCACTGAAAATAGAAATTGATTTTGAAATCAATTTTATTTTTTAAATCAATTGAAATCAATTTATTTTTGAAATAAGATTTTGTTCTTATTTCTTTTTTTTGAACGGTGAAATTAAAGTACATGTATAAAGAAATGAAATCAATTTGAAATAATCTAAAAAAAAAACCCCAAAACAACTGTGTTGGAAAATTCGTGATCCAATTGTATAAAAAGAAATTACACCAGTTTCTGTTCAAAATATAATAATTTTCTAAATTAGCGGGCTTATGTTTCTTCTTTTTTTTTTTTTCTGTTTTTTCTTTTTTGTGTGTGTGTGTCTGTGGTTTGTTTATTTTTGTTGTTTGTTTTTTTTTTTCTGTGTGTGTTTATGTGTGTTTTTTTAATTTTTGGTTGGTTGTTTTTTTTTTTTTTATTATTTTGTAGGTAGCAGTGTAGAAATAAGTAGTTCTCAGAAGTAAAGCATGCAAAACTGAGTCTATTTTGAGAAAAATATGTTTCTTTCAAATTTCAAATTGTCCAGACCATAATGATCAGTATTATTCTTAGAGTGCCTCACCCTTATCTATTAAACCTATTAGAAAAGACAAATATGAAACCTACCAAGTGTGGTAAAATATTTTTATCCCCTTTTCTACACTTCATAGTATCACAAAATCAACAAGATTGGCAGTCACCCCTTGAGTTCTCTAGTCCAACCCCAGTGTTCAAGAGGAGACTCCTTACAGCAGATTGCTGAGAGCTGTATCCTGTGTCCTTGAATATTTCCAAGGATGGAGACTTCACAGCCTCCTCAACTGACAGGTTCTGTATCTTTAAATATTATTTTAGAATTATTCTTAGAAGGTAGAATCACTTTTATACGTATTCTCCATATAAAAAATTAAAAAAAAAAATTATGCTAAGAAAAGGAAAAATTAGAAAAATAATGCCTGGCAGAGATCACATGCCAAATCTGAATGATTTTTTTTTGCCCTGAAGGAATACTTTGGTATCTGTAAGATGCCCTCTGCTTTTTCTCTCCTAGAAAACTGCTTTCATCTCTATAAACATGAATAAGCAGAACTGCTTTCACTGCAGGAATTTCTATTACAAAATAGTGCACAAACAGTATATTTAAAGAAATATCCTTATTTCAGACCATTAGTTCATCTTTTTATTCTTAAACCTATATATTAATTCATTCATTTTCCTGCTTTACACTCAAGCTTCTCTGTCATTTTCAAAGCTCTTCATAGCTACACACTATTTTCATTTTGATGCTTATTGTTCAGTATCCTGTCTACGTCTACATAAGCTTTTTTTCTTAATTTCAGGGTTTTCTTCATAGTCCAACATGCTCAAAACAACTACCCAGCTAATCTTTGTTATTCTCCTGCTCATTCATTCTTGTAAACGCTTTCAGAAACCTACTTATTCTAGAAAAAAGCTTCAGTTATACCGGTAAAATATTACAGCATAGTTAATGCTTCAGAATAGTATTTATAGATGTTGACAATGTTCATCAGAGCAATTGAATGAATTTGCATAAACTAGTAGATGCTCCTTTTGTAATTATGATGCACAAGTATTCTTCTTAAATAAATCAGCAAAAGACTCTTTTCTGAATCAGTGAATTTAGAGAACATGCGCATTGAATTTTAGAAGTCTTAATTCTTAGGTATAGAAGAATGCTCAAATATTTTTTAAATATTTCATGATTTTAAATAGACATATCTTCACATAAAGACTCTGAGGTCAGGAAGTGTTACAGCTATATTATATTTTGGAAACTAGACCACGTTAGTTAAATCTCCATTCCTAAGTAGGGCAGTATCAAGGACTGCTTTCTGTCTGTGAAGCAGCATGTGGGAATGAAATGTCTGTACTACAATTAATCTAGTCTTGTGTGTGCAATGGGCCTTGGTGACCTTACCAGCATAAGATTTAATGACTGGTTTTGTGTGTTCTTGTCCTGGGTTCAGCTAGTCATTTTTCTCCTTCTTAGGAGCTGGCGCAGTGCTGTGTTTTTTGACTCTCAGCCTGGCAACAATGCTGATAACACCAATGGTTTTAGTTGTTGCTAAGTAATGATTACTCTAATGATTACCAAGGTCTCTTTCAGTCTCATGCTTTGGCAGAGACAAGGGGAAGCCGGGAGGAAGCAGAGACGAGGGGAAGCTGGGAGGAAGCAGAGACGGGACACCTGCCCCAAACTAGCCAAAGAAGTATTTTATACCACAGCACATCATGCCCAAATATAAACTAGTAGGAGTTACCCAGAAAGGCTAGCTCTCTGCTTGGGTTGGGCTGGGTATCGGTCACCGGGTGGTGAGCAGTTGTGTTCTCTTCCCTTGTTATTTCCCTTATAATTATTATTATTGGTGGTAGCAGCACTGGGTTTGTGTTATACCTTAGTTACTGGACTGTTCTTATGTCAACCTGTGGGAATTAGTTACATTCTTTCGATTCTCTTCCCCATCCCTATGGGAGCTGGGGGGGGAGGAAGAAGTTGAGGGCAGTGAGCGAGCTGCTGCATTCTGAGTTACTGGCTGGGCTTAAATCAGGACAATTATGAAACAGTAGGAGGCTCTTCAGAATAGTACAAAATGAGTATGCAGTGCATTGATGAAGGCACGAAGACACACTCAAAGCCTCTTAGATTAGTATTGCAGGACTACACATGATGGAAAAAAATATAATGGCTTTGGACTAATCCATTTTGCTTATTATTTATATAAATATTATTTAATATTTAGTGTATTTTATCATTTGCTTTATTATTTATGTGGTTGTACCCATATACATATGGTTAGCCAAACATTGCCAATGATCTTTAAAATTATATGGAGAACTTGAAAACTAGAGAATAAAGTTGTTCTTATTCTACCCATATTAAAGAAACAGCAGAAGTCTGTTGGTAAGTTCATAGGAAATCTGTGAAAACTGTTTTCTGAACCTTAAACAAAAGTGCTGAGGGCATCCTCAAAATCTTACCTCAGGCTTAAATGAAGGCTCCTGGTTGTGAGATGTCATGGAAGAAACTCAAGTAGAAATGACTTTATACTCAGCCTGGGAGTCCAAGCAGAAATGCTTCAAGATCTATATGCAAAGGTTCTAGCAACACTTTAGTTCATGGCACAAATCAAAATCACACCACATACACGTTGTTTCTCTTGGACAATTGATGTAATTTGGGCAAAGTAATGGAACTTAGCTGGAGCTAAAATCTTATTGGAAAGTCTTGCATGAGCAACTGTTATTAGCAAGTCCTAGCAAAACATGTTAGTTACATCTGGCAGTGAAAGGAGGAGGTCTCAGTATGTTACTGAAATTAAAAGTTCCTTTTCAGTGCAAGTGGTTTATCCAGGTCCAAACAGGTCAATACATTTATTCTGCTTTACACACCACCACCTCTACTGTGCTGTTGCTGGTTTTCCACCACTCTTCACTGTCCCTGTAGTAACAACTGTGATTGTGGTACAATAAATTGCATGACCCTGGATGTTCTATCAATGTGTGTCGTAATAGCTCAGAGTATGAAGTTCTGGAGATGGACTATGAGACTGAAGAGTAAGTATTTTTTTTTTTTTTTTTTTTTTTAATGTACATGCAAGAGGTGTTTCTTTTAGATTAATTAGTTTGGTACGTTTCTGTCTCTACTTTTGGTCTGACAATATGTCGAGTAGTCGCTGAGTGACAGATCAGAGGCTTTCTGAGAGATGAGAAAGTAAAAAGCAAGTGTGTGTGGGGGTGTGTCAAAGTAAATTGTCATTCTTGTTTGTGATTCTATAAGTGATTAATATAATAGAGCAAGTTCTTTCTGTATAATAGCTTCTGAATGATTAGCTGGTAAGTAATAATCACAAATACTTTGGAGATTCACTTGGCGATAACAGCAACATATATTCCTTTTGTGATCTTTACAGTACAGAAGAAGTTATATATGCAAGAAATAAGACAAACTAAAAAGCCTTTGACAGATATTAGCAAATAACTACCATGTTAAGCTCTCATGTTATGATTTCACTTTCTACTGTGTTGCAATATTGCAGCTGCCTAGTTCCTACAGATATTTTAAGAGATCTTCTAAACAAAGTAACATCAACAATGTTATTAATTTTATGTTAAGTTATGCCAGTTAAAATAGATTTTCAGAGAAATAAAAAAGTCTTCCTTTTTTGTTCTACAAAGCCAGAAGTGTAAATTTTAGCAGTTTACTTCAAATTACCTGACTTCAGTTAAACTTTAGTTAATGTTAACTTCTATTATGAGGATTTATCCCAGACTTTGTTTTTCAGTTGTGCTCAGTATGTAGTTACAGCTATTTTACTACAAAACAAAATTTCATTGGACATTGTTTGAAATATAGTTCAGAGATCACTGTACATCAGCATAGTTACAGAGTTGTTTCAGGCTTCTTACACATAATAGCAACTTATTTCCAAAAATGCAGAATCTCCACAAATGGGGAAAATTACTTTTCACATTTTTTCTGGTATTTCCCACAATTCAAAATGGATCATAAATTGAGGTAGTAGGTGTATCACTGAAATGGTAGAAATGATGTTAAAATGCCCTCAATTATTTGCAGGCTCTCTTTACTTCTTGTCAGTGTTTGATTCCAGACAGCATTATGTGATTACAGAGAAAGGCCATTTTTCTTTGAAACTCTTTACTAATTCTGGGGAAAATGGATATACTGTTGAAAATTCTGGAGGGATATGAAGACCAGCTTTTCCTAGAGACTAAATTTGCAAAGGAAGAAACAGGAAGCCTAAGCTCTGCACTCGGAATCCCACCTGCTTTTGTACAAATCTCTTGCACCCTTGTTCCAACACAATTGTAGCAGGAACCTGTTGCTTGAGCAAAGAACACTTGCTGCATTCAGGGTTGGGATTTTTTGTTTGTTTGTTTGGTTGGTTTTTTTTTGGGGGGGGGTTGTGTGGTTTGTTTTTTTTTTTTTATGTGCTTTTTTTTGTGTGTGTGTGTGTGTTTATTGGTTTGTTTGTTTGTGTTTGGTTTTGTTTTTTGGTTTGGTTTGTTTTTTTAGGGATATGGAGGGTTGGTTGTTTTGGGTTTGTTTTTTTTTTACATCTGTGATTTACCATTCAGTACAGATGGCAAATTCAGGTTGTACATTTTCCATTTGCTGTGGTGCTGTGGATACTTCTGTATACTGAAACTTACGTTTGCATTTTTATTTCTTTGTGAAGGTTCTAGACATTCAGGCAGTAGACAGGTATTTGTGTGCTGGGTAGTCTCAAGATGCATAAAGCAAACGTAAAGATGCTGGGCTTCTTTCACTTACTGAGTGACACGGTTCACTGCTACACAACAGGCAGCTTCAGTCAGAAAGCTTCAGTGATGCTGGAGCAATTTCCTGTCACAAATCCAGGTTGTAGATTTATCATGAGTTATGACTGACGCATAGTTATATGCTGCTGCTTTAGTCACCTTTGATGTGTGGCAGTGTCCATTTCTGGAGGAAGTTAACAAAAAGAGAAGACAAGCAGAAAGACGGGAAAGCTTAAACTTTGGAGGTGTTGCTTCTGGAAGAGAGCTGCAATCTATTTTGTGTGAAGAAAATGACAGAAAGGAGAAAACATTTCTTGTATGCAGTAAGAATCTTTCTGGGGTCCTTGAAGAAAGGTTTTTTAGAGAAAAATATCTATGGGCATCATACACTGCACAGCTTTAATGCCTTATCTGCCTTTTGCCCAAGTCCAGATGAAGGACTCTTTTTGTCTGTAAGTAGAAGATCACAGATATTGTCCAACACAGCTAACTACACTGAGAAGCTGGACATTTTGGAGACTCTACTGTCTATATGCTTAGCATCTTCTCCATGTACAATAATGTTAGCAACGTGAAGTGTATAATAGCTAAACTTTCACAAAAAATATAACATAAGCAGCTGTTGTTATCTCCTTTATGTAAGGAAGCTGAAGTACATTCTTCCTAAGAACAATTTAAAGGCATAAGGAAACATTAAATCTTGAAAGGAATTTTAAAAGAGCTTACCATTCCAAAACCACATAACATATTCCTACAAGTTATGGGTGTTTCTTAACAGGTTTAGTGGGCTACAGATTCTTCACCATATTTTGCAAATAACATTTGCTTACAAATAACCCATAAAGTACTTTCAATGTTGCCAAACAGTTCTCATGCAATATTTCCTTTGAAACATATGACAGTCAGATCTCAGAATCACCTACTTGGATTTCATTATGTGGATTTTCTATACCACAGTTTAGCTACCTTGGTACCAATCTATCTGCTCTGTCACAGCATTTCTGAACTTTTAATCTGAAACAGTGATTCTGTTATAGCTGAACCCAGGACCGGCATTCTGAAGATTGGTCTGCCTACAACCATTTCTTGTACCTAATCTTGACTCAGAATCACTTATTTAGACCTGCTGCATTACCTGTAACTTGACAACGGGCCATGGTAGAAGTTGGGCTTTTGACAGGCTCTGGTTTCTTTTAGTACAGCGTAGCAATGGTGAGAAGACAATAAAAGATGAAAGATGTATGTGGAATACATCCATTTTGAACTAAGATTAACAAAGTGGATTTATTTGTACTAGTGCTAATATTATTTTCCAGGCTTGGAATGGCTTTTTTTATTTAAAAAAAAAAATGTTTACATTGCATTTTGTGCAGAACTCCTGGAAAATTCTGTGATTCTATGCGTCGTTGTTTAAACCCTAGCCAGACAGCTTGTTCACTCACTCCCAGTGAGTGGTGCTGGGCTGAGAGCAATCGAGGGTCCCCCCCACCCCGGGGCTCTCCCCTTCCCCACTCCCGGAGGAACAGGGAGGAGGATCGAAAGAGTGCAACTCCCACGGGTTGAGACAAGAACAGTCCGGTGACCAATGTACAGCACAAATCACCACCACTACCACCAACGACAACAATGATAAGAGAAAACAACAAGGGAAGAGAATACAATACCACCGGCCAAGAAAGGAGTCCCACCCAGAAGCCTGTGTCCTTCTGGCTAACTCCCAGTTACCCCCCACCCCGGGCATGCCGTGCTGTGGTATGGAATACCTCCCTGGCTAGCCTGGGTCAGGCGCCCTGTCTCTGCTTCCTCCAGCCTCCCCTCCTCCCCGGCAGAGCATGAGCCCCACAAAGTCCCTGGTAAGGGCAAGCACCACTTAGCAACAACCAAATACATCGGTTATCACCAACACTGTTCCCAGGCTGGAAGTCAAAACACAGCACTGCACCAGCTACCAGGAAGCAGAAACATGACTGCTACTGCTGAACCCAGGACAACGTCCCAAAGTATAAAGATGGTGATGACACTGGGAACATAGGCCAGATCAGTTTCATGATCAATGAATCTATTGTATTACAAGTCCTTACCATAAAGTATAATGAGACAAAAACCTTAGCTGAAGCCCCACACTGGAAAAACACTAATACAGCAAATTCCGGAGGGAAGTAAGATACGAAATACTGAAACTGTGAGATCAAGAGGAACAACCTTGAGAGCCAATAAATCAGCATTGTGACGAGTGACTATTAATCCAGACAGATCTGTTGTTATCTCAACCCCTCGTGCCCCACGTTGGGCGCTGAAAGAACTGCTGTGGTTTAAACCCTAGCCAGACAGCTTGTTCACTTACTACCAGTGAGTGGTGCCCGGCTGAGAGCAATCGAGCCCCGCCCCCACCCCGGGGCTCTCCCCTTCCCCGCTCCTGGAGGAACAGGGAGGAGGATCGAAAGAGTGCAACTCCCACGGGTTGAGACAAGAACAGTCCAGCAACCAGTGTACAACACAAATCACCACCGCTACTATCAACGACAACAACGATAAGAGAAAATAACTAGGGAAGACAATACGATGCCGCCGGCCAAGAAACGAGTCCCACCCGGAAGCCCGTGTCCTTCCGGGTAACTCCCAGTTACCCCTCACCCCAGGCATGACGTGCTGTGGTATGGAATACCTCCCTGGCTAGCCCGGGTCAGGCGCCCCTTCTCTGCTTCCCCCTGGCTTCCCCTCCTCCCTGGCAGAGCATGAGCCTCACAAAGTCCTTGGTCTGGGTAAACATCACTTATCAACAACCAAAAACATTGGTATCGGTATCACCATCACGGTTCCCAGGCTGGAAGTCAAAACATAACACTGCACCAGCTACCACGAAGGAGAAACATGGCTGCTACTGCTGAACCTAGGACACTATGAAAATACTTTGTTTTTAGTAAATGGCCATTTCAAGTTACAGGAATTCCCCAAAACAAATAATGTAGAGTATTTTCAGAAGGTAATGCAGACCAGAAGATAAAATATTCAGTTATTGCTATCAAAACACTTATGCGCTGATAGAGAAGAGGTGTCTCTAGGTAAGTACTCTACAAAATGAAGTATCAAGGGTTTTGCAGACAGGAAATAAAACTACCCAGAATGACATGCTACTGCACTGGAACAGTTTTTAGGAGACTTTTGAAATAACAGCAGCAGCAAAGATCAAAGCAATATGTAATTTAGGCTGGATATTAATATTCTAGCATTTGCATATATTTTATTGATGGCTAAACTTCAGTTTGATGGCCTGAAGTAGGCATAAATGCTTAAGGTCCATGTGTGGGGGTAACATCAGAGACACTGTATTGGACACCAGGACATCATGCGATTCTTTAGACCCCAAAGTATGACTTCAAAGTGGTCTTTCAAAAAAGCATTAGAATTATGCAAGATGAAATTTAAGATTTTTGACAAACAGAAAAATGTCAGGGACATTTGAGAAGGTAATAGTTCAATTTGCTGATTATTCAGTTCTCTGTACCTTACTGCCTTCATTGTCTGCACCTTGGGCACTTCCACTTTTTGTGAAGGTGTCTGCACACCTCAACTGTACTAGACTGGAGAGAAATCCCTGCTGTCAAAGAGTTGTCAATGACAACAGTTTGCTTTCCTAGCTACTGCTGCTCTTTATGATGAATGTGGTACAAAAAAAAAAAAAAAGCCTTGTACTGAGAAAAAAAAGAGATTTAAATGTCATAACTCTTTAAGGCGAATAAAAAACATGCAAATTGGCTTTCTCTGCTTTTTGCTAATGAAACAAAGAATGAAAACATAAAATGAGTATTTTACACGTTCTCACAAAGAGCTCTTTTTCAGCTCAGAGAACATGGATTTCTCCTTTTCTAGCATTAGGGCTTTCGCAGCACCACCTCTAGCGGTGACTAATGCATTGTCTTCTACAGGTGACAACTGAGGGGGAAGAAAGAGAAAAAGAAGTAACACAGAAATATTTTTTTGTAAGACAAGTTTAGAAAGGTTAAGGATTACATGGGTCTCCTTCTTATCCTTGCTGTAGGAATAAGTGGGCTGGCTCATCACCCAGCCAGTTGACAAACAATGGAAAGAGTGACAAAGATACCAAGAAGCCAACCACTAAGTCACATGCTTAAGGTTTGGGACTCCATAAGAAAGTCTGCTCTATCAACCACTTCATACTGAAGAGCAGCTTGCTTTTCTAGAAACAAAGAATAAAATGTGGAAGATAGGGAGGTAGAAGAAAAAATAAAAGAAAAAATTATATTTTTGAATTCTGAAGAAACTGTCAAAGAAAAAATTTTTTTTTAGTATCTTTGCTCAGCAACATTTTTAATTGCTTTTTTTTTTTTGAATAATTTGTAAGTCTCAATGCTTAGTATTCACAAGGCTTTGCCAATGTAACTAATATATTTCCAGGTGACTTTGCCTGATTTGTCTCTAGCAGATAGCACTGCCCTTTCTCTCGGAATAGAATAGCATAGCTTACTGAAAGTGATCTATAATAATCATCTAGTCCAACTGCCCTAGTGCTGCTCTTTGGCAAACCGGGAATCTCCCACAAGCCCCTGAGTGGGTGGAAGGTACTCACGAGCCACCTGAAGTTGGAGTATCTGGTGTTTGTGGGAGCATCACCTGCTGGAAGAAAAGCAGAATCAAACAAAAGAGCTGTGCGGTACCCCATTCCTTGTTCTACTCCGGAAGTATCTAAAGTTTATTTGTCTCTCCTAACCAATGCAGCTTAATCTGACTGTATCATCTGTGTTATTTAACACACCAAAGGAAGCACCCTAGGGTAGGTGTTGCAAGTCAGAAGGCCTAAATATGCCTTGGAAACTTCTCAACAGATTTTTGTCAGCTTCCCAATAACCCAGGAAAGGTGGCAAGCATTCTTTTCCTTGGGGAGAAACAATGTAGAGCAGGTAATTGCTTGTGGTAACTAATAATACAATTTAAAAAAAGTTTTTGGCAGTTTTGTGCGGACATTTTTTGTTTTCTGCTTTTTGCTTTGTATTGTATTTTGTTTTGTTTTGCTGTTTTTTGGTGTTTGGTTTGTTTTTTTTTTCTGAGAATATCAGTTCACTGCAAGCTTAGGACTCAGCTTTTATAGAGGGAACAGGAGGCTATGAGGAATAAATTCTATACACCCACTTTCAGCTTCCTCCAAAACAGCCAATAGGTTTACTTCTACAGCTGTGATGAAGGAAACAGTAGATGTAACAAGTCTTTGCCAGGCTCAGACTCTTCCCTGAGGTAAAATATGGCGGTATCCTTAGGACTAAGAAACTTAGTTAGCTATGGAGTCATATTTTTCCCATACAAAGCAAAAGTGATTTCTGCCCACTGAAGAGAAAAACAAGTTGTGAAAGAAAGCAACTACGATTGCATAGAAATGGATGAGAAAACAGGATTTTCTCATGTTGATCTTTCCCTGCTCTCTGATGGGCTTTACTTTTCCTAGTGTTTGCTACTGCAGGGAAGTTTAATGTTAGAGAAATTTTCCTTGTCAGTGAGAATGGTCACCACTGTCATCTCTGCTGCTAACCCAGACAGCTTTAATTACCTTTCTAAATATATATTCATAAACCAAATCCTGAAAATTAGCAATTTGTGCAACAAAACAAGGTTAGTAGAGATAAGGCTGCATGTTTGTCCCCTGGCTTCATGGTAACAAACCTGAAAATTCATTTACAGTTTGTCCTGACTGCCTCTCAAGACTGGCCCAAGGCAAAAATGGGGAATGCTTTCCAGACAGGTATCTGGCCAGGAAAGGACTTTCATTCCTGTTCAAAGGCCCAGGTACTGTCAGTTTTGTCAGTTAATGGAAGAATATACAATTTCTGTAGTTTGCAAAAAAGTAACGGTGACATATTGTCAAGGATGAAGTCATGCACTTCAATCTGTTATATCACTTAGCTAATATTTCAAAGTTTAGCATGCTATTAATCATCCAGAATCTGTTGTGACAAGGAATCTCAACCTTGAGGAGTAACCTTGAGAAGTGTTCCTACTCAAGGGTAGATCCTGGCATGGAGCCTCTTGCCATCTAGGAGAGCTCAAAAGGCCCTGGCTGTCCATTATTTATAGAGTAAGATGATTGACTTACAATCATGTGAATGCTCCTTCCTTGTCAGTGTTCAAGGCCAGGCTGGATGGAGCTTTGAGCTGCCTGGCCTGGTGGAAGGTGTCCCTGCCTGTGACAGAGAGGTTGGAACCAGATGATCTTTAACGTTCTTTCCAACGTAAGCCATTCCATGATTCTATGTTTGCATACCAGCAAGACTTCTGGGCCGCTGTTCCAGACAGCCCCTGGCTGCTGTGTTGTCTCCTGTTGACCAAAGCCCAGTGCAAGCTGTATGCAGCCATCACAACCCTCACTGGTGATCAGGTGGGTGAGGTGAAGTGGGCGATACATAATATTCACATATATACCTTAAGATACACAAAATTCAAGTGAGAACAAATGCATGTCAACTCTGTCAGCAGAGCTATGTTCTCAAAAGAGAGATAAGTAAAATATTAGCAGATTAAGCAGGTAGGAATTCTCATAAAAAGATATTTTTGCATTATTGAAAAAAGAACTTTCAACTATGTCTTCCGACTCTATAGTAAGCAAAGCTCATCATTACACAGTTTATGTAAGACTGCTAACACTATTGAATATGGCAATACTCATGTATGCTGTTTTGCATATGAAACAAGCTGCATTTCAGCATTTCATACTTACGCTAGAAAGCACTGATTAACCACCCTTGATATTGTCTTACAAATTAGAGGGGGAATCATAGAAGTTTCATGCAAGGACTAATTTAGGACAAATCTAGTTTCATTTGAAAAGAAACTCCAGGACAGAGCTGTCACACAGAAAAACTAAAGGTTCCTTTTTTAAAGATTATGCCATTATGCCAAATAAATGTTTTTGGGGAACCTAAGTTACCTCATTATCTTAGAAAATTAATTATAGCTGTTGTCACTATAGCTTCCAGACTACACCTATGAAAAACCTGGTGACTTGATTGTGACAGCCTATAATTTTTTGCCTCACATGAGGCTTCTTCAAAATACACAGTAATGTTTTGTTGTTTTTTGTTTTTTTGTTTTTTTTTTTTATGATTTTGTGAATAACCTTAAAATATATTTTATGAATTCAAAACTGGACCAAATCCCTGAGTCAAGAATGTAAATAGTAGACATACTTTTTTTCTGAAAATTTCAGTTAAATGGATTTAAGTTAATGGAGATGCCAAAGTCCTGAATAAATTTCCCATGTCTTTCTTTTCCGAACTAATCTAATTTTAATGCATACTTTTGTCTTTTTACTCCTTCTTGAAAGTTTTCCTCACCTTTTGGTAATCTCCCATAGTGCAGTTTGAGTAAACCACTGTTTTTTTTTAACAATGTGTGTTGAACATCACAGGAAATGGATTAGAATAATGGTATAAATTGTTCTTTGGGTTTTATTTTCCTTTGATTTGTCTTTTTTTTTTTTTTTTCTGGAAGCAAAAGTTAAGTCCAGAATAGCATATATCCACATAAATAACTTAGCCAAAAATAAAATAATTGGAGGAGCATCAATCTGCTAGATGGACCACTCAGTGGATAAAGAACTGGCTGGATGGCTGCACACAGAGCTGTGGTCTATGGCTCCGTGTCTGGCTGAGTGGTGTCCCTCAGGGATCGGTGTTGGAACTGGTCTTGTTCAACATCATTGTCTTTGACATAGACAGTGGGATTGAGTGCACCATCAGCAAATTTGCTGATGACACCAAGCTATGTGGTTCAGTTGATATGCTGGAGGGAAGGAATGCCATCCAGAGGGACCCTGACATGCTTGTGAGGTGGGCTGATGCCAACCTCATGAAGTTTAACCATGCCAAGTGCAAGGTCCTACATCTGGGTTTGAGCAATCCTATGCACAGCTACGGGTTGGGCAAAGAGATTCAGAGCAGCCCTGTGGGGAAAGACTTGGGGGTGTTGGTTGATGAGAAAATGAACATGAACCAGGAGTGTGTGCTCACAGCCCAGAAAGCCAACCGTACCCTGGGCTACATCAAAAGGAGCATGACCAGCAGGTCGAAGGAGGTGATCCTGCCCCTCTACTCTGCTCTTGTGAGACCTCACTTGGAGTATTGTGTGCAGTTCTGGTGTCTTCAACATAAAAAGGATATGAAACTGTTGGAACAAGTCCAGAGGAGGGCCACGAGGATGATCAGGGGACTGGAAGAAGTTTTTTACTGTGAGGGTGGCAAAGCACTGGAATGGGTTGCCCAAGGAAGCTGTGAATTCTCCATCCCTGGTGTTGTTCAAGGCCAGGCTGAACAGAGCCTTGGGTGGCATGGTTTAGTGTGAGGTGTCCCTGCCCATGGCAGGGGGGTTGGAACTAGGTGATCTTTAGTTCCTTTCCAACCCTAAGTATTCCATGATTCTGTGTCTACCTGTCTTAAATAATGTTCATCTTGAATAATTCTTAACTGTCAAATAGCCTTAACTGTCAAATAGCCAGAAACTGTTGTTTCTGAAGCTCTAAACCTATTTTAGTTCATATGGTTCTAAGGAAAATAAATGAAAATCAGAAGCTAATCTTTTCGATGCACCGTAGCCAGGAATTTAAAAAGAGAGCTCTGAAGTATACATGTTTTCAAGAGTTAATATCTGGTGCTACTTAGATTTGAAATTATATGGTTTAGGATTTAGACACTTGCAAAATGAATTATCATGCTTTTAAAGACAAAGGTGCTGTGATAACCATAATAACTGCTGTGTCTGGTTCATTAGCAATGTGAGAAAGAGTTACCACAAATTATAATTCAGCCTCAGTCCCATGAAATTACTAGGTATGCTATGCATATTTTCCAAACGAGCAATTTATCTCGTGTTTTCATCAGCAAGAATAATTCACAGAAATGAAAAAGATGAAATGACTTATAGCATGTAATGGAAATTGTGTCCATATCTGTTATCAGAGTTGCACTCTAATGAAATGTAGGTATTTGAGTATTCTAGCTTATTTATTTTTAAAATAGAGTTTGCAGGGTTTTTTTCTCCTTGAGGACAAATGTAAAATGTTTTCCTCAAGCAAGCCTGTTAGTTAAAATCAATCACTGGCAAAAGATAAAAGGATGCTATAAGTAGGAAGGGAGGTGGAGGGAGAGACACTAGGGCTCAGAGAATTCTAGTGTAAACAGCAGAACAGAAGAGAAATATAGTTCATAGCATTTATAAGTTCTGTTATCATAGCCGTGGGCTGTGAGCAGGTTTGCTAATCTCTGCTCTTAGTCAAGTGGGAAAACTGGTTCACAGTGAAGAGATTTTCTGCTGGAATGGAGTGGACATACTATCTGAGTAATGATGGATACAGTAAGTGTATTATAGGAGTCAAATTCAATTCTGATTACTAGGTTGTTTGTGACAAGTAGCTTCACTTGCTTATAGTGATGGGTAAGCTACTTTTGTTGAGAAACATTTTTTTGTTGAATGGTTTTAATTGATAATTTTGATTTTTAATATCTGTTGATTTTTAATGTACCAATCTGGTAATTTTTTTTACTTTCTTTTTTTTTTTTTTCCTAAGCAGAAATGTAATCCAGAAGAAAGCAAAAAATCCCAAACTAACCAGCAGTGTTATTATGAAGTTGGAGTTCCAACTGCAACTCCAAGAGTAGCTGCAAACAGCTGGCCACAGGTAGTAGTTTGTGTTTCTGTATTAAAAGAATGTCGTAACTGCAAGAATACAGCAACTACCGAATGCATTTAGGAGAAATGTGGAGATGGAAAAGCTATTCTCTTTTGAGAGGGGCTCTTGACACTCCTTGGGCTGTCTTCATCCAAACTGCAGGTTACATATGGTTCCAGTTACAGAAGACAAGGTAAGTGGTGGTGAGAAAACAACATAACCAATTCATACTATCCTAGAAAATAAAATAAAAAAAAAAAATAGCTTTAGCTAGAATTTCTGATTTTCCCCCACTTGTTTCCACCCTTTTAACCAATAGGCAGGATCAAAAGCGTGTGACTTGAAATTCCCATGCCTCCTCAAGTCCTCCATGAAGAATTTTCAGACTAGGCAGTGATCTGATTTCACTATCCATGCTTTCCTGACTTTTCACAGCTCAAATATAACAAAAGTTCTCAGACTCCTCCTACTCACTGACCCCCAGAAACCTGACACAGCTAATAAAGAGAAGATTGCTGCTAGAGAAAAGCAGAAGATAGAAAGAATATCTTGTTGCAGAGATAATTCTATTTTTTAGTGAACAGTTGGTAAGAAGGAATAAAATAGACAAGATATACAGCTGCAGCAAAAAAAAAGCTGTGTTGCCATTACTTATCTATTTATTCTCCTGTTCAGACTACTTACCTGAATAAGCTTTCATAAGATCTAATATTTTAGGATCATTATGACAGAACATTATTAGGATCTCTGTAATTCTAGTGGAGAACTAGGTCATTTATTATTTACATGCTGAAGGAGTAATAACAGAACAAGAGAAAGATAAGACCTACCAATCAGTAAATTAATCAGAATCTGAGATTTCCATTTCATGGGAAATTCTGCCACTTCATCAGACAAAAGAATTTGTAAATTTTTCCCTCTGTTAGGGAAAAATCCCAGATATGTATAACGTGATGGTTACTTTAATGAGCAGTAGACCTTTTTCTGTGCAACAGAAAAAATACTTCATGTCCTTGACATTCATAGACTCAGCATCCACTTCTCCCCCTTACCTTCGTGTTGCTCTCATATATATGTCTAGATCAACAGTGTTGCTTAAGGGTTCTTTCATGAATTGCAAAATTCAGAAGAGCTCTAGGGAATAATACAGTAGAAACTTTGATGTCAGGTATGAGTTGGCATCTTTATGTAATATGCCACTGACATAAAATAACATTGCTTCACTGGAATCCAGGAGTAACCTCTTATTATCCCCTCTCACTTTTTCATAAAAAAGATATCAAACAGAAATATTTGTGAGATTAGGTATTCTGCTAATCTCTCATGGCTCAAGCTGTTATGGATACCTAAGAGACACAAAGTATAAACTGCACAGATAAGACTAGGAAAAACTATGCTGGAGCATTTCTTTAGTCTTCAGATAAAATTACACATTCAGTTATGCTACAGTTAAACAGAGCAGAATTTCATTTATCTATCTATCTATCTATCTATCTATCTATCTATCTATCTATCATCTATTTATTTATTTATTTATTTTTCTGGCTGGTATATAAACTTCCATAAAGCATGCTACTGACTGAGTATGGGGGCAGTTATATATGGATTTAGATGAGACCAAGGTGGCTGTCATTTTCTGAGATACTACACCTGACAGTGAAATGTCAGTAGTGAACCCAGGACAAGTAGTTTTCTTATTCATTTATTTATTAGAATGTATAAGCAGTGCAAAAAATGCCAAAGCATAAATTGTTGCATCTTACACTTAGATCAGTCCTTGTGTATGGATGATGGCTGGTGTAGTTCTGTAGTTCCATATAACTTGGTGTTTAGATTTGGCACAGGTGTCTTGTTTCTTCAATTGCCTTTCAAAATAATTTTTTCTTCTTCTTCTTCTTTCATGATCAATACATAATAAAAGTTAGTTTTGGGAGCTCTTACTTGAGGAAGCATGGAGGTAAAGACAGAATGATTAAATGGCCAGGTCAAGGCTCTGATCACTGAAAAGGGTGTCTTCTGTTGTATTCTACCTGTTGTACTACAGCAAATGTCTTTCAACAGTGTCCATTGAATTGCAGTGTGTTTCATATTTAAATGGTGCCCATTTAGCAACAAAAGAGAGAAAATTTCAAAATGCTAAATAAAAAAACCCAAGAGACTATTGCAAATACCTGAAGTAATAGAAATATTACTCCTTTCTGATCACCTTTATTTCTTCATGGACTGCTGAACTCCCAGTGTCCAACATCTATCTTAATTTCTAAGTTTCTCTGTGTGGACTAAATAATTTAGGCTTATGTTTTATGAACAGACTCTTTAATATATTTTCTTTATGTTTCATTTTCATCAGAGCTGGGTGGGAAATTATTTTTCTGTAAACATATCTTAGAGGGAAAAAGTATAAGGAAAAGTATTGGCTGAAAAATGTTATTAATACCTGTGGTTACTTAAAAAATGAGAAGGAGTTAAAAATTGAAATCTATTTAAAATTTGATCCTGACTGTACTTGAGATCATTTGAATATTCTTACTTAAGTGGTAAATAATAATGACTCTTTATAAAGTGATTCAAGAAATGCATGTGAAGGTGGGAAGACTCATTATTTCCATTATACAAATCAGATATCTGAAAGAGATGATGTATGTTATATTGTCCAAAGTTACTCAGTAGGCCACAGACAAAACCTGACATTTGCTGTTCCAAATCTTTCCTCTATTTGTACTCTACGCTGACTTAAAGTTTCTCCTAGATACCATGTCATTCTAACATTAGTGTTACTAAAAAAAAAAAAAAGAAAAAAAAAATTTTAAAATTAGGTTTCTTAGATTTTTAAGCTGCAATGCTTTTCATTTTAGCTAATGACTAAAGACGTATTCATTACATTACTTCACCAAGACAATATATTCAAAATGTGAACTTTGAAAATGAAACCAAAGCAAAACAACTGGTTTAATGTCACCCATACTTGTGTGGGTGTCCTGTGCTACATAACTGCTATAAAACTGAAATAATGTCTGTCTCCTGGGGCTGTATGGCATAACATCTTATTATGCATTTAATGAGCAAACATTCAGTTTAGACATGGAAATGTCTTTTTTTCTGGCATTAAAGAAACAGCATGCATTTTCTCCTGGAGATTTCCTTTGTTTTCACTGTTCTCCAAGTTTCTGTTAATGAAAATGCAATAAAAATATTGAGCTTAATTTTACATTTTCCTTGATGTGGGAGAAATTTTTTGCCTTTATTGTTTTTATTTGCTTGTTTTTTTTTGAAAGTGCCAGTGCTTTTACAAAGGTAACACATAGCTCGTCCTGTTCTCTGTGTCTCAAATGAATCCGCGTGTTAATGTAATTTCCAACTTGTGTGGGAAAGCACGTCATCAAATTACTCTGATTATCAAAGGGGTTATAAAACCAATCATCCTTCACTTTCACTTTCCTTTTTAATAGCTGCACTTCTAAGATGTGAACATCGTGACCTGTTTTCCAGGTCTTCAATATGATTATCAAAATGGTGTAATCTTTTCTGAATCACTGGAAAATCTTACTCCAAAGACATTACAAAATTTTTCACAAAGCAGGCTCCTTTTCAGGTTTTATGATTTCCTGCAGTTATGTTTTCTGGTTTCAAGAGTAAAATATTAGTAATCTATAGTGACTTGTGCCACATACATGTGTTTTAGGGAGACTTTTCAAGACTGTTATATTCTAAGGGAAGAAGAAGCTTTTATCCTGATCTAGGCTGAACTTCTGTCAAATGTAAGCCAAAGAAGAGTAAATCTTGCAGTAAGACAATATTATTTTTTGTATTGTTCTCCAGCAAGACCCATCATTTGGATCTTGGATTCAAATGTGAGAAAAGAGGAATTTGCTTTAGGGTTTAGTTTCAAGTTTCAGGACTTAAATATTAGTAATCTAAAATGACTGATGCAGCTATTGAAAAAATTTCATTACTTTATTCTAAGGGAAAAAAAAATCAGCAATCCTCATGTAGACTGACCTGAAATAAATGTATAACAAAAAGCAGTTATTATTGCAGTAAGAATGGAGAGTTTCTTTGTTTTCTGTGGTTTTGAACTTCTAACTGTTATTTGATTTTTAATCCAGTTGAGTTGTTAAAAAAATCTGAATGTCTTTTACAAGGTCATGTCAATACCTCTGAAGGTATAATCAAAACTTTACAGACTGTTTTCTGATTCATTAGCAAGGTTAGCGTGATGTCCTTATTCATACTGGCTGTAGGAAAAACAATATACACAATGAAACAAGATGCGAAGGACATGTTAGGTCAAAAGGAAATCCGTGGGTGCCATACTTTAGAGAGTAAGATGTATGCTATTGTTTCAGTTTAGCTCTGTCTATTGCACTTTCATATTTCTAATTCTTGAAGCTTTCTGAACCTTGACTGATGTACTTTTGCCATGGAGTAGCAATTTGCAAAGAAAAAGTAGGTAGGGCTTGGTCACATTGTGAAGGCAGTTATTCTCTAGTCTTTTTTGTACACAGGTGGGAAACCATTCAGCCATTAGAAGACCGCAAGATATAAGCTAAAGAGATAGATAACACTTAAGTCACAAAGTCAAAGGTCATGAAGACTCAAGGTTTGACGTTTTACATTTATATCACACATTTTACGAAGTTTTCAGACGCACATTGTTGCTGATATATGGTTCCTATCCACTCTTGCTGACAAGTGCTGATGAACACCTACCTCAGAAAGCCTGAGAAACCCCTGCAAATTGCATTACAACAAAAGCTAAGCAAATGTTGTGAGCCTGTCTCTTCTGCATATTGAGGTGGTGTCAGTAGCCATAGCTCAGTATCTGCCAGGTCTTCAGAAACAGTGTATATTGATTTGTCTGGCTAATCACCTACCTGATAATCCTTTGTTCCTCTCTTAATGTCTTCAACTGCTTGTTTGTATAATAACAGGTAGGTAGCATTTCAAAAAGCTTAAAAACAGGCTGAAAAAATGCCATGACCACAGTTTTAAAAGGGAAATTCAACATAAAAAGATAATGTTCACTTCTGAGGACATTTTTAATTTATTGAAAGTTTCGATCTCCAGTAAAATCAAACAGGCACAATACAGCATGCAGAAGTGGAAAATACATTTGTTAGGATGCCCTTCAAAACAGCAGACTATATTCCAGTGGAACTAAGCCTACCAATGTAGCTTCTGAGATTACCAGATTCTTTGTAATCTCCAGGGAACTTTCAGAGTTTACCTCTCAATAGGAAACTACTTTAAAAATACATTTCAGGTCTTTCTTCTCCTAGAGGTTCCAAAAGAGATTATGGGTAGCATTCCAGAAACATAAAATGAAATAGATTGCAATGATTTTTAGTGGGCACACATAGCTATTTACTCATCTCTGCTTAAATAAATAGTGATCATGTTGTCTGAGAACATGTATAGATATCAGGATCTCTGGAAAATTTCAGTAAATTACAGCCAAAACCAAGAAGACAAACAAATGGTTTAAGAAAATCCATGGTTTCATTTATCTGATAGGTCTAACTAATCCCACTATATCTGCATCATTGCATAAGATAATAAACCAGTAAGACTGCCCTAGTTCTTATGATTTTAATAAAGAAGGTGCACAAGGGATAAGGGAAAGAGTTGTGATGATTCTAATAGTGAAGAGAATGTAAATGGACAGCAAGAGAGATTTTCTGGTTTTTATATATCTGCAGTATGAAAAAAAACCAGAAAAATCAAAAACAACTATAAAATACGTGTCATACTCCTCAAAACTGTTTTTATAATTAAAATTTTAATATACTTCTTACTGGAAAAAAAATCACTCTGTAAATCAAGCTAAAGGAGTGGTAAAGTTTAGAAGATCAATTAAAAAATCAAATTAAAATACTCAAACTTTTATTTGCACAGTAATATATTAGAAACACATTCTACTTCAAGCAATTGTTTTGCATAAGCAAATCAAATACTTTTCTTCTGACAAGTTTGTGTTTTTATGAAAGTCCCTTTATATAGTCATAAAATGGTAGTGACTACAGAAAAAAGCATGCTTATTACAGAGACTGATCTAACAAACTGAAGTTCAAATGTGAATTGGTCTAAAACAGAGTCATATTTGTTGTTTCACAATGGCAATTGCTTTTCACTCAGGTCTTGAAATTTGTATTTGCTTTACAAAAGAGCCCAAATCTCCCTCCAGCTCACAAAGAATAAATACACTGTTGCATTGCCAAAGGAAAATCAGGAAAAATTAAGAGTAAAACTGATGTTAGATGTTATTAATTGTCAGAATCTTGTTCTTGATTTGCACATCAATTAATTTTTGGTGTTGTTATTTTCTCTTTTGAGACTGAAAAAAAGAAGGCTTAAATCTTTTTACTGTCAAAAATTATCAGTTGACATTAATGTTTACAGTTCTGATGATAAGACTGGTCACAGACTACCTTGTCACTGCAAAGAGGTTCATACACAAGTGAAAACTCCATTGACATGAGACACAAGCATCTGCAATGAGCCGAAAATCACACTGGGCTCCAGGGGTGAGTGCATGGTCTAGAGATGCATAAATCATTTGGAAAAGAGCGCGCATTTCTAGTGGAGTTTATACTGCTTCTTTCTACTCCGTGTCCACTATTCTTCCTTATTAAGCAGAATGCAACAGAAAATTTCTTTCTTGAGCTTCAGAACCTTTTTTAGATATGACAATGACAACATTTCTGCATTGTCAGTCCTAAATGTAGCTGACATTAAAAGTCCAAATCCATGTGGTTTCAACTGGCTAATTTAGAAAGAAAATATGATTTCTCTTTTTAATTTCTTGAGGGAAAAAGGATCAAGTTCAGGCATGAGCCCTAACCCGAAACATTCTTTGTAGTCTGTGATAGAAAGCAAAAAAAACAATGGCTAGAATGAAAACATCCAGGCTAACCTGAAAAAGATGTTTTTCAGGATTTCAGAGTAGAAAGATGAAAAGGTACAATATTCAGGCCATTATTAAACCAAGGTTTGTTTTACATTTACTCACCTTCAAACAAACCAAGCTGAAGGTCAAGCAAATGAATTGCCAATGTTATCAGGTCCTCCAAACTGCTGTGGGTATTTCTGTTTCCACGTCAAAGCATAATTAGACCATTCTCCCAGCAAACCTCTAGGTCTACACTGCAGTATAGCAACAATAGAGAGCTGCTTCTTCCTATCACTTACGTTGTGTTAACTCAGTAAATGGAGACACTCACAACATCAGTGCCATTTGTCAAATTATTCTGGAGTTAGGGACAGATCTCTGATTCTCAAACCCATGCTGTACTGCTTGATAAGATTCTTATAATTTTATTATATCAATGCCTGTTTTCAGAGACAGTTACGCAGATGGAAGTGTTTCTAGTTTCAAAATTTTAGATAATATAAATTTTATTTATTTTAAACATATTTATAAAAGTTTATAATAAAATGTATTTTTAAAGCCTACAGAGTTTTGTAAACTATCTGAAGATGGCTCTGTGGAGATATACTCGATGTATCTATATATATATACAGAATCTGTAAACAGAAGAGCCACTTGCCTACACAGCAGGAAATAAAAAAATTTGCATGAGAATAAAGTTGTTCTTTGGCAGGTTCTGTGTGCAAGACAGCTTTGACACAGTAATCTTCCAGTGGTCTTCAACAGATCAAAGAGCACATATATATTTTAAAGGATTTCTTTCTGATGATTACCAAAACATCTCTTAAAAAAATCTTAATAATGCCATTTAGAACAGGATGATTTATTAGGCTTCCAGTCTCCCATTACTTATAAAAATTATACCCTCTTTCATAAAACCTATTCATAGTTTCTTTTATCCACAACAGAAACACGGTTATTGACTACCATTGTGAAATTTTAAATTGACAGCTGTTAAAATCTTTACATTTCCAGAAAGTTTTCAGAGATTCTTTCCTGTCACCTCTGAAGATGTATTAATCTAATCTCACTGCCATTTCTTCTTTCTTCTGTCCTAAACCTGGAAATGTTAGTTATCAGAGATCACCAACACCATGTAGAAAGGAAAATAGTTAGGGAAAACAAAAATCATGCCAATGAAACGTAACAGAACTCAGCCTCAAATACAAACAGGCACCTCCCTAGATCTTTCTTCAGCCCCATCCCTGCTCTCCCCCAGCCCAAAGCTTGGAGTATACAGTGGGAAACAAAATGGAGGAAGCACATGTACGTGAAGGTGAAGGAAGGGGAGGCACTGCTGTGGCTTGCTGACAGATGATGGGCTGGGAACCTGCATCACTACTCTATGTCTTGATCCCATGGACATGGGAAGTGCCTGGGCTAAACACTTCTTGCAAGGAGACTGCTCTGTTTCTCCACCAAAACCTCAAATGTTGAACAACCATGAGCCTAATAAACATGTCATGCAGGTTAGCATGGAAGTGCTATCAAGGACAGAACAATTCATGTTAGTACCGAAGTGCTTGGTAAATGCATGTTATTTGCCCAATAAGGCAAGCTTTTTAACTCACTTAGGAAGAATGCAAGACATTATCACAATAAAAGTCTACATTTACATTAGCTTCTTAGACTGATAAACCTGACTACTTTTACCTGAGCTGGTATTTTTTGGTATGGTTATCATTTCAATTAATCTATTTCCTTGCATTTAGTATAAAGACGAGCATACAAATTTTCATATTTAATTACTTCTAAATCCTGAGTGAAATATGAAATACCTCGAGACTTGTTCTTCTTTCAGTATTTTTCCCTTGTAACTGCCAAATAAGCAAAAGTGTCTGGTCACATAGGAACAATATCATAAAAGCAATTATAGCAGCCAACTAAAATTTCTTATTAAATTTCATTAAAGTTTCAATCTCCTACATGTGTTCCTGGAAAAGTTATGCAACACAGCATAGATAAAATCATACTCACAGATACCTCCTCCTTGTTTTTATAAATTAAGTGTATTATCTCATGCTTCTTAAAAAAAAACCACCACAGACTAAATTAAAAAACAAACAGTTCTATGCTATCCACTATCAAGTGGAACTTTGCCTTTGTCTTGAAAAACAAAAAGTTGTATGAGGTGCACAAATAGTTTATAAGATTTGCAAGGTTGTTCTCTGATGCTGCTCATGGCCCCTGAGAATACCGGTCTATTACTAGAAATTGAGAGAAGGCTTATTTGGAAAGGAAGCAGTTTACAAAATGTTAAGAATTAATCAAAAAAATATGCTGCTCATTAGTTTTAAGAGGTTGAAGTTTCAAAGTTTCTCATGCTCAGTTGCTTCAAATCACCCATGCTTACAGACATCTAAAATATTCATGGTCTATGAATCTCTGATGGGATAATATGCTTCATGACTCTGGCATAAATATGTGTGTGAATTTTATTTAGTTAGTTAGTTGAAAAAATATGATTCAATGTTTTCTAAGGTGTGGTTCTGTGAATTAATACTACCAGAAGTGATGATGTCCATTTTAGAATGTGTAAGAACTACATATACTTGTAATATGGAAAACATTGCACCCATGGTAAGTAAGTCAATCTAGCTAATTCATAACATGTTAGGACTAGAAATATTTTTCACTGATTTAGAGAATGATATTTTTAGCCTACATTTTTTCCTGGTTTTATGAGCCAGAAAATAATATCTACCTCTTTAGAAAACAGTGGCTTTTTACAGATATTCTACATAAAATCAGTACAAAAAGAGAGTGAGATGTTCAGCTGTTATTTACAAACTTATTCCACAGAGACTATGGTGATTTATATGTGTGGAGAAACTCCCTACATATAAACCTTCCCTGCAATATTACTTTTTCAAAAATTAATTATGTTTTAGAGTCATAGTAATATGATAATCTGATGCAGAAACTTTATCAAAGCCATATTAATTAATTCTAGCACTAGTCACTGATTATTAGTTCATGCACTGTAATAATCAGTTCCAGAATCAACAAACTCTATGTTCCCAGTTAATTTCCCTGTTTTTAAAAAGCAGCCACCTCTAACACTGTTTTAATAAAACGTATATGAATCCCTGATACTTGATGGATTATAAAATTGCAATCAATTTACACTTTAATAAAAGAGCTTAAAAAAACCTTTCATTCCTATTATATTGCTACCAGAGTCTGGCAAAGGTTTTTATTCTAGCCCAGATTCTAATTCTTAAATTTTATGTTGCTTGAGCATAAATGACATCATAAATGCTAGAGTATCTTATAGCACCATTTTACAGTTGCATGTTACTTAAAATACTACTGGAAGGTTGGGCACCACAAATATTTGTACATTTTTTTAAAGAATATACCTTACTTAAAGTACTGATATTTTTCTATTAAAGCTCAAGAATGGCCTATCTCCATAGTCTGTTCCTCTGAAGTCTGGGACTGTGATCCTGTTTTTTTGTCCTGCTTCTTCCTTTTAGGATCCTGTACTCCACCATCTCATGGTCACTACAGCTAAAGGCTGCCACCGGCCTTCACTGACTAGTCCTCCCTGGTTTATAAGGAAGATGTGGATCATCTTTCTGATGGCTCCTTGATCATCACTGTGTTAGACAGTTATCATGAATGCACTCCAGAAGACTCCTTGATTACTTGTGCCCTCATGTGCTGTCCCTCCAGCAGACATGGGGGACTAGAACCACCCCAGTGAGGACTAGGACCAGGACCCACTTCTCAGGCTCTCCTGAGAAGTGGGTGCTTCTTCTAGTAGTCTGAAGAGGGCCTCATCTGTTTCTTAATTAAGAGGTCCATGGCAAACCTTTACAACTCATCACCAGTCATGCTGGTCTGCCCCCTTAGCCATGACCCATATGTCCTCAGATGTTTCCTCTCACTTTACCAGCTCACCTAAAAGATCCTGAAACTCCTGCACAAAATCCTGCTTCTGTTGGCTCCCTCTGCTAGGTGTTCTTCCAAATTTTACACAAATAATGGAAAATTTAACAAGCCAGACACTTAATGCTCCAAATATATTCTTAGAAGCACAGAAGTAATTACATGGAGATAATTACCCACAACAAAAAAAAAAAAACCACAACAAAAAATAACCCCCCAAAAACAATTTTAGAGCAGTTTCCTCAAATGAAAGTTAAATTAAAGAAAGAAGGGTACATTGGATCTCTATGGTAGAGGAAATAAGGTCACCCTTCTTAATAAAACAGATCATCACCTGTTGTCATCTCTTAAGCTCACATAGAGCACTACCACCTACTTTTCTGACTGAAAGCAGAAAAAAGAAAACTTCCTTATCCACTTCTAATCAGAGCTGCTCAAATAGCTTCATGAATTAAATAATTCATTTGGAAAAGACAAGTCTTTCTCAGGTAACTTGGGAAGAAATAGTATTGAGTTATTTTTTTTGAATCTTCTCACTAAGAGTTAATTTCTTCAAACCAGTATTAGTCAGGAAGTTACTAATTTGTTCAATAATACTTGACTAGTTAGTTACCCTTTTTATGAAAATATTTTTTCATACATATTTCTCAGATATGAAATTTTAACACTTTATAATATTTCAGAAATAATTTTTTCACAGCATGTTCACATGTAGGATATTCATGAAGATACTTCAATTTCCAGAATGTAAAATATACATGGATTTAAAGCTATTGATTAGATGCAAGACAGTAATTAAATGCCAAGCAGTTACATTAAGGCTGCAGCTACCTGTCACTACTACTTAGATGGATAATGTCTAGAGATAGGGGGGGGAAAATACAACAACAGAAGAAAGAGAGTTTACGATTTTTGTTTCTATATTTACTTATAAATTGAAAATGACTAAATTTTAAAGCAAATATGAGAGAGTAGTTAGGTAAGGGAAGCATACACGATATGTTTTTAGATCACGATTATTCCTAGCTTGAGGTAAAATAGATAAGCATCAACCATTCCTCTGTTGCAATGCATGCAGTGACCTTATATAGCATGGAAAGATTGTGGTACTGTTGTTCTATGAGCAAGAAACAGAGCTGATGCTCATTCCTAATTTGAATTCGGTACCCATTGAAAAATCAATTCTGCTTTCTACACTCTTCATTTGGAAGTTATCCATCAGAAGCAAACAGTGTAGGTACCTTCTGAAAACTTTAATGCAGCCCTAATTCCTAATTCTAGGTTCTCACTAAAGGTTTATGGAATGAGGTATTTAGAGTTAAAGGGATTTTTTTTCCCATCATTACTATTCATCATTCACATTAATGACACCAAAATGTTCTATAATAGTCACCTTAAATTAACTATTTAACAAGCAAATGGATTTTTTCTTATTCTTGTGTCTCTACTATAATTTTCATCAGTCCTCGTAGCATAAACGTAACATCTACTGGAGAATGTAAACAACTTCTGGACAATTCATAGTCTTGCGATATTTTTTTTTTTATGAAAATACTTCTTTATATCAGCATATGACAGCTTTTTTTCTGCTTGGCTTTCTTTTTTGTGCTACTCTTTTTGTTACCACAGTTATACAAATACCACCACAGCTAACCATTTCCAGAAGACCATTATTTCACTACAAAATTGGGACACTATTTCCTATTCCTGTGTGCTGCAACTGTTGTTGCTATTAATTTAGTGGAAGTAACATTTATTACAACTTCCCAGCTTCCTTTATTTTAAAGCAGAAACTGTTTTGTTTGGCAAGACTGGAAGTCAACTATGCCATTACCACTGGAAGAAAAGTCTCATGAAAATTCATGCAGTCACTTTACATGAAAAATTCATAATATAAGCATGAATGTGCCTTCTGAACTCCGCCAATACACCCTATATCATAAGAGATGATCTAAAGGTACAGTAGCCAAAATTATCTATTTTAGAGAAGGAGTAATGCCAAAATGATCCAATTGTGAACACTAGGATTGATACGATTTCAAAGAAAACCAAACTGATAAGTTACTCAACAAGATACTGTATATGTTTACATGGACTGCCAGTGACCCATCTGAAATTTGTTGGCACTTTTTTAATTCAAAAAAGCTTTACCTCACTGGTAGCTGTCTACAAATTCAACAAATCAAGATTTCACAGAGGGAAACTTTCTGAACCTTAACTGCAGCACCTTGTGACCAAAGTTGTGATCCACTGGGGGACAATCTTTGAAGGCCTATGGATTTTTATTTTTCATTGTTACAGCAGACCTACCCCAGACATTCCAGGCCAAGATAAAACATACTAAAAGAATGCTGGTGGAAGCAAAGACAGGCGACCTGGGAAGAATATGGATGCTGTACAGGAAGCTAGGGACCAGGTTAGAAACCCTAAGGCCCAGTTAGAATTAAACTTGATGAGGGATGTGAAAGATAACAAGAAGGGATTCCACAGTTACATTGTAAAAAAAAGACAGGCTAGGGACAATGTGGGCCCTCTTGAGAAGCTCTCAGGAGAACTGGCCACCCTGAATTTGGAGAAGGCTGAGGTTCTTAATGACTTCTTTGCCTCGGTCTTAACTGGCAAAGGCTCTGACCCCATCACCCAAGTCTTGGAAGGCAGATGCAGGGACTGTGAGAACGAAGACCTTGGGTGCACTGTAGCAGAGGATCTGGTTAGAGACCATCTTAAAAATCCGAACATACACGAGTCCATGGGACCTGATGAAATCCATTCATGGGTCCTGAAGGAGCTGGTGAATGAAGGTGCTAAGCCACTGTCCATCATATTTGAAAAATCATGACAGTCAGGTGAAGTTCCCAATGACATAAGGGGAAAATGGATGACCCAGGGAATTACAGAGCAGTCAGTCTCACCTCTGTGCCTGGAAAAATCTTGGAGCGGATTTTCCTGGAAGGCGTGCTAAGTCACATGAAAAACTACAAAGTGCTTGGTGACATCTAGCATGACTTCACTAAGGGGAAATCCTGCCTGACCAATTTGGTAGCCGTCTATGATGGGGCTATGGCACTGATGGACAGGGGTAGAGCAGCTGACATCATCTACCTGGACTTGTGCAAAGCACTGTCCCACACAACATCTTTGTGTCTAAATTGGAGAGACATCAGTTTGGTAGATGGACCACTCAATGGATAAAGAACTGTCTGGATGGCCGCACCTAAAGAGCTGTGGTCAATGGCTCAATGTCCAGCTGGAGACCACTAACAAGTGGCGTCCCTCAGGGATCAACGTTGGGACTGGTCTTGTTCAGCATCTTTGCTGGTGACATGGACAGTGGGATTGAGTGCACCCTCAGCACAGCAGGTCAAAGGAGGTGATCTTGCTCCTCTGCTCTCATGAGACCTCACTTGAAGTACTGTGTGCAGTTCCGGTGTCCTGAGCATAAAAAAGACATAGAACTGTCGGAATAAGTCCAGAGGAGGGCCATGAGGATGATCAGGGGACTGGGGTATCTCCCATATAAAGATAGGCTGAGCAAGTTGGGGCTGTTCAGCCTGAAGAAGAGAAGGCTGCATGGACATCTCATAGCAGCCTTCCAGTATCTGAAAGGGGCCTATAAGGATGCTGGGGATGGGCCATTCATTAGGGACCATAGTGACAGGACAAGGGTTAACAGGTTAAAACTCAAACATGGGAAGTTTAGATTGGATCTAAGGAAGAAGTTCTTTACTAAGGACATTAATGCAAGATGAAGAAGATGGAGGCTGAAAACAAGCTTTTTAGAAAAGTAGATAGTACCAATAGGGTACACTAATACTTCTAGACTGCATGTGGTGTTGAGCAGTGAGGTTGCTCTGTGAGTCACATCAGAACATTTCCAAGCCCCTCCACTCCATCCAGGAGCCCCCTGACTGCAGAAGTGGTTCAGATGAAGTAGTGGTCACATGAACAGGATTATCATCCTCTTCTGTAGAACTGATCAGGAATAAGACATCTTCAGAGGGACCCGAAACCTTGCTACCTCTTATTCCCACTTCTTTCCCTCTTCCACCTTCTTCTCAATCACCATAGTAACTTCTCTCAAACATCTCCCTCCTGTTTATTATTTCACTGTAGATCGTCATTTTACTGATTTATACCCTTACTACTTGTGATAGCGTTGCTCTGGTTATTACTATCTTGATCAGCAATTCACATGAACTTCTGCTTCTCTTTTATTGTTTCTTATTTCTGTCATTTACCAGATAGCTATGTTGTTAGTTCAGCCACTAATCAAGGTTGTTTAAGTTGTATATCCTGCACCCCTGCTTTGTTATCTGTAATACCCTGTAATTTTTCATACTGTTATCTTGTTAGTGCATCCACATTTCAGGTTCAGCACTTTACATGAATGCTGAAATGTAGTTTAAACATACATAAATTGCAAAATACCTCTTACAACCACTTATTAATGGATAGCTTTATGAACTGTGGCACCAAATTTTCTATAAGCAAGTCGTTCTTTCCTATACTAGTACTCAATCCTACATGTTTGAAACTTCTCCATCAGAAGTGGGTTTCAACAGAAATTAATGATCCACTTTATGGATTATAAAATAATAACTTCATGTTCACCACGTCACCTTCAGGATTTTCTTCTCAGTGGCCATTATTGCTGTCAGTAGAACTGAAGTTACAGTAAGTTGGGCCAGAACTTCTGTATAATGTTCTTCATAAAAGACAAAAATCATGATCAGAGTTCTTTGAAAGATGTCACCAAGTAACATCAAGATGTCACAATGTCTTTTCAGGAGATGCTAACATATAAGCACTAAGTAAGCAGCAATAGAACAATAGGATGAACATAGTCTTGTGATTAAAAGGTTTTTGCCTTCCATAAGATTATTTCCAGGAAATCTAATAAGTTTATAGTCAGTTTGTATAGGAATTTTGCTCCTGGATACAACTATTTCAGATCATAATTTCTGACACTGTTTATGTTCACTGCTGAATGGTTTCTATATAGTCCTTTTAAACAAATGAATCATCACCAGCATCAATACTTACATCTGTTAAACAACAGATGGCATTTATTTTCTTGGACTCTATTTCCTATGTATTCCTTGAAAGAAGTTACCATTGTGTGTGGAGGAAAGATGAACTGTTTTGAAATGATCTGTCCTTGGCATTTGCCTTCGTTACCATTTTCTGTCTTTTTATGTGTTAGTATATTTTTCTTCTGATAAAGTCCTTCTTTCCTGAAACTGCTGAATTCATTGTCATAATTTTGTTTTTCCATTTCTACTTCTCATCTAATCCCTGGATGTTATGAAACAGATAATTATGCAGGGCGTAACACTCACAGAATTCTGGCCTGCAAAATAAAATTAAAATGCTTTTCAGGAAAGATAGAATTACCAGCCTGCACCATGTGCGTTGTCACTGAGTAATGAAAATGTCCTAGGTCTCAAATGTTCTTGTGTGTAAGTGCAGCCTATCAGGCAGGAAACTCTGTACACAAAATAAAATTATTACAGTACTTTCACTAAGAAAAAGAACTAGTATTCATGAGAGACAATGATTAATGAGCATTGCTTAGGGTTCTGCATCAAGGTCTGCACAACTTGAAGCCCAAAATACAGATGGAGAACAAAGGTAGTTTTAATTAAATAATGCAGGAATCATTAATTCACAGCTGCTAACCACTTTAGCAGCCTTTCCCACAAGGGCAAGAAGAGTGAAAAACACCACCAGTAAAGAGTGGAAATATTTGAAACCCTTTTACAACTGCTTTTTCTCATTCTGAACTGTGATGGCACAGTTATAATCTTCCATTTAAACATGTGGAGTCAGCTCTCTAGTAAGAATTGGTGAAGATTTATTGAATTCATGGTATTCTGTTTTTAAAAACACACATTAAAAGCCTGGACCACAATTTTAAATTCTGAAATTTTCAATCTTCTCATAGCTATAAGATGCATTTGGCTTTATTTCAGCCACATATTTGATTACACACTGTATAATCACTTGTAAACACTCAGTCTGAACCCAGTTTTTTTCGCATGGTTTATTCATATTTCCAAACTCTAAATTCATAAATCACAAAACTCAACAAAGTCAGATAGAAAATATCCCCATTGGATGGAAGGATTTTTCCTGATATTTTCACAGTTTCAATTTTTTTGTATATACTTTGCTAATCAATCTTACTCTAGAACTTTGTTGTTGAGGTTCATTGGAGACCTGTAGAATCTTTCAGAGGAGCTCAATTAAGCCTTTTTTAAAACACTGAACCCAGACTGATATAATCAGTTTATCTGGGCCAAACTATATTCTTTTTCTTAAACTTGGTGTTACACTGCTGGCCCAACATATTACTGAATCAGACATCTCTTTTGCCTACAGTGAATGTGAATGGGGTTGCGATTCTTGAGGTAATATGTGATTCAGAGAAAACTCCAGGAACAAACTCGCCAACAAAGTTTTCAAGTTGACAAGCAGCTATTCTTTGTTGCAGTGCTGGGAGACACAGGCGCTAGCTCCTCCTAATGTGTGTCCCCATATTGCTACACAAGTCATCCTTATATAGTCCCTGGGCATACATACATATTCATGAGGCTATGCATGAATTATATTACTTTCCAGAAAGTTCCTCGCATGCGTACAAAGTTGTGGTGGTGGTCTCTGAGGGTCGTTCACTTCTTCCAACAATCTTCATCACTTCTGGCAGCCTTTGAAGCATGTGCCGTATATGCTTATACCAGCTTAACTGGGTCATTAGCACCACAGACATAATAATCCTCCTGTCCTTCTACTTATCAGTTAGTTTAACTCTAGTCCATCCTGGACACCTACCATTCCCAGATACTCCTTATCCTTGTGTCCTGTTCTTCTAGCCTGTTTTTCTTACACTCATTTGGTACTAAGGTCATAGGGCCTAAAACTACATCAACTATAATGGTGCATGTTGCACAGAAAAAAAAAAGAAGACTACACCTCTATTGTATTCTCAGTATGTTCTCTAGCTGTACTCTATTTTTTTTTCTATGTATCATGCACCTCAGTAATTTTCCATTGCTACTGTTACAAAGCCATCAAATTTAACAGTACTTAAAACTGATTCTAAAGGTTTATATATTTCATTTTGCAATTTTGTGCCCCCTCCCTTGTCTCATATGTGATCAGAATTGTCTTCAAAGAAGGCCGGTCTCATGTGGCTATAATTAAGGTAGGACAGGAGAGGACAGGACAGCACAGATCAGACCAGACCAGACCAGCCTAGACCAGACTACATTAGACTAGACTAGGATAGGATAGGATAAGGTAGTGTAGAGTAGCATAGCTTCTAAGTAAATACTGGTTTTCATAGAATACCTCCTAAAAACAATTTGTCTTCAATTTTTTTCTTGTTTGCTTTTTTCTTAAAGATTGCCTAACATTCATCACTAATACTATGGGACTTCCACACTCATTCAGAGAACAGACCTCACTTATGGGTGTCAATATTTTCCACCAGAGACATGTAGATTAGTAAGATCAGAGGTCATTATATGTAGCAGAATCTTTTCTGCAGACAACTGTTCAGAAGTAAAAAGTTTCTTCCAGAGAAAGGGACATTTACAGAAAAGTAAAATAGTACTTTAAGAGATAAAACATCCAAGGACTGTTTAAAGCTTTGTAAACCACAGAAGAGAATAAAGAAAATAAATAATTTTATTCTTGTAAAATTGTTCTGAAAGCTGAATGTTCAAACCCATAAAAATTACTTTAAATGAAACCTTTGTTTCCACTCCATCCATTACAAAAAAATGTCTTATGAGACTAGCTGCCTCTCCCATTTCAGTTGTACAGTTGTTGTATATTATTCATTTTTATTCTATTTGCTCCTATAGGCATGAAATTTATTGTGACTGAAAGGAGAAAAAAACCCTTCACCTTATAGAATGTTTGGTATTGATACTGTAATATCCAAAGCATAATCAAGATTTTATGCTCTGGTGAGTGCAAAAGACTAATGGGTACTAAAGAATGGGTCAGCCCTAGGATTGTTCTGCAGTGTTAAATACCCCATCAGATTTAAAAAATATAAGGGGCAGATACTTTTTCTTACTCAGCTGGTGAGTTCTGTGAACATAATGTGTTCAGTAAATCATTCTGTTGATGCACTGAGATCATACCTTAGCTCTGGCTTCCTCAAATATCTGTATGAAGTATGGCTATTATGTCAATTTTTCTAAATGAACAGACTTAAGGAAATTTGAAGTCTGTTACCAGATTTTAATTCTCATTGTACTTGCTGGCACTAACAACATCTGACTAGAAACTTGACTGATAAAAATATTAATCTTAATATATATATACACATCTGAATATTTGCTAACACTTTGTGGCAGTTCTCTCATTTATTTTTTTTTTCTAGTGAGAGTTACTAAGAAAAGCCGCTTTATTATTTTAATGTTACCTATTAACAATGAAGATACAAAAAGTTAAAAAAGTTTTTGAAAAATACTGAGCGTGCCAGGTTCACACTGACAGTAAAACAATTCCAGTGCAGCTTGCTTTTGCTTTGTGAGAGACCCAGATTGAATTATTCTCTCCCTCCTTTAGTCATTACCACTTCCTAGACATAAATGAAGAAATTCCTAAAGGACTTGAACAGGGAAGATATATAGCATATACTAAAGGACAGAGTAATTTCTTTACTGGGCTTGAGCTGAGAGGGCATTCAGGAGTCCACAGTACAGAATTTCATCTATGAGAGAGATAAATTAAATTATTGGTGAAGTAATGGGTTGTAGTTAACAAATAGTTTTCAGAAGAAAAGTTTAGTGAGGGAAGTGGGAGACAACAAGAGAAATTGCATCTTCTGACAGTAACAAAACAATTCCAAATTCTCTGTCAGAAGATAGCTGCCCTACAGGGTGAACCTTAACTGCAGTAGCTGTTTACATGGAAACTTGCCAACAAGACAGCCTCTAAAAAGGGATCAGATAAGCTGAATAAACACAGGTCTCAATCAAGCAGCAGCAAACATCTCAATCTCTCTTTCTGTGAGAATCAGTTGGCAACTGCTGCTCTCCCTCCACTCCCTTGGAAGGTGCTTGAAACTGGCCATATGCATCCATACACTGCTGCATCAGCTACACCATCTGAGACTTCCATTTTCATTTTGCAAGCCTTTTTTTCCCCTTCCTTCTTTACCAACAAAGACTATCAAGGATGACAAAAAATAAATCACACATGTTGTTACTATTCCTCTGCTTTTATCTGCTTTTGAGAGTAAGGTCAGGACCTCTGGAATAAGAGGTGTATCCTCCAGAATGAACACAGACTTATACTACAGGGTGCTTCTCTGCTAGCTGCATGAATTATATATTACAATAGACCAGAGCAATAGACTCTCACGTTTTTCATTATTTATTCATTACATTTTTATAGTAAAAAACTTCCACAGGTCATCAGCAAAGATCCAGCCTTCCACATCATCCATCTCCTGGTGGGTCTGGTTAATCTACTTCAGCAGTAGGCTTTTAAAATCAAAACAAACCAGTGAATTGTATTTCTATAAGAATCACCAGTCCTTTTCCAAAAAACACTTCTGATAGATTAACCAAAAATGTACTTCTTTTATCTCAGCTTTTCAATGTACAGGACAGAACAACTGAAGATTTTTTAAATTAACATATAAGGTAGGTCGTGGAAAAAATCAAGGTTGAGATTTTGAAGGGTTTAATTATAATAACTTCTAATGATAGCTTTCTGTCCCAGGAGTAGAAATCTCTCTCTGTGAAAGTTCTGTTCCTTGAGTGTTTAATTTTTAGGTTTACTGACTGCGTATACAAATGCAACCATAGAAAAGTGTTCACAATAATTTCACAATAATTTGCATACCCTTAGGCAAAACATTAACAAGATCTAAACATGGAAAACACAACACCTCAGGGAGAATCAATGGGACAGAAAAGTTGTTTGACTTTTGTGATTAATCTTTTCTCTTTTGGCCTTGACAGCTTTTTTAGTGCCTGAAGATGGTGAACCCAAGCACAGCTTCTGTTCATGCAGGAGTATTGTCTCCTTCAGCTCTGATACAGAAACTTTAGGTCAGAGCTCTCTTGCTTCATTCCTTGATTTTCCCTGAAAGCAGCCTAAATCTGCTCTGAAAGAGGATGAGGAGTTTTAGGGGAACAGTAGCAGCTGGCACTAAACTAGGAGAAACAAAGATATTTTTTCCAGGATATAATTCTCATCTCCTACTTGTTGTGGTTTAAACCCAACTGATGACTAAGTACCACTAGTTCATCCTCCTCATCCCCCTTCCCAGAGTGGGATGGGGAGGAGAACTGAAAGAATATAAACCCCGCAGGTTGGGATAAGAACAATTTAGTAACTAAACTACAAGATTATTCTAATATTAATAAGGGAAATAATAAAATAGATATAAAACTAAAAAGGGAAAAGGAAGGAAAAAAAACAATAAAAACCACTGACTCACAATACAATTGTTCATCATGCACTGACTGATGCCCAGCACATCCCACATCAGCAATTTGTCCCTTCAGGGTGACTCCCCCCAGTTCACATACTGGGCATGACATGCTGTATTATGAAATACCTCCTTGGATAGTTTAGGTCAGGGGTCCTGTCTCTGGTCCCTCCTGGCTTCTTGTGCCCCTCTTCATTGGCATAGCATGAGAGACTGAAAAGTTCTTTATCAGGGTAATGCTACTGAACAACTAAAAAATCAGTGTGTTACCAGCATTGTTCTAAGACTAAAGTCAAAACACAACACTGCACCACCTACTAGGAAGAAAATTCATTCTATCCCATCTGAAACCAAGACACCGGTAAAAGATGGTAGCTTATCACATTTCTCCATTTAGAAAAAGAAAACTAAAATAGAAACTGCATGGGCTCCCATAACAATAAATATTAGTCTTAATTATAACAATTACAGCAAAATCAATAATAAAAATAACAACAAGAATAGAGGTATGCTTTCTGTCCTATCTTATGAACAATGACAGTGATTACAAATATCTGTGACAAAAAGGGCTGATAGGAGATGTGAAGGCTGAGGACAGTGATCATGAGATGGCTAAGTTCAGAATACTGAGAGGAGTGAGCAGGACAAAAAACCAAGATCACAACCTTAGATTTCAGGGCAAGAGACTTTGGCCTTTTCACAGATTCTGCTGGATAGAGTCCATTGGGATAAGGCCCTGATGGAAAGACAGGTTCACAAAGGCTGTTTGATATTCAAGGATCACCTCTGACAAGCCCAGGAAGAGCATACCTCAAAAGCAGGTAAACAAGGAAAGGTGCCAGAAGGCCTGCAAGGATGAAAATATGCTACTGGTAAAACTCAGGCGCAAAATAAGGTAAAAAATCCCAGGCTTTGGAGACCAGAGGGAAAGTCTGGATAAAGGGAAGCTTATCTGTGGTGGAAGAGGAACAGATTAGTTATACTGGAGTAAACTGAACATACAGAAGTCCTGATTTGATGCACCCATGACTACTAAGGAAGTTGGTTGAATTGCAAGATGGATGTCAATAAACTGTGAGTGATCATAGAGGCTGGAAGAGGTGCCTGAGAACTGGAGGAAAAGAAATGTTGCTCTTGTCTTCAGGAAAGGCAGGAAGGAGAATCCAGGGAAGTACAGGCCAGTCAGCTTCACCTTGATCTCCGGGAGGAATCAACTAATGCTTGAAACCCTTCCCAGGCACACGAAGTACAAGAAGGTGATCAGGAGTAGATGTGGCTTCACCAAAGGGAAGTGTTGTGGTTTAAGCCCAGGATGTAAGTCAGACATGGAACCCTCTCCCTCACTTCCCCCCTTTCCTCGCCCCACCCCCACTCCTGGAGGGACGGGGAGGGGAATCGAAAGAGTGTAATTCCCATGGGTTGAGATAAGAACAGCCCAGTGCTAAGGTATAACACAAACCACTGCTGCTACCACCAATAATAATAATGATAAGGGAAATAACATGGGAAGAGAATACAATACCACCCGTTGATACCCAGCCCGACCAAGCAGTGAACCAGCCCTTCTGGGTAACTCTCAGTTACATCCTGGACATGACGTGCTGTGGTATGGAATACCTCCTTGGTCAGTTTAGGTCAGGTGTCCTGTCTCTGCTTCCCCCCGGCTTCCCCTCCTCCCTGGCAGAACATCAGACTCAGAAAGTCCTTGGTCAGAGTAAACATTTGAGCAGTAACTAAAAGCATCAGTGTTATCAGCACTGTTCCCAGGCTGAAAGTCAAAAACACAACACGCACCAGCTACTAAGAATGAGAAAAAATGACTGCTACTGCTGAACCCAGGACCGGAAGACATGCTCAACCAACAGTGACATGACTGCCTTGGTAGCTGAAGGGAAAAAGTGGCTATTGTATATCTTGGCTTTAGTAAGACCTTCAATATAGTCTCCCATAGCATCCCAAAAAAATCTTTTACTGTGAGTTTGACTAAGCACAGCAATGGGTTGCCCAGAAATGTTGTGGAGTCTCTGTCCTTGAAGATACTAAAAAACTCACTAGACATGGTCCGGGGCAACCTGTGCTAGGGGATCCTACCTTAACAGGGGGCTTGAGAAAGTTGACCTCCAGAGGTCACTTCCAACCTTAGCCATTCTGTGATTCTGTAACACTTGCAGAAGCAGTCAACAGCTCTCTAAATGGGAGAATGTGAAAAGCAATTTGCAGCATCCTGACTCAAATCAAACTAATCTTATACATTCATGGAACAAAAGTAGAAAAAAGACTGAGATCTTGGAATTATTTTAAGGATTCCTGTAACTCAGACAGCAAATTTACAAGCATCAGTGTTCAGAAGCATAAAGAAAATCTTGTTATTAAAGAACTAAAATTGACAGCAACAATAGCAGTGAGAAAACAGAAGCAGTACAAGGCTTAAAGTGCCATTGCAGTGACATTGAAGCTGATGGATGAGCTGATGGATGACAGAATCAAGAAACATCAAACAAAGCAGAAGACATGAATCTCTGCAACCCTCATTGTGAGATGGGATCTAAGGTCTCACTGAGAGTCTCATTTGCACAGGTTTACCTTTTTGGATGAAGACCAGTTTTGTTAGCTCATGTCTGGACTACATTTCAAAGGGCAACTGCTCTTCTTTGCCATAAAGCTTGAAGAATTTATTTTTTTTATAAAGTAGTTCTTATTTCAGGGATGAGACATAAAAATCAGCATAATTTAATATTATTAAAATATTTAAATTTAAATGCATAACACTTGAAAATAATTGTCGTTAAAAATTAATGCCTCAAAATCTACAATATAAATGTTCATGACCCTTTACATTTATTTTAAAACACTTTTATTGGCATTATGTTAAATGAGAACCAATATCATTCAGGTTGGTGCTGTGTGACAGCAAAATGTTAGTTGTTAGGTCATTTTAAAAATGTGAAGGCCATTCAGAGTTTTCAACTTATTTTCTAATGTATCACCATGGCTTTTCCAAGGCAATTGGAATATCTGTCGTATGTGTGTTCAAGTTGAGAAAAAAGCCTCTAACAAGAAACTCATCTGTTTTGGTACTAGTTCCTCTCTAGAACAGGCAGGATTTAAACCAGGATACTCCAGAAGTAGCTGATAACTGTCTGTGGTGTTCAGCAGTCAATGGAGGTGGAAAAAATATTAGAAAGGAAATGACTATGCAGATAACAATGTTAGCATAAAATAGATTGTGATAATCTCTTTGCATGCTGGATAGTTACTACCAATTTTATGGTTTCTAAGTTGGTTTAGACTAAACCTGAAAGTTATTGTACCTGCACAGATCCCAAGCACTTAATCTGATTATAATTTTGTGCAAATTAAAAAAAAATATTTCCTTTTCAAAAATTGTTATCATTATGAATAAGTGTGGGTTGTGCTGTTTTTTTTCCTTTTTTTTTTTTTAAGATTTGAGGACAAGCCTGCTTTTTGTTTACTATAGCTTCCAGCCTGAGGATTTCTACATTTTGCTAAATCTTAGACCACAAAAAGTCCTTGCTGTGAAAAGGAGTTTAACACAGAATACTGATCATGAAATATAGTGTATGCAAACACTGCAATCTCTGAAAATGCTTTGGGGCCTCTACCTACTTATCTTCAATCATGACTATATGGCTTTGATGGATAAAGTTAAGAAAATTTTATTTTCCTGTCAACATTGTGGAAGATATTGGCTAATTAGTTAAACTAATGGAAAGTATAATGAGGCTCTCAAGGTTACTGCTCACTGTAGTTTCTTTGTGAAGAGCATGATTCAATTACCATCTTTTTGGTCTTCAGTACTACACATGTATGAATAAGGACCATAATGGAATAACAGATATTGGCCTAAATTTGCATTGAAACACAATTTTAAAATAGTCATGTAACTTGCAGGACATCTGAGGGCTTGTCAGTATATCTGCACAGCACTGGTCAGTTCTGTATGCAGGTCTGAAATACTGAAGTCTTGTTTCTGATATATATTCTGTATGTTTGTAGACATTCAGTTTCATCTTTTCATGTAAATACACATAAATGTATAAATCTTGGTATGTGTGTGTGCAGACAGAAGCTCTTATATATCTAAAATAAATCAAACGTGTAATTGCAAAGATTTTATACAGAATGTATAAGTCAAAAACTAATTTGCAAATTAAACTGCCAAAGTCTGACAGCAGGAGCTAGCATAAAAATATAGAATGCCTTATTGAAGAGTTTGAAAGTCCTTTTCTACCTAAAATCATATAAAACACATATTGCTGCTTGTAACAAGCATTCCAATGAGACTTTATTTTACTACCAAGCCTATTCAGTTTAGCTAAACTTAAATGTTGGTGTTATTTGTTGCCAGAAAGTGGGTTTTATGTCCAAGAACAAACCTATGGATTTTTGAATTTTAGAGCTCCTCTGGGCATGTGATTATGGCAGAACAGTGGGAAAAGACATTTTAAATATGATTCTGAAAAGAATAATTAGGACAGCATAGCGTAACATAACGTAGGATAGCATAGCATAGCATAGGGTTATTTGGAAGGCACTGATCAACAATCATCCAGTCCAACTGCCCAACCACTTCAGGGCTGACCAAAAGTTAAAGCATGTTATTAAGGGTATTGTCCAAACTCCTTGAACACTGATGGGTATGGAACATCAAACACCTCTCTAGGAAGTTCGCTCTTCTGTTTGACCATACTTTTGGTAAAAAAATGCTTCCTAAAATCCAGACTAAACCTCCCCTGAAGCAGCTTTGAGACATTCTCATGTGTCCTATTTCTGGGTCCCAGGGAGAGGAGCTCAGCACCTCCCTCTCCGCTTCCCCTCCTCAGGAAGCTATTAGAGAGCAATAAGGTTGACCCTCAGCCTCCTTTTCTCTAAACCAGACAAAGGAAAAGACCAGATTTTAAAGACTATGAAAAGAGTCATGCTCTTCCTGGACTTGAATGTCACTGCAAGTTAACTTCAGGATATCTGAAGAAGAGATTTGCATTATCTTTGTTCACTCTTACAGATATTTAACTATCCATTAAATTATTTGAGGCACAAATAAGTCATATAAGTCATAGAAAGCACTTAAAATTTTTTTCTGCCTATGTAAGAAAATTAAATATTATCTTTCAGTGTTCAGGAAGCAGTTTTAACACTAATCAATACTTATTGTCAGCATATAAAGATAAGTTCTTAAGCATATTTAGAAAAACTTAAAGACAGCTTTCCAGTACTCAGTCCACTTTTACAGACAGGTTTTGTGCATTCAGGCAAGCTCTTGTCCCCTTCTTATTCCTTTGGCTTACCAGAACCAACATAGAAAAATGCATTAAATTCATTAATTATTTTCCTGCTAGATAATGCTTTGCAACAAAAGCACAGACCCAAGTCTGCAATGAAGAAACAACAGACACAGAAAAAAAATGGAGCTGATTATTAAGCAAATAATTTAAACGTAGTCTCGATCCTTGATTTCTGTATTTTGTTCCATTGTGCTGGTCAGGGAACTTCAAAGAAAGAGCAGCCTGAAAAAATTGATTTAACATAAGTTCGTTCAACCCAGTTCACAATGAATTCTCCATGGGCACAGCATTTGGTGGGTAAACAATACCCAATAAATAAATTTGTTGTTTCATACTTCTACTGTAATCTGATAGCACCCAGAATACTATATATGCTACTTATATAT
The DNA here is from genome assembly GCF_028554395.1 of Pezoporus wallicus. Taxonomy (NCBI): domain Eukaryota; kingdom Metazoa; phylum Chordata; class Aves; order Psittaciformes; family Psittacidae; genus Pezoporus; species Pezoporus wallicus. The sequence goes on along the minus strand of NW_026637575.1, from coordinate 205,233 downwards.
GCTAGATATGTTACCTACTTCTGACAGATATCTAGCAGAATCTATGCCATCATGCTGGGACTGAAAGTCTTAATGAAAAAAAAGTAGAGAGATTTTGCATAAAGTTACACACAGAGGCACTGTGAGGGCTAAATGAAACTCTGCTTCCCTCACTATTCCTCTATGCTGGTAGCAGAATACAGCCCAAATTTTAGCCCATAGCAGATGCATGAAAGTGTTGCAATAATAAAATAGATATTGAAGGTAGGTAAAATACCTTGAAATGTCCTTATCAGCCTCCCAAAAGTTAAAAATGAAATCTCTGGAATTCCATATTGTAACAAAACCACAACCTCAATATATTTAGGCCATTCACAAATCTGATTCAAACTCCTAAATATAAGTCACATTTGTTAAGTTCCCAGTTTTCAATTCTGTGTTTGGCTTTTATTATCTAGAGCTCATAGAAAAATGGTCATGTCCCTGAAACAGTAATTATTGGTGTTCTTAAGAATGAGGCCAGTGATCTTAGATGCACAGTAGCTGAACAGAATTTCAAGGACTTGAAAAGAAATACTGTAAAGTAAACATGAGAGAATAATTTCTATACTGATTGGGTTTTGAAAGGCTGTTTCTGACAAGTACTGTGGATATCTATTTTTATCTGTGAGGGTATAATCAGTGCAGGAATATATGGAAATATGGAAACTGAGGAAGTTGGCAAGGTAATAAAGGCATTTCTAATGAGCGTTGAGTTCCTTTCTTTGTATGAACCTATCAGTCTGTTGTCACTTTTCTTACTGTTGTTTTTTCTCCACTATTCTCCATTCATCAAAAATATTTTCCATGTTTTCCAGGACTTTAAATTGCTTGAATTTAGTGCAATGCTTTTTCAAACAACAATTGTTTTCAGCTGAGCATTTAACCTTAATGTGGCAGATGGTGCTACGGTCCTGTAGCTTCACCAAACTGGTGAAGAATGAGAGTACCCTGCATCAGCAGGAAGCTCATGCAAGTGCAGTGTCATCTGGAGCTCTGGAGTGTGTAGGACAAGTAACAGTTGTGCTAATGCAGCACAGTTTTAAAAATTTCCCTTTTGGGCAAGCCCAACAGTGACCTTTTACTTTTCTAAAACTCTCAAGGCTGTTACTGATTGTATTATAAGTACTGTAGATCTCCCGAGTTCTGTGGTCAATAAAGGAACTCCAGATGGAAGACAGATTATTTAGTCCATTAGTTGCATTTCTTCTTTTCAGTATCTCACAGTAAGGTGTTATGGTACTTTCAATCACGCTAAATTGAGAAGGAGGACAGGATTAAACATACCTAAAAGAAGGCAGTGTCTCCAGTAAATTTCTTCATGACACCTTCTGTCAGAGAAGACTACTCAGTCAAGTCCAGTAGAGTTCCAGTACAGTCTGGAAGTTCCCAGAAAAACTTGTTTTACTCGGGTTTTTTATGAATCACCGGTATGTACTCACTTCAAGCTCATAAGGATTTTCATTTTTGAATGCCACATTGTACTACTGGAATTGTCTTGTTCATCTAACACCCTCTTTTCCATGCTTCATGCTTTGTCTAATATCTTTATTTTGTGACTTAATATTATCCTTTTTCACCGTACCTAATGCCTGCCCTACTTCACTGATATGTGGTATATTATGTAAATGAATAAACAGCCCAGAGTCTGAGAATCTGCATCCTTTATTTTGAAAGACTTTTTCATCCTGAATAAAAATTCAGAAATATGTAAGTAAAACTCAGTGATTCTGATTAGGCTAGATTCTGGCTAGGGATGTTAAGGATTACAGGAAGGGATTCCATAGGTACATAGTGAATAAAAGGCAGACTAGGGACAATGTAGGCCCCCTCTGGAAGCTATCAGGAGAACTGGCTACCCTGGATTTGGAGAAGGCTGAGGTTCTTAATGACTTGTTTGCCTCGGTCTTCAAAGGTTCTGACCGCACCACCCAAGTCTTGGAAGGCAGATACGGGGACTGTGAGAATGATGACCCTAGGCCCACTGTAAGAGAGGATCTAGTTAGAGACCATCTTAAAAACCTGAACACAAATACACAAATTCATGGGGCCTGATGAAATCCATACAGGAGCTGGCAAATGAAGTTGCGAAGCCACTGTCCATTATATTTGAAAATCATGATAGTCAGGTGAAGTTTCTGACAACTGGAAAAAACAAAATATAACCCCCAATTTCAAGAAGGGGAAAAGAGATGACCCAGGGAATTACAGACCAGTCAGTCTCACCTCTGTGCCTGGCAAAATCTTGGAGCAGATTTTCCTGGAAGGCATGCTAAGGCACATGAAAAACAACAAGGTGCTTGCTGATAGCCAGCATGGCTTCACTAAGGGGAAATCCTGCCTGACCCATTTGGTGGCCTTCTATGATGGGGCTACGGAACTGATGGACGGGGTAGAGCAGTTGATGTCATCTACCTGGACTTGTGCAAAGCATTCAACACTGTCCCACACGACATCCTTGTCTCTAAATTGGGGAGGTGGACCACTTGGTGGATAAAGAAAAGTGCCTGGATGGCTGCATGCAAAGAGTTGTAGTCAATGGCTCAAGGTCCAGCTGGAGACCAGTAACGAGCTCTGTCCCTCAGGGATTGGTGCTGGGACTGGTCTTGTTTAACATCTTTGTCAGGGACATAGACAGTGGGATTGAGTGTGCCCCTCAGCAAGTTTGCTGGTGACACCAAGCTGTGTGGTTCCGTTGATACGCTGGAGGGAAGGAATGCCATCCAGAGGGACCTTGACACGCTTGTGAAGTGGGCTGATGACAACCTCATGAAGTTTAACCATGCGAAGGGCAAGGTCCTACACCTGGGTTGGAGCAATCCCAGGCACAGCTACAGGTTGGGCAGGGAAGAGATTCAGAGCAGCCCTGTGGAGAAGGACTTGGGGGTGTTGGTTGATGAGAAAATGAACATGAGACGGCAGTGTGCCCTTGCAGCCCAGAAAGCCAACCGTATCCTGGGCTGCATCAAAAGGAGCATGACCAGCAGGTCGAAGGAGGTGATCCTGCTCCTCTACTCTGCTCTTGTGAGAGCTCAGTTGGATTACTGTGTACAGTTCTGGTTTCCTCAACTTAAAAAGGACATGGAACTGTTGGAACAAGTCCAGAGGAGGGCCAAGGGGATGATCGGGGACTGGAGCATCTCCCATATGAAGATAGGCTGAGCAAATTGAGGATGTTCATCCTGGAGAAGAGAAGGCTGCATGGACTCCTCATAGCAGCCTTCCAGTATCTGAAGGGGGCCTATAGGGATGCTGGGGATAGACTATTCATTAGGGACTGTAGTGACAGGACAAGGGGCAACAGGATCAAACTTAAACAAGGGAAGTTTAGATTGTATCTAAGGAAGAAATTCTTTACTGTAAGGGTGATGAGGCACTGGAACAGGTTGCCTAGGGAAGTTGTGAATGCTCCATCCCTGGCAGTGTTCAAGGTCAGGTTGGATGAGGCCTTGGGTGATATGTTTTAGTGTGAGTTGTCTCTACCCATGGCAGGAGGGTTGGAACTTGATGATCTTAAGGTCCTTTCCAACCCTAACTATTCTATGATTCTATGATTTAGATATATTTAATGCAACAAAGTTCATTTTATGCTCAGCTCTTCTAATTTCAGAAGCTTGCCTTCAATGTTTCCATTATTCAGAGGGGTGCTGATGTAGGAAGACAAACATCAGTTACTGAAAGGGTCACAATTGGACCCAAATCCCAGTATCTTTATTGTTTCTCAAATGTGACTAAATGAAACAAATCTTAAAAACCTCACAGTATGCATCAATCATCTCAGATTTCATAATTCTGATCAGTTTATTAAAACAGGTAGACAATCTTAAACTTGGGAAGTTTAGATTGGATATAAGGAAGAAATTCTTTACTGTAAGGTGGTGAGGCACTGGAATGGGTTGCCCAGGGAGGTTGTGAATGCTCCATCCCTGGCAGTGTTCAAGGCCAGGTTGGATGAAGCCTTGGGTGGCATGGTTTAGTGTGAGGGGGGTTAGAACTAGATGATCTTAAGGTCCTTTCCAATCCTAACCTATGATTCTATGAAAAGATAACATTCATCCCATTAGAAATAGAGTTAAATCCATCATTGCTTTCAGACCTACAACAACAGTAGAGACATTATTTCAGACCCCAAGAGCTCTCTCAGATTATTTGAGCAGGTTTTTCTGCACCTACTGCTATCCTTTTTACTTTCCAGTATTTATAACTGTGATGTCTGTGATCATCAGGTACATCTCAAACCTATCTGACAGGACAAACTGTTGAGGGCAGTAAATACTTATTTTCTCTTACCATAAGGAAGGATGAAAATTTACAGTGCTATATATGCATTTCTTATAAATCTCCTTTTTTAAAATGTCAACATGACATATATAGTTTGGGTTTGTTTTTCAAACAAAAGAAACAATTTTACCTTATTGCTTCACTCACTTGAGTTGAACTTCATCTTATTAAACTGACAGAATTTAGCACTATAATCTGCTTTTGGGAATATTTCACATTTAGAAGATAAAAATTTGACAGCATTATGAAACTTCAGGAAAGGAGAACACAGAAGAAAAAAAAAGAGAAAAAATGGGTATCTATATACGTATCTATATACACATCATCTTTGAATATGCATAAAATATATTTACACTTTTTTTTGTTTTGGTTTGTTTTTTGTTTTTGTTTTTTTTTTTATATAACTCAGAATACCTGTCAGGTAGCTAAATTTGATCCGGTTCCAAAATAATAGACTAGGTCTGACTACTAACAGAAGAATGTTCAAGACGTAGCATAGTATTGCACTGCAAAAAGAAACATCAGCACTCTTGAGGTTGTAATTCCCAGCTGGAAGGGGCTAGAAGAAAGAGTTTAGAAGAATTCAAGAGCATTCTTTAAATAAAAATATACAGTAGTCAATCAGAGTTAAAGATGCAATTGTTACATGAATATAGCTATAGGTCTTCTCAAATCTATATTTAATCTTATTCCAAGACACAAGGATAAGCAAACCAAAAATAATAGGCATATATATGCACAAAGGCAATGCCAGTAAGTATTACTTTCTCTACCGCTCATAAGTACTTTTAATGATAATCCTATACACATTTAGTATTGCTCTGCTTGTGGGGTTGTTTGTATTTTTTTATTCATTATTCTCTATTTATATACATTGATGAGATCGCCCTGAGCCTTCTGCTCACTAGGCTAAATAGCTCTTTCAGCCTTTCCTCATAAGAGATGTGCTCCAGTCCCTTAATCACCCCTGTGGCTCTTCGTTGAACTCTCTCCAGTATCTTCATGTGTCTCTTGACATTCCAGGTCTGGCTTCGTCAGGGTTGAATAAAGAGTAAGGATCACCTCCCTCAGACCTGTTGGCAATACTTTGTCTTCTGTAACTGAGGATACCATTTGCCTCCTTTGCAGCAAGAACACAATGCTGGCTCACGTAGCTTCATGAATTGTTAACAAAGGTATTATACAGGACTGGACTTGGTATTGATCCATTGAGGCATACTGCTAACAAGTGGCCTCCAGCTTTGTGCTACTGATCACCACACTCTGGGCCTGGTCATTCAGTTTTCACTGTCTGCTCATCCAGCCTCTACATCAACAACTTCTTTAACTTCCCTGATGTTTGCTGGAAGGACCACTCGGCAACCCAGCCGCAGTCCAGGAGGTTCCTCCAGTGTATGGATGATAACTTCCTCCTGCAAATGGTGGATGAGCCGACCAGGAGAGGAGCGCTGCTGGATCTCATCCTCACTAACAAGGAGGATCTGGTCGAAGCAGTAAGGGTTGAGGGCTGCCTTGGTTGCAGCGACCACGAGATGGTGGAGTTCAGGATCTTGTGTGGCAGGACTAGTAGAATACCAAGTAGAATTGCAACCCTGGACTTTAGCAGGGCAAACTTTGGCCTTTTCAAGCAATTGCTAGGGGAAATCCCATGGGCAGGGCTGCTTGAAGGTAAAGGGGCCCAAGATAGTTGGTTGACATTCAAGGATTGCTTTTTCCGAGCTCAAGATCGGAGCATCCCGACACGTAGGAAGTCAAGGAAGAGGGCCAAGAGACCTGCGTGGCTAAATAGGGAATTGCTGGGTATGCTCAAGTGGAAGAGGAGAGTTTACAGGTCATGGAAGGAGGGGCTGGCCACTTGGGAGGAATATAAGGCTGCTGCTAGAGGATGTAGGAAGGCAGCTAGGAGGACTAAGGCCTCCTTAGAATTAAACCTGGCAAGAAGGGTCAAGGACAGCAAAATGAGCTTTTTAAATACATGGCAGACAAAACTAACACCAGAGGCAATGTAGGCCCACTGATGAACGGGATGGGTGCCCTGGTGACAGAAGATAAAGAGATGGCAGAGTTACTGAATGCCTTCTTTGTCTCTGTCTACTCTGCTGCGGGCAGTCCTGAAGAGCCCTGTACCCCTGAGACCTTAGATGAGGTCAGGTCGACGGAGCGGTTTGCCTTAGTCGATGAGGAATGGGTTAGAGACCAGTTGAGCAATCTGGACATCCATAAATCCATGGGTCCAGATGGGATGCACCCGCGGGTGCTGAGGGAACTGGCGGAAGTCATTGCTAGACCACTCTCCATCATCTTTACCAAGTCTTGGGAAACGGGAGAGGTGCCTGAGGACTGGAGGAAAGCAAATGTCACTCCAGTCTTCAAAAAGGGCAAGAAGGAGGACCCGGGTAACTACAGACCGGTCAGCCTCACCTCCATCCCTGGGAAAGTGATGGAACACCTTATCCTTGGTACCATCTTAAGGCATATCAAGGATAAGAAGGTTATGAGGGGCAGTCAACATGGCTTCACCAGGGGGAAATCATGTTTGACCAATCTCTTAGCCTTTTATGAGGAAATAACACGGTGGATGGATGATGGCAGAGCGGTGGATGTGGTCTACCTTGACCTCAGCAAAGCATTTGACACAGTCTCCCACAGCATCCTCACGGCTAAAATGAGGAAGTGTGGACTGGATGATCAGGTAGTGAGGTGGACTGCGAACTGGCTGAAGGAGAGAAGCCAGAGAGTTGTAGTCTATGGGGCTGAGTCTAGTTGGAGGCCTGTAACTAGTGGAGTGCCTCAAGGGTCAGTACTGGGACCGGTATTATTTAATATATTCATCAATGATTTAGATGAGGGAATTGAGTGTACTATCAGCAAGTTTGCTGATGACACTAAGCTGGGAGGAGTGGCTGATACGCCAGAAGGCTGTGCTGCCATCCAGCGAGACCTGGATAGGCTGGAGAGTTGGGCAGGGAATAACTTGATGAAATATAACAAGGGAAAGTGTAGAGTCCTGCATCTGGGCAGGAACAACCCTAGGTTCCAGTATAGGTTGGGGAACGACCTGTTAGAGAGCAGTGTAGGGGAGAGGGACCTGGGGGTCCTAGTGGATGACAGGATGACCATGAGCCAACACTGTGCCCTTGTGGCTAAGAAGGCCAATGGCATCCTGGGGTGTATTAGAAGGGCGGTGGTTAGTAGGTCAAGAGAGGTCCTCCTTCCCCTCTACTCTGCCCTGGTGAGACCGCATCTGGAGTATTGTGTCCAGTTCTGGGCCCCTCAGTTCAAGAAGGACAGGGAGCTGCTGGAGAGAGTCCAGCGCAGGGCAACAAAGATGATTAGGGAGTGGAGCATCTCCCTTATGAGGAAAGACTGAGGGAGCTGGGTCTCTATAGTTTGGAGAAGAGGAGACTGAGGGGTGACCTTATAAGTGTCTATAAATATATAAAGGGGGAGTGTCACGAGGATGGAGCCAGGCTCTACTCAGTGGCAAACAATGATAGGACAAGGGGTAATGGGTACAAACTGGAACACAAGAGGTTCCACTTAAACTTGAGAAGAAACTTCTTCTCAGTGAGGGTGACGGAACACTGGAACAGGCTGCCCAGGGAGGTTGTGGAGTCTCCTTCCCTGGAGACATTCAAAACCCGCCTGGACGCATTCCTGTGTAACATTATCTAGGTGTTCCTGCTCCGGCAGGGGGATTGGACTAGATGATCTTTCGAGGTCCCTTCCAATCTCTAACATACTGTGTGTGATACTGTGTGTGTGATCTTATGGGAGACAGAGTCACAAGCCATACTGAAGCCCAGGTAGAAAGTATCCACTGCTCTCCCCTTCTCTACTAAGCCAGTCCCTTCATCGTAGGAGTTTATGTCCATTTCGTGCCTGGAAATGATTTTAAGGACTAGCTGCTCCAAAGTTTGAGGTGAGGTTGACTGGCCTTTAGTTCCCTGGATCCTCCTTCTTGTCCTTCTTGAAGACAGAAGTGATTTTTTGTTTCCTGCAGTGTTTTGGTTCTTATCCTAGTTACTGCAAGCAGTAAAAGATTATTGAGAGTGGCTTCGCAATGACATCTGCCAACTCCCTCAGCCATTGTGAGTGCATCCTATTGGGTCCTGTAAACCTAAATGTCCAGTTTGAGTAAATGTTATCATATGTTATCCTTTTCCCCAAGGAAATATCTTCCTTCCTCCAGCTTTTTCCCCTGGGTATCTAGGTAGCTATGTTTCTGGTTTTAGTTTGGTTTTTTTTTTGTTACTGTTTTGGTCTGGTTTGGTTTGGCTTTTGTTTGTTTTGATTTTATTTGTATGGAGGAAGGGGATTGGCATAGAATTTCAGCTTGATAGACAATTCGAAGCTGTGTCTCTATACAAATGCAAAAACATACAGCTTTGTATGATTTAACAATTTATCATGTGGTGGATTTTGGAAACACAGGACAAAGATACCCACTGTACCTTCCATAATACTCAGCCCAGTCCCATGAACAACACTAATAATTGTATGGTCTCTGTCATATATAAATGGATAATATGACACCTAGATCCAGATTTCTGTACTCTATGGATTTACAGCTGCAGTTCAGTAATAAATTGACAATCTCTGCATTGTGCTTCATCTCATGTTAAGGACTTGCCCTTAGGCAGCAAAAGGCAAGAAATACTGTCCATATTTGAATGACAAAAAATCTGTCAGCCAAACATTTTGTCTTCTAGCTGAGGCTGTGCTCACTGCGTAACACTGCTTAGCTATGTGGCTAAGCGCAAAGTAAGATATGAGCCAAGATTTTAAAGGAATAAAACAGTTCCACTATTATATCTTTCTGTTTTTTTTCCTTCTCCAGATATAAATATTTTGTGCTGTAAGCTATTTCTTTAAATTGTTAAATAGAGGCATGGTGCACCAGTTCAAAAATTTGAGAAGCTGCTACTTTTCAACATTCATCAACTTAATTGAATAAAAAAAGAAAAAATACAAAGAAGAAAACTAAGCACTAGTGTTTGCCAAGAATTGGATAATTAAGCTTAAAATTCTTGAATGGATTTCAAAAGGGAAGAAATGAGTTGATGTAAAGACACTCTGCTTCTTTGCTTCATAGAGAAGTCTTTCTCATTATCTAGCTATGACTTGCCTCAGGATCATGGCTGAATTATTTGGGGCAAAAGTAAAGATGACTCTTTCTTGACCCACCTTTTAGTTGTTTGTTTTTTTTTCCTAGCCAGCAACTAAGCACCTCACAGCCACTTGCTCATTCCTCTCAGTGAGATTGCGGATGAGAATCAGAAGGGTAATTTAAGAGAACTTTTGGGTACAGATAAAGACAGTTTAAGAAGTAAAGAAAAAGCCACACATGCAAGCAAAGCAGAACAAGGAATTAACTCATGACTTCCCATGGTTAGATAGGTGTTGAACCACCTCCAGGAAAGCAGGGCTCCATCACACTAAACAGTTAGTTACTTCTAAGTGTCCCCTTCTTCCTTCTTCTCCCACCTTTATATGCTGAGCATGGAGTCATATGGTAGTAAATACCCTTTGGGTTAGCTGGGGTCAGATGTCCTGGCTGTGTTCTCTACCAGCAACAATGAAGTTGTAGATTACAGCAGAGCAAGCTTCATGGGCAAGGAAATCACAGGGAATATGTAAGCAGTCCTGGGCCATGTAACATGAAAAAAAAGTTAAAAGCCATGAATATTAATAAATTCTGAAAATAACATCAACAAATAATAATAAGAGGAAAAAGACACAAATGCTTGCATGAAAAACATTTGAGAAGAACAAGGAGGAAAATAATTAACTTCGCTTTCTCTTCTCTTTCTCTTTCTCTTTCTCTTTTTCTCTTTCTCTTTCTCTTTCTCTTTCTCTCTTTCTCTTTCTCTTTCTCTTTCTCTTTCTCTTTCTCTTTCTCTCTTTCTCTTTCTCTTTCTCACTTTCTCTTTCTCTCTTTCTTCTCTTCCTCTTCCTCTTCCTCTTCCTCTTCCTCCTCCTCTTCCTCTTCCTCCTCTTTCTTCTTTCTGTAAAAAATATATAAGTAAGCTAAATGAACTATTTCCTGGCAATCCAATCAAATTAACTTCCAAAATTTTCACATGAGTAGCTTTGTGTTATAAAAAAAAATCAGATTTCTGAAAATATATATGTTCATTAACACAGGCTGAAGGTATAATTACATCAGGATCTTTTCTAATAGGAAAAACAAAGAGCTAATTTTAATATACTAATTCAGTATGACAAAAAGAAATAATAAAATCTAGCATTTAAATTGCATTTGTGCTAGGATACGCAAAACTTCCCATGATTTAAAAGAAAAGCATTTTTCATTAAGAAAATACATATTAAATAAAACCAAACAACAAAGTCAGACCATATTAGTGGTAACTTAAATTGCTGTCTAATACAGACAGTAGAACTGAAAAGAAAAAATGAATCTTTCCTTCCACCTGCCCCTAAAGGCACCCAGTATATATGTCCACTTACTAATACTTTAATTACGTTTTCACTTTGCCCTTTCCCTGGTTTGGGGATTTTGGTTTTTTTTTTTTCTCTTTTTTGGCTTTGCATATGTAACGTGCCTTCAATGTGTACCATCTACACTGTAAATAGCTCTTCTAATTAGGTGTACAAGTTGTTAACTGTAAAAAAACCAAACAAATGTTCTCTATAAGACTAAGTTTGAAAGTTTCTTAGGAAAATTTAAATACAATTGAAAGTAGATTTCACAAACAGTATACTCAATGTTTCTTCTCAAAGTGATTTTCTATAGCTTTAAGTAGTTGCATACGTTTGAGTCTAAGACAGAGGCATTAAATGAAGATCTCACACCCATGTGTGCAGCTCATTTAAATCATTTGAATTTAATACATAAAGTACAACAAACAAAATGCATTATTTCACCAAGGTATTCAACAAAATCGCTGAAGGAATTGGAGTAAGAAGAAAATTATGTGATTTAATCAAAATACATAAAATGATTTTCTTCATTGCCAAGTCAGTATTTTAACCAGTCACTGAATAAAGATTAATTTTGTATTAGAACTGTCGGCACGTATTTTTAAAGTATTTTTTTAAACATTAAAATACTTTTCCCATGGACCAGTCCATCTCTTCAATTTCTTTTAAAAAGGAATCAAAATATGAGTTTTGAATAGTAATTAAACAGTAATATATCCCAACAATTCTAATGAAAGAAAAAAAGTGCTGTGACTAGGAATACATTTCACTATTCTACAGTTAAAATAAAAAAAGCAAAATATAGCTGCTCCTAAAATGCATGCAAGGATTTGCTGTGTTTACAGTTGCTGGATACTCTGGGCAAAACGGCGTTTTTCCCCTGTCAAACACAAAGATGTGAACTGAGTGCTTAAAATTTGATTTTATGGCACTCCAAAACTGAACAAGCTTATACATTCTACAACAGCTGAAAAATGTTTAACATTTGTAATTCTGAGTTAGCATTTTTGCAGCTTGTACTTAAACAATGCTACTTGTAACTCATAGTTTTAACTATGGAAATGAAAGATTCCCTACCCTCTTCTGGTTCTGAAAACACCAGGATGAGACTAGTTATGTAAAAAATACTGTCACTGCTGCATCCTGGCAAGTTATAATCCCATACTGTGAAGATTCTCATACTGATGCATGGGGTAGACAGACATGGTCTAGTCTGAGAATTATTATTTCTTAAATAGACCACTGGATTCATATGAGGGGCAATTCTCGGTTTCATATAAACATAAATATCTTCTACAGAAAACCCAAACAGGGACATATATTACAAAGATTCAGTCTGCTTATGAAATGTCTCCACACCCTGCCTTCACCTTTCAGAAATAAATTAAAAAAAACAAACAGGAAAACACTACAGTAAAATCCTGGTAGTCTTTGTTAAATTTTAATCTATAACAGTTGTATTTTTAAAGTGTTTAAAAAAAAAAAACAAACAACCAAACCCCAAAACAAATGTCTCTTTGACCAAATGCATAGGATTTATATACTTTATATGTGCTTGCATAAAATTCTTTATTCCCTACAGTGTGTGGGTTCTGCACATAACTGTAGAACCATAGAATGGTTAGGGTTGGAAAGGACCTTAAGATCATCTAGTTCCAACCCTCCTACCATTTATAGGGACACTAAAACATGCAGCCCAAGGCTCTGTCTAACCTGGCCTTGAACACTGCCAGGGATGGAACATTCACAACCTCCTTGGACGACCCACTCCAGTGCCACACCACCTTACAGTAAAGAACATCCTCCTTATATCCAATTTAAACTTTCCCTGTTTAAGTTTTAACTTGTTACCCCTTGTCCTATCACTACAGTCCCTAGAGAATAGTCTGTCCCCAGCATCCCTATAGGCCTCCTTCAGATACTGGAAGGCTGCTATGAGGTCTCCACGCAGCCTTCTCCTCTCCAGGCTGAACATCCTTAATTTGCTCAGCCTATCTTCATACAGACGATTCTTCAGTCCCCTGATCATCCTTGTGGCCCTCCTCTGGACTTTTTCCAACAGCTCCATGTCCTTCTTACGTTGAGGACACCAGAACTGCACACAGTACTCTAAGTGAGGTCTCACAAGAGCAGAGTAGAGGGGCAGGATCACCTCCTTCCACCTGTTGGTCATGCTCCTTTTGATGCAGTCCAGGATATGGTTGGCTTTCTGGGCTGCAAGCACACACTTCCAGCTCATGTTCATTTTCTCATTAACCAACACCCCCAAGTCCTTCTCCACAGGGCTGCTCTGAAACTCTTCTCTGCCCAACCTGTAGCTGTGCCTGGGATTGCTCCGACCCAGGTGTAGGACCTTGCCCTTCGCATGGTTAAACTTCATGAGGTTGGCATCAGCCCACCTCACAAACGTGTCCCTCTGGATGACATTCCTTCCCTCCAAGTGTATCAGCCAAACCACACAGCTTGGTGCCATTGGCAAACTTGCTGAGGGCACACTCAATCCCACTGTCTATGACCCCGACAAAGATGTTGAACAAGACTGGTCCCAACGCGATCCCTGAGGAACACCACTTGCTAGTGGTCTTCAGCAGAGTAAACAAAAAGCAATAGTTGAATTAGAAACATCACTTGGTGACCTGAGTCACTGAATATGCATTTAAATGACATTTGGAAGGACCTTTAAGTGGAAAATCTTCTCTTGAGTTATTTAATTCATACTATTGAACAGATTTATTAGCAGTCTTAAGTACTCTTTCCTTTTAGCACATCATGTAAATTCCAGCATTCAAATACAGCTTGAAGTTAGAAACAAGCACATTCTACATTTTTGTATATTCACAGTTAATAGCAATAAATAAAGTAAAATAAAATAAAACAAATAAAATAAAATGAAACCGAAATAAAATAAAATCCCCACAAACCTAAAACTGTAATTATGAACAGATCTTCCTAGCAAAATTCACAGAAGGAAGATAAGAGGTTTTTCCACTTTTAGTAAAAATACTTTCACACATGATGTAAAATAATAAAAGAGAATATCATTCAGCCTAAGAATGCAAACTGTGATTATTCTAACCTTTTGGGGTAGAGTGACAGCTAAATTAAAATAATGGCTAATGAGGACATACAATCTTATAAAAGAGATTTCAAATAGTTTATCATCCAAGAGTTAAGTCAGTTTTTGAATTTTATTAAGCCTGTAAGACCAAAATGGATGCCTTGTCAAAAGAGGGTCTCTTAAAATTCCTGGTTCTCTTATTTCTAATGGAAGTCTACACTAACAGCTAATACAGTTTGGTTCCAAAAAGAAATGATCTGGGAAAAATATTCCAGTCATATTTCATGAACAAAATTAACTTCTAGCTGTGCACAAAGATGGTTATTTTGAAGGACTTATAAAAAGAAGACAACAGCTGGAAGAAAACCTGCTGTTTGTGTTCAGTTGTTGTTTTGTTTCTATTCTTCAGAAAAGGCAGACTACATAATTAAAAGACTTTTCCTTACATGACATGAAAGAAACAGACTTTCTGCTATGCAAAACCCAAATAGTGCTTCTAGGAACTGTCAGCTTTGCTGGGTGGCTAACATTGGGTTTGTCAACATCAACGGCTTAGTTTGCTGCCAGTCTTGCAAAGCATGAATCCTGTTCTGTCATCCTGTGCAGGCTGGCATAGTACAATAATGCACGTGAATTACATCATGATGCATGTGAATTATTTTTTCACTGCCAGCCAGCTGTGTTTCAGGACACAGGCTTCTCTAAATCCCCATTTCTATTTTACTTCTTTTTTATTATTTTTTTTTTTTAGTATGTATGATTGAGAATGACCTTTCAAAGTGAGTTTGATAGAGACCCCCCAAACCTAATCTACAAGTATATGAAACATTTATAGATTATACAAGCTTTGTTGAATAATGATATCTGAATTTTAAACCAATGTCATGTTGACTGCTTTTCCTGCACTGTTTATTTTAAAAAAGTTGTTTTTTAACTTCTAATATAATTTCTTCCAACTTAATACATTTTGTACTTCCACAGGTTTTATTATACTTTGCTAGAAGATAAAAAAAGTTTGAAACCATCATATTTTTAAATGCATCACAAATATTGTAGAAACCTGTAATTGTAGCTCAGTGATTTGATTACATTGTGTTTATTCAATTACTTTAGGTTACTGCTATACTCCCACTCCAGCACACTGATAAGCTGCAGAATGTTACAGCAGGTGAGCCATGCCACTCTTGGTTAATGGTCCTCTAGGATTACAATTGCATTTATACATTTTTGCTTAGCTGAGGCTTCTATTAAACATTTATCTGAATGAAAAAATTTCCTTTTAGGTTGAAACTTGCAGTACACAATAATCTCAGTCTATGAAGCATTTTCTTTGTTACCTTTTTAAGTCATAGGTTAAAAACCCATTTAGGTCAAAAAAAGTTCTGAATAGCTTCCCTGAGGTATGTATTACTTATTGTCCAAGCAAAACTCGCAGCCTAAGGTGTTATTAGGTCATGTCACAAAAGTCCAATCTCCACACCTAGAGGCATACACAGGCAAGGGCACTCCAATAGTCAAGTTAAGGGAATAAGCTCCTGTTCCAATCCCCTAGACTGTCCCAGGAGACTCCCAAACCCATGAGTAGGGGGACACTTCTGCTGGGAGTCACCAGAAACAGCTCTTGGGGATACTTCCTATAACAGGGGGCCTACAACCAGGGGTAGGGAACACACTGTGGGATGCAGAAGAAGAGGATTTTGTCATTGTACAGGGCTTATTATCGGATGTTTCGGGTAAGAGTCAGAGGTGGAGGAAGGGAGGGGTCTAGATCATGTAGGGAGAAACAAGCACAGGAAAATAGAAGGATGGATGCATAAAAGGTCTAATTTAAAAGTAAAATACTGAGGCCCAGGGGCAGCTCCTGGACAGACAGAATATCTGAGCCCAGATACTGAAGGGGTCTGCCTAGTATATATGTATCTATGCATATGAATGATGCCGACTAGCAGACATCCATCCATCCTGCTCAGCAAGATGGGGAAACAGGATGAAGCCATTGTTTGTATGAGTGCTGTGTGTTATCCTTATCTACGTGCACAGCCATCTGTATATAAGTATTTATGTATATATATGTGTGTATATGTGTATATGTTTATCATATATGTGTGCCTATTTGGAATGCATGCTCATCCTCACTGACATTTCGACTGAGATGAGGAGCTTTTGTCAGACTGCTGGATCTGGCAACTTGTTAGCCAAAACGAGGTGTGGAAGGAGACGGAGACAGAGGTACCCTCTTGTCCCATGCCTACCACAGATTAAGGATTTCAGTGACAGGAATGGGAGGACCTGAAGAGACTTCCAGTCACCCTGGCATTGGGAGTCCAGGACAGTTCTAAATGCAGTGCATGACAGCTGCAAGAGAGTTGGATCTGTTCTGCAGCAGCTCTGTGATCTGGTGAGGAGGCCAGCATGACATAGCCAATTATAAGCAATAGGACTGTAAGGAAAATGAGCAGAAAGCAAAGCAAGGACTCCAGAAGAGACTCTTTTTGGAGGACTGAGCAGCTATATAGCTATTGGAAGCTGTATTTATTTATTTATGTATGCCCTTCTCTATTTATCTTCCCAGTAAGACAGAAGTTAGACATGAGAAAAATCTCTGCATATGTGTAAACAGCTAAGCACTGTAATGCATTACTAGGGACTCTGTGGGACCTTCATTGATAGAGAATATGAAGGAGTTAAATGAAACCTTGTGGGATTGTTACAGGTGAAAGGACCTGAAGTTTGGAAAAGAAATCAGCTGGACAAATTCTCAAATTGCCCTGTGTGAAGGAAGGAAACTACAACTTTCCTCAAAGCATAAAAAGTTTTGTCTGTACTTTTTCAAGGTGTAGTTTTAACATTCTGACCTTCAGTAATATAATAGTAAATATTAACAGTGTTGGTTATTGTGGCTAATCTTTGTCTCTGTAGAACATCTTATTTTGTCACATCCAATGTCACATACCTGATGTAAAATTTAATATTTTTTAACTTATAATTTCATTCCCTGGTTTCCTTTTACACATTAAAACTTGAATTTCATTTGAACATTTGATCCTTATTTTTCATAAGTCAAAGAAAACACTTAGGCTATTATGTGGTGCCATAGAATGACATGAAATGGGAAGAATACTAGTCGCATAAGTAACTTTGACTGCTGAATGAGTATGATGAATGTCTTTTGGATCTTTAAAAATCCAGTGATATAAAGTGTGTGATCACTACATCTGCAGCTG
This sequence comes from Pezoporus wallicus, assembly GCF_028554395.1. Classification (NCBI taxonomy): domain Eukaryota; kingdom Metazoa; phylum Chordata; class Aves; order Psittaciformes; family Psittacidae; genus Pezoporus; species Pezoporus wallicus. The sequence continues at coordinate 188,208 of NW_026637575.1, read as the reverse complement.
TCACAAGAAATGTAGTTATTTAACTACTCAGTTAGTAAACAGTAATAATGATCAGGGCAGATTGCAATGAATGTTAGAATCAAGAAAATTTAGATATGAGTCTTTTTTAAGAGGTCTAAAGATTATTGCGCTACAGGCCAGGAATGTTTCCAATAGTTTGTCTACATATCAATATTATAGGAATAGCACCTGGTGTATATGAACTCCGAAAACATTTGCATTTCCTTCTATTTTAGGACATCATGCCAGACAGGGTCTTATTGTTGCTTGAATTACCACTGCATATCATTTCCTTGGTTTGCTTGAAAATAATAGTGAAACAGAAATGTTAAACTGATACAAAAGAAATCTTTGAGACTGCAGCAGATGATACTGCTTAGGATGTATGGAAGTCATACTATTATCATAAAAAAAGTATTGATATAATTGAACTATTACTTGAGCCACAAAACATGGTTGTTATATACTTTATGTCACAGGCAAAATTGACCAGGGTATACAGTCTCAGGGAAAGTGCTAGAAAACTGGCACAAAACTGATTGTTATCAGACAGTAGGCATCCATAATTCAACAGCACACACTGAAGGAATGTCAAGTGAGTCCTTTAGACCTTTGTCTTGTATCTGACAAATGTCATATACCACTTAATATTTTCATTATAACTTGGATGGCTGAATAGAGTATGTGATAATAAAATTTGCAGGTGACACTGAAAAAGGTTGAACTGGAAAAACACTGGTGCAATAGCAGGCAGGGGTGGAACTGAAAATTGGCTCCATACTGAAAACACACATTATAAAGAAATTTAAGTCATTTTTCTTGGGAAGAAACATTAACATGGGCAAAGATGGAAAGGATTTTACCTGAAAAGGTGTCTAGACTGCAGAAATGGGTCTTGATCTCACTGTGAAGTAGAAATTTAATAGTGATGGCATACTATTAACAATGTAGCTGGAGCTGGGACAAGTCCAGGATGCACCTGAGGAGCAGGAGTGTGATGTACATCTGAGGGCAGTCTTCCTTTAAAGAAAAATTGTCTCAGCTTTTCTGGAGGGAAATTGTAACGCAGTAGATACTGCACTAAAAATGACACATTTATATACTTAAACCCATAGTTTTTTCAAGTAACAATCACTTAATGAGATATTTAAAGATTTCATGTTAATGAAGATTAAAATTAACACCAGAATCATCTCCTTTATTATTACTACTGAACCTAACTCTGTCCATTTATATATTGCAGTCTGTGAGATAAATGCATTCATATTTCGTAATGCTTTTCTTGTGATTTTAATTTTAATGCTTAACACTAACTGAAAGAGATGTTCCAGCTTATCATGGGATCTATGGACTAAATGTTGCTTTTAAGCATGCAATCAGTCTCTAAATTACCCAACCCACTTTTCCATCAAAAGGTATGTTCATTGTTATTAGCATGTTGAAAGGATTTCAAAGCAGATTTAAATATTGATAAAAGTCCCACACTTTCTTTACAATGCAGCAGACAGAATGTCTACAAAAGAACAAAATATGATCAATATGAATCTAGAACACCTTCATCTATATGCAAAACCTTTATACATAAAAATATGCCCAGACAAATTAATAAACTCAGATGGACTTTAATGAATTTTAGATTGGATATAAGGGAGAAGTTCTTTACCATAAGGGTGGAGAGGCATTGGAATGGATTGCCCATGGAAGTTGTGAATGCTCCATCCCTGGTGGTGTTCAAGGCCAGGTTGAACAGAGCATTGGGCGACATGGTTTAGTGAGAGGTGCCCCTGCCATTAGCAGGGGGGTCGGAACCAGATGATCTTAAGGTCCTTTCCAGCCCTAACTATTCTATGATTCTATGAATTAACACTGGCCTTAATTATATTGAATCACTCAGTCAAAATGTATAGTGGATTACTTTCCTGCTAGAGAAAACTTGTATTTGATTCTGAAATAATAAAAAACTAGTTATTGGGCCTTATAAACATCAGCTTATATTTTACTCAGATTAGCATAATAATATCATTTTAACTGATTTCTAAAGAATTCAGCCCACCTGACTTCTGTGGTTAAATGAGTATTTTATCTGACACTGTTTTAATATTTCTGTTGAAAAAAAGATGACAGATTGCATTTAAAAACCCTATCAATTAAAGAAGAATAAACTAATAAGCCTTTACTTTTTGTCTTATAACACTCTTATTTTGGAAAGATTTAGAAATCTGATATCCCTCTGTTAGATAAAAACAATGTTGTTTTATATGTCTGTTTTAAATTATGTTTGTCCTTATATCTAGAAGTTTTGAAGATGTTTAAGGGACTTCAAGGGTTTTAATTGGTCTGTTAAATCTAATTAGGAGGATACCAGCAGATCCAGTAATTTCTCACAGTGTCCCTATGAAAGCTAACATGAATGTGATTGGTATCATTACTTATTTCCTCTAGGAAAATAATTACATAGACTATGCCTGTAAAAAAAAAAACAAACAAAAAAATAACAGTGGGGGAGAGGGACAAAGGAAGGAATTGTGTGTGAGAAAAGAAAAATAACAAAAGCTCAAGTAGTGTGTACATTTACTAAGACTGAATTAAATATTTATGATGGGAGCAGCACACTTGGAAAAAAAAAAAGTGATTACCTGAGTCAGATGACATAGCTTTCCTGGCACCAACCACATTTGATCTGCCTTCAGGCAATTTTAATAGTAATTTAAAAGTACTCAGTACTCATCATTTTATGGCAGACACTCATTTGAAGACATTACATAGAACGAGATGAAGCTCTTATATCCTCATCTCAAAATACATTAGTGGTTTCTGCTTAAGCATTTATAGTGGCAGACTCCTCCAATTTTTAAAATACAGAGCTGAGAGGAAAACAACTTATCCCAAGTCCTTTTGCTTTTATGGGTTACTTTCCTATTTACCCTCTGGATACAGTTATACATTCTTCCATTTAATAAATAGGTTAATCATCACCATTTACTTTCTTTTAACCACCAGGTAAATTTCTATAATGTAGAGTGATATGTGGAGATAATGTATCAGAACAGTTAAAAAAAAAAAGTGGACAAAGTGATTTTAAAATGTCTTTTTAGATTTTTTAATCAAATAAATTAACATATCACATCTTATTGGTAGTGATTACTGTCTGCTTTAAGTTAGCAGAGTCCCAGAAGTAAAAAGGAAACCCATATATAACCAGTGCTGAGAGCTGAACCATAATGGTCAATATTATATTGAAAGGAGTTTAGAAGAAGAAGTCAGTCCCATCTCTTCCAGCATCTGCTTCATGCAGTCATACTGCAGGACTCACAGGACCTCTAACAACTATTTAATTTCTATTTTCTGTAATGATGTACTCTGACTGTGATTGTGCTTGTTCTGATTTCCTGATCTGAAGTGAGGTTTGCTAAGAAAGCAAAGCAATTCTTGGTTATGCATAGAAGCAGTTAGCTCATTGTAGTGTAGTTATTTTCTTCTCTTCTTTTTTTTTTTTCCTTCAGTGCTTTCACGATTTATGTGGTTGCAATGTTTTAATCACAGCAGATAATCAAGGCTGTATTTGAATCCACATCCAATTCAGACTGCCATAGTTCTTTCACATATGTTTTTCTCTTTTGTTCCTTATTCCATTCTTTTTCTGTTTCTGACTAGTCTCATAAACCACCAGATTAAAGCAATCAAAATTACATTATATATAAAATAATCTTAAGAGAGACAGCTAGGGAATGGAAATGGAAAAGACCAAGAAGAGATGTAGGTTACCAGAGAGAAGCTGTAAAGACAGGAATTTTTGTATGTATTTAACAGTATCAAAGTAGGAAAGAGGTTTTTTTCTTATGGAAAGCATTTCAACACCACCACCTTCTTTTTATTTTTTTTGTACTCCTGTAAGTGCTTTTAAGATGTTTTTGGAAAAGCCTTCATTTTCTAAGTACCCATAAGAGTGTGTAACACTCTATAATTTTTAAAAATTATTTTTAAAAATCATGGCAATTTTCCAGATAACTAGTTTACACAATAAGGAAATGCCTCAGACTCACTTCGAAAAAGGTAATGCAATAGAGATGGATGGTTTATTCGTCCATTGGAGGGGCTATATTACTAGCACAAAGTGAAATACTGGGGTGAATGTGCATTAGTGAGTAATCAATAGTCTTATTAGAAAAAAAAAAGATAGAAAGCTTCCTAGTATTAGACTTCTGAATGTTGTTGGGAAAAAAGTACACCACTGTCTTCAAAGGCTTTCCAAGACTTCCCAAATTGTTTGGTGTGAGAGAGACCTAACACTTCTGGGAGTGCTGAAAGGAACAAAATTTTGAGGGAATCAGAAAGATAACTGATTCCTGACCTTTTCAAGCCAGAGGCTGATCTTGGCATGGTATATGCAAGATTAACCATGTCCTATAATAAGAGAGATGTCATGGCTTTCTAGTAGCTGTATTTTATGTTTCTATTGATGGTGTATCATGATATTTACACAGGTAGTCTCTTCTATATAGCCATCATTTCTTGATGCAGAAGTTGAAGACACCATTAACAACTTTGCTGACAATTGCAGACTGAGAGGGGCTATTGATTCTCTCAAGGGAAGAGGCCTTGAAGAGAGATCAAGATAGACTGGAGCATTGGGCAATCATCAATTGTATGAATTTTGAAGAGAAAAAATGCTGGATTCTGCACCTGGGACAGAGTAACTCCAAGCACAAGTATAAATTGGAAGAGGAGAGTCCAGAGATCGTCAGTGCAAAAAGGACTTGGGTTGACAGCAGGCTCAGTACAAGTGAGCTGTGTGCCTTGTCAAACAGGAGGGCAAACCACATCATGGAGTGTATCAAACACAGTATAACCAGTTGGTCAAATGAGATGATTATATCTTTGTATTCAGTCTTGGTGTAACCTCACCTTGAATATTGTGCTCTGTTCTGGGACCACAGTTTAAGGATATGAAGGTACTCAATGCATCCAGAGAAGAGCTGCAAAGCTGGTGAAAGAACTTGAAGGAATGTCCTGTGAGGAGTTGTTGAGAGCTCTGTGTTCATTTAGTTTGGAGAAAAGAAGTCTAAAGGGTGACCTCATTGGTCCCTACAACTTAATGAGGTGGGGAAGTGGAGAGGTCTTCTCTCTAGGATCCAGGGATAGGTCACATGAGAATGGCTCAAAGCTACTTCAGAGAAACTTAGATTGGACATTAGGAAGCATTTCTCTGCTGAGAGGGTGGTCAAACACAGTCACAGACTTCTTAGAGAGGTGGTTGATATCCCACACTTGTCAGGGTTTAAGAGGCATTTGGACAATGCCTTCAAATAACACTCTTTATCTTTTGGTCAGCCCTGAAGGCAGGGCTTGTCTGTCAGTTGGTGTACATGAACATTATAGATCCTTTCCAGCCATCCCAGCTGAGCTATGCTATCCTATCCTATCCTACCCTATCCTATCCCGTCCTGTCCTGTCCTGTCCTAGTCTGGTCTAAAACTAAACCTAAGAATAATCCTAAACCTAAACCCAAACCCAAACCTAAATTTAAACCCAAAACTAAAAGTAAATATAAACCTAATCCTATACCTAAGCCTATGTCTATATTTATACCTATACCTACACCTATATGTATACCTAGAATTTATTATTATTAAATTAGCATGGTTTTGATATAGAAAAGGAAAAAACTTGGGAAAAGTGAGTAAGAACCTCTCAGGTTAAAAGTAGTCTCCTGGGTTCAGCAGTAGCAGTCATTTTTCTCCTTGGTAGCTGGTGCAGTGCTGTGTTTTGACTTTTGGCTTGGGAACAGAGCTGGTAACAATGATATTTTGGTTTGGCCAAGGACTCTGGGAGCCTCATGCTCTGCCAGGGAAGAGGGGAAGCCGGGAGGAAGCAGAGACAGGACACCTGACCCAAGCTAGCCAAAGAGGTATTCCATACCACAGCACATCACACCCAGGATGTAATGGGGAGTTAGCCAGCAGGGGTGGGAGACTGCAGGGTTGGAGGAGTTATGGGTCGGCGCTTGGTCGGGCTGGGGCGCGGGAGTTATCGGTTGGCTGTGGTGAATTGCTGTATTCTCTTCCCTTGTTATTTCCTTTATCATAATCATTATTATCATTGGTGGTAGCAGTAGTGATTTGTGTTATACCTTAGTTACTAAACTGTTCTTGTCTCAACCCAGGGGAGTTGCATTCTTTTCGATTCTCCTCTCCGTCCCTCTGGGAGTAGGGGGAGGACAAGAAGGGGGGAAGGGAGTGAGTGAACGAGCTGTCTGGCTGGGTTTAAACCACAACAGGTATTAAAGAAGAATGAAATAGATGTCTCTGATATTGGGGGAAATACTGGCTTTTTCAAAATTTGGTATGAAGAGAACTGGTACAATATATTTGCTCATTAGAAACATGGTCATAGATTAGTAGAAACAAAATTTCAGAACCTTATGTTTTCAATTCACTCAAACTATTTAATCTTATTTTCTACTTAATGTATGAAATACATATTATATAATATATATGCATGTAAATTGAAGATTAATTTGAGAAAGCTATTTAAAAAAAACCAAAATGTAATGCATAACCATCTGTCCAGATGTCAGATTATTTTTCTTTTTTGTTTTTAATAAAACTTCTCTAGAACAGCTTTGAAAGAGTAATGTAAAATTCAGAATATGAAGAATACTGTCCTCACCATGGCAAAATTGTTGGCTTCAGAGGGACAAAGCTTCACTGAAGGGAAATGTTGAAAATCTGCAATCTTGATAATATTTTTTTAAAATATATAAGTTTTTAAGACTGGAAGTTCTCTTCATTTAATTTTCACATGAGCTGAAAAACAAAGAGCTTTTATCATTTTGCAAGAGTATATGAAGAAAAAGTTCTTGTAATGAATACTTACCAGTGATGTTTAAAATAACTATCAGATTAGAAAACAAGCGCCTTTCCCTAGTCTCAAAAACACTTGCAACTTTTCTGCTTTTCAAATGGCTTTTAGCTGTTTCTCCTGTTGTTATTATTGTTATTACCAAGTATTTTGGAGGAAATCTCTTAGCAAATGCATTTGCGCAATTATTGCCTTTTCTAAACACACCATGTGAAACAGAATTAATGTTTATATGCCACACTGAAAAATCAGCAAAGCAGCCTTACATGGGGATCATAGGTAGTGATGCAAATACTGAGAAAGAAAAAGAAACCTAGGAAAAACTAATAGTTTTATCCTTTTCTCCTATGCATTTCATCCAAGATAAGATAAAATAAGCTATCTTTCTTTTCACCCTTTACTATATTAAAAGGTGGTTTTTGCACATAAATTAACAAAATAAGTAATTTGACATGTCTTCAGGCTAGTTTTGATTTCAATTCTAGCCTTAGAATCATAGAATATCTGAAGTTGGAAAGAATATAAAGATCATTGTCTAGTCTATCCAAATCTCTTTGAAAGGCCTTTCTAACCTCGAGGGAGTCCAGAACTCCTCCTAATTTATTATCCCTGGCAAACTTACTTAATGTGCACTCAATTCTTGCATCCAGATCATTTATAAAAACATTGCAGAGAACTAGTCTTACATTGATCACAGGGGTCTCCAGTGATAACTGGCTGCTGGCTGCCAGGCTCACGTAACTGCATTTGTGAAAATTCCTTGATCCCAACCCACCCGCCAGCTGTTTACCCATGCATTATGGATCTGTCTAGGTGTGTGCTGCACATTTTTTCCAAAAGGATACTGTGAGAAACACTGTCAAAATCTTTGCTAAAATCCCAAAACACTGAATCTACTGGATTCCTTGGCCAACTAGATGGGGTTTTACGACCTTGTCATAAAACAAAATTAATTTAGTTAAGCAGGAATTTCCCCTTGTGAACAAGGCAGCATGGCCAATGACTGTGTTATGTCTCAAGTGTTCTTCAGTAATTCCCAGAATAATCATCTCAATAATTTTACCAGACACTTAAGTGAGACTAACAGGCCTGTAATTACAAGGGTCTTCCTTCTTACCCTTTTTTCGTGCCTCTGACAGGGAGTTGTAACAGATGGTCTTTAAGGTCCCTTCCAGCTCTAACCATTCGAAGATTCTTGAAAACTGAGACAACTTTTGTTAGGTTTCAGTCAGCCGGGACCTCTCCAGACTCCCAAGACTGCCAAAAAACAGTGGAAAGAGGTCTCATGATGACATTGTCCAGCTTTTTCCGTACCCTGTGATGAATTCCGTCAGGCTCCATGGACTGGAGCAGAAATTCTCAAACAAGTTAAGGGTCAGCTGGGAAGTTACCATTTCCTCAGTCACCTATTTGTGAGGTGACTGAACCAAGTAATAAATCAATGCTAGCCCTGATTCTGCTTTTGCTATTAACATACTTTAAAAGGCCGTTTTCTTTTCCCATTACAGCTATTTGAGCTTTGGCTGCACAAATTTTCTCCCTACAGTGGTGAACAGCATCCCTATAGTCCTCCTAGGTCACCTGTCCATATGCTTTCTTTTTTTCCACTTAAGTTCTAGAAGAAGGTCCAAGTTCTAGAAGAAGGTCCCTCCTCATCCAAGGAAGCTTTTTGCTCTGCTTGCTTGACTTCTCACACTTTGGAATTGCCTGCTACTGCATTCTTAAGAGATGGCTCTTGAAAAATTACCAATACTCATGAACCCAAATACATTCAAAAGCAGATTCCCAGGTGATCTTACTAACTAATTTCCTTCAGCAGCCCAAAGTCTTCTTTCCCCATGTCCAGAGTTGAAGTTTTGATGGTGTTTTTTATCCTGTTGCTGAGCGGCTTTTTTTCTGAAACTCAGTTACTTCATGATAGCCGTGACCAAGACAGCCACCAACCACCACTTCACTTATGAGTCCCACTCTGTTTACAAACTACACATTAGGAAAGGAGGGCACCTTTCTCAATCAGCTCCCTTAGTACCCACATCGAGAAGTACTTCAGCATAATTCATAAATCTCTTGGACTTGTGTCATGATTTAAGCCCAGCGGGCAACCCAGAGCCATGCAGCTGCTCGCTCACTTCCCACCCTTCCTCCTCCAGCTCCTGGAAGAATGGGGAGGAGAATTGAAATAATGTAACTCCCATGGGTTGAAGTAAGAACAGTCCAGTAACTAAGGTTGTCCTGGGTTCAGCAGTAGCAGTCATGTTTTTTTCCTTTGTGCTAGCTGGTACAGTGCTGTGTTTTGACTTCCAGCCTGAGAACAGTGTTGGTGAAGTCAATGTTTTCGGTTGTTGCTAAGTGATGTTTACCCTGACCAAGGACTTTGTGAGGCTCATGCTCTGCCAGGGAGGAGGGGAAGCTGTGAGGAAGCAGAGATAGGGCGCCTGACCCGGGCTAGCCAGGGAGGTATTCCATACCACAGCACGTCATGCCCGGGGTGGGGGGTAACTGGGAGTACCCGGAAGGACACGGGCTTCCAGGTGGAACTCGTTTTCTTGGCCAGTGGTATCGTATTCTCTTCCCTTGTTATTTTCCCTTATCATTGTTGTCATTGATAGTAGCGGTGGTGATTTGTGTTGTACATTGGTTGCTGGACTGTTCTTGTCTCGACCTGTAGGAGTTGCACTCTTTCGATCCTCCTCCCCATTCCTCCAGGAGCGGGAAAGGGGAGAGCCCCGGTGGGGGAGGGGACACGGACCTCGATTGTTGTCAGCTCGGCACCACTCACTGGGAGTGAGTGAACAAGTTACCTGACTGGGTTTAAACCACGACAGTTCTTTTTAGCGCCCAACGTGGCGCTTGTTGATGGGTTGAAGGTGTAACACAAATCACTACTGCTACCACCAATAATAATAATGATAAGGGAAATAACAAGGGAAGAGAATACAATTGCTCACCACCCATGGACTGATACCCAGCCAGACTTGAGCAGTGATCTAGCCCTTCCAGGTAACTGCCTCCAGTTTATATACTGGGCATGACGTGCTGTGGTATGGAATACCCTTTGGCTAGTTTGGGTCAGGTGTCCTGTCTCTGCTTCCTCCCGGCTTCCCCTCCTCCCTGGCAGAGCATGAGACTCACAAAGTCCTTGGTCAGAGTAAACATTACTGAGTAATAACTAAAAACATCAGTGTCATCAGTGCTGTTCCCAAGCTGAAAGTCAAAACACAGAACTGCACCAGCTACTAAGAAGGAGAAAAATGACTGCTACTGCTGAACCCAGGACACTTGTTTGTGTCCAATACATGATGCTCCCAGTTAATGTCTGGGAAGTTAAAATCACCCATAAGGACAAGGCAGCCGATCTGCAGATGCCCCTTAATTTCTTGTAGAATAATCAGTGTCATCATCCCGGATGGGTGACTCCCACAAAAACATCCATTTTATTTCTCCATTGTCCTTACTCAGAGGCTTTCAACCATGCCATCTCTAACTGTAAGCACCACACCATCCAACCTCTTCGTTACACGCAGTGACACTACCTCACCTCATCTGCCTTGCCTAACCTTCCTGGAGAACCTATAACCAGCAATCATGGCAGACCAGTTGCAGGACTCATCTCACCAGGTTTTGCTTATGGCAATGACATCTTAGCTATAGGACTGGGCAGAATCTTCTAGCTCCTGTTGCTTATTCTTCATGCTGTGTGCATTAGTATAAAGACATTACAAATATGCTTCAATGTACTTAGCTCATTGTGGAGCAGACCGAAGGACCTCACTAGCACACTATCCCTCGCACACTGGTGTGCCCCCAAGTTTATCTCTAGCCTCCAAGTTTATCTCTAGAAAGCCTGATTTTATCCATTTCCCCTTTAAATCTAGTCTAAAGCTTTTCCAATGAACCCTGTTAACTCCTTCACATATATATCACATATATCCTTCACATATATATCACATATATATATAACTCCTTCACCAGTCTGATGTGACTGGTTTCTTCTATAATGTCTCATTCATCCCATTTTAGTTACGTAGGAAACAAGCTGCTCTGATATGAAAAAATAAAATGTCATCAATTCAAGAGTGAGCAGCTGTTGGTAGACTTCATATGACAAAAAAAAAAAAAAAAAAGAAGTTTTGAGATCCAAGGATCTGTTCCTGATGGATTCAGCTCAGAGCGTCTTACTGCCACCAAACATGTGGGTGGGAGTTTGTTTTCCTGATGGGAGTTGAGAGTTGTAACTCATCTGGCTTCATGATGCTGTGTAGGTGCACATTGAGTCCTGCCTCATCATGGGGATCTGTCTTACATCTGCTGGAATATGCTGGGTGAGTCCAGCAATGCCGAGTCAGCTTTTGAATTGAGGGGGTGGTGCTCAGATACAGAAATTTCTTATTGACAGACATCAGGTAATGTATTTTATTGTCACTTTGATGCCCTTGTTATGATAGGATGAAAATTGACCTATACTTCAAACTTTATCTGGTTATGCATTTTGTTACAGATTGCAGCTGTGGCAAGGTTAAGAGTGAGACAAAGCCAGTGAGCAAAAGCAATATCTTTTAATACAAATGTTAATAAGAATTATTAAGTGGAATGAAATGAAACCAACAAAAGAACGAATGATAAATCCTAGCTAACAACAATTCCAATTTCAGCTTCTATTTTGTCTTGACTGTTGCTGGGTATTTTTGTATGTAGACAAAGATTCTGTATTCCCAAGGCGGGGCTATTTTCTTTAATCTATAGTTTATGGCGTAATAGGAAATGTTACAAGCACTACATTTGCTTGTAACAGAAATGTTTGGTGCACACCATTGCCTACAAAATACCAGCTAACAGAAATCTTGAGGTGCAACAACACGCATATTGAATGTAGATATTTGTCCTTGAAATGCTTGCTACAACCAGAATGAAATACTCTGGATATTGATTACGTATATGTTAAGAACTGGGGGACACAGACATACCAGGAAGAAAATAAAGAGGAAAAAAGCATTAGGAAGCATATAGGTCATTTAAAAAATGCACCTGAACAGAAGAGGAAGTATGACATCTTATACAGTCAAGCAGCTTATCATCTTTTTCTAGTTCCCAAGAACAAGTCTACCTTAAAAAACAGCCAGACACTGTTACAATTTGTAACTTGAAAAAGGATTCTCTTAGGTCAGTGACTTCCTCAGCTGATGAAGCAGAGAATATGAAACTTTCTGGAAAAAACAGCACAAGCATGAACATATATGTTGAGTACAGAGGCCAGCAAAAAAGTTTCTTTTAAAATCTTTCATCTTGGATTATCGTATATCAAATAACAGTGATAAAGCAGTTATTCCAGAGAAGTAATTTCATAGCTGTAAAATATCACTGCCTTTGTATTGTATTTAAAACAAAAGTAGGCAGTGTGTCCTCTTCATTGGCAAAAATCCTAGGCCATGTTTTGATCCTATTTACCTATCTACAAATACCAAATTAGATTGAGCCATGCTTACTTGTCCTCATCTATCTGATGTTGGAAGCAGATCGAGGCTAGTTCAGGAGTTGTTAAATCAGCATTCAAGATTCTTCTAATTAAATCATAAAATCTGTCTTTCATCCTGTCATATCTTCTACCAGCAGACCATTGTTTATCTACACAAAATCTGGGATCACAGCTGAAGCCCAGGCTTCTTCAAAATCATTTTGACAATTTTGTGTTGATGAAATAAGTGAGTGTAGAGGTAATATAGTTTTACATAATTTGACAGATATTTTTATGCTGCATGTGTAAATAATATAACTTAATAGTTTTTGAGTCTGAAAGCACAATTTTTTTTTTAACTGTTTTCACCCTTTTTGTTAAGGAAAACCAAAGCCAAAATTTTTTGCCCATCACAGTATGTGATAGCTGTGGTTTAGAGAGGAACGGTAGTTCTCAGTTGTTTGTTGTTTTGGTTGTTTGTGATTTCTTTTTTTTTTCTTTTAGCAGAATGAAAAGCACCCTTTTTTAGTTTGTTGTAGGTTTTTTTTTTTACAGTGGATAGAGGGATTAATTATAGTTCATTATAGTTTTTCACTTTTAAGCAGCTGCATTAAAGTTTACTGTTGTGTGATGTAATTGGAATTTAGTAAGCTTTGAACTAGCCATACTTGAACTGAGCTCTATGAGCCCCATGCAAAGATTTTGACAGCTCAAAAGCTGTAATGGCAAACTGTAAGAAAATTACAAAGTTTAGATTGTTGATCCCCTTTCTCTCTCCCTCTGAGACTGTTCATTTTCTCCAGCAGCACCCATCAAGACTGTGGTGTGGGTCACACTACTGTGTCCTGTAATCTCTTCTTCGCTTGTTTTTCATAATCATGAAAAAGTCTACTGTGTTAGCTAGAAGTAGTCTTAAGCGTAAAATCAGCATGCTGCCATCAACTAAGGTACCACAGGGGATGATGGCTGGTCGATGAGAAATGTTGTGCTCTGTGTGGTGTAGCTGCTAATGAAGAAGAGTGATAATAAACACTTTCAGAAAAAAATTTCAAATACAATTTCATAGATTAGGACATCACCCAGATAACCATCAACAGGAAAGTGAATGAAGCAGGTGAAGATATAAACTGGTTCAACTGGAACTACATGACCTTGGAATCTTTAGGCCACATTATCTGAACAAAGAGACAAAACCAGGAATTTCCCAAATGCGTGATTTCAAAACAGTCCTGAAAATCAATCACTTTGAAAGATAGTGATATTCTAGAAAGTCAAATGTTCCTTTTTTTTTCTTTTTTGAACTGACAGTTCTTAATTGTTGAAAAGTAAATTAGTTCAATTTTCATTGCAGCATTCTTGTTTCCTTGTTTTCTCTGATTAATGCTGATGCCCATGTTTTTTCTTCAACCATTCTCTATTGACCATTTATAGAGATGCTGAGTTATATAGCCTTTCCATTTCACCAAAAATGGTTTTATCTGCAATTTCACATACAAAAGGGTATAGAAATTATTTTTTAATAATCTTTTTAATATTCCAGGACACATAATATCTGTCTTACCCAAACATGTAATCCTCACAAAAAAAAATCTGCATTAAGGATAGATACAGGCAGTCTTTCAAAGATTCTGGAAATTAGTACATAATTGAAAACCTGAACATTTGTTAAGGTAATTAAAATTAAATACAATGTGGATATACAATTAAATATATTAATAAAGTTTCATCAACCTGTATTTAGCATAGATTAAATATTATCAACCTTGTGGAAAAAAATTTCAATTTTAGCAACAAACATTGTCCAACATGAAATCAAAGAAATCAATTATTTGCTTGATGGAATATTTTATTTTACATCTAGTGTTGCTTGGTAAGTATATACTGCATGGCAGATGCATTTTCACCTCCCAGGCACTCAGCTGAAACCTTAACATATTTAGCAAGATTAACAACAGCTTGAAAATACTTAGCCATCTCTGATTTCTTTTTGAGAATGAACAACTGGAGGGTGGTTTGCAGGAAAATTTAAAGGAGCCTGTATTTATGTGTTTAGTATTTTAAGAAGTTCACAATCTACCAGGAAACAGAAGTAGTGCTGTATTATATCGTTCTAGGTTCAGCAGTAACAGTCATTTTTCTCCTTCTCAGTAGCTGGTGCAGTGCTGTGTTTTTGATTTTCAGCCTGAGAACAGCACTGATAAATCCAATGTTCTTAGTTATTGCTCAGTAATGTTTACTCTGACCAAGGACTTTCTGAGTCTCATGATCTGCCGGGGGGGGGGGGGGGGGGGGAAGCTGGGAGGAAGCAGAGACAGGACACCTGACCTAAACTAGCCGAAGTGGTATTCCATACCACAGCGCGTCATGTCCAGTATATAAACTGGGGCAGTTACACGGAAGGGATAGGTCACTGCTCGGTCGGTCTGGGTATCGGTTGGAGGGTGGTGAGCAGTTGTATTCTCTTCCCTTGTTATTTCCCTTATCATTATTATTCTTGGTGGTAGCAGTAGTGGTTTGTGTTATACCTTAGTTACTAAACTGTTCTTATCTCAACCCATGGGAGTTGCATTCTTTCGATTCTCCTCCCCATCCCTCCTGGTGCAGGTGGAAGGAAGGGGGGGATAAGGGAAGTGTGGTTTCTCACTCACAGGCTGGGCTTAAACCATGACATATATAAAATGTAGCTTAACAATGGTTGGGCTCTAATAAGAAATTGTTTATCAATTCAGTAAATCACAAGCAAACTTTTTAGTTTCATCAGTATGTGTTTGAATTAAATCAAAGCTTGAAAATTGTATTATTCTTGGAAATTAAAAAATCCTGAAAATGTTGTGCTTATTTTCACAATTTAACATATTTTTCTAATTGCATGAAATAATCTGAGGGAATCTGTGGTTGCTGTTAGCTATAACTGGGTAGTGGTATTTAGAAATTACAACTTTTGAAAGAGATTCCTCTATTAATCATACACACAGTAATCATATATGCGGTTACTGAACAACAACAGTTAGGGCAGCATGTGAGTTTGATTAACTGTTATTTAAATTATATTAATAAATATGATCCAGGTTATCCCTGTTCAGACAAAAAGTAAAGCAAAAATATGTTGCAGTTGAAGAACAAGGGGCTGAAACTTTTGCAAAATTATACACAGTGACAACTTATTATATAATTTAGCTCATCGACAACTTATTATGTATTATACTTTAGCTCATCAATTTCTTTTCGCACACTTATTTGGTCATTACAATATATATTCAAGTACTTTATTCAGTTTAATTTTAGATAAAACAAATCAATATAAACCATATAAATATAAACAAGACTTGTGGTTTAAGGGACGGCTTTCCTGGTTTTGTTTCATATAGAAGGAAATTTATTTCTTAATATTTATTTTGGTAAACCATCATATCATTAGTTTATAGGAAAAAAAAATCTACAATATTTGTTAGCCCCTTTAGTTTCATAAGCAGAAGTCCCCCTCTCTTAAACTCTCACACAACACCAGGTGTGCCATATAGCTCCCTGTACAAATTCAAGTGCAACAAGACAGCTTATTTTAGAGCTTTCTTCTTATACAGTTTGAATCCTACTGCCTGTAGCAGTACTTCGAACATTTCAGCATGTCTATATGCCACACAAGGATATGAAACATTTTTTCTACTGTCTAGCTGTACCAGTCTGGCAACATAAGACATGTCACTAATTATTTCAGGACCTTTGAGATCAGTCGCTCTAAAGAAATATGTGTTAATAATGTAAAGGCATAATTTGACCCAAAGAAGACCAAGGACACTTAAGGCATGTAAGTGCAACCTTTTTTCTTGTCCTAGAGAATACAGTTTACCATCACAGGTAATAGTAGCCTATCTAGTAGTTTAATTTTCATGTAGAAAACAAAATTATATGGATAATATTTAGGTTTTTATATTAATTATTTACAATTAGTACTTGTTTTCCATATCACATGGTGTCATTTCTGATCCTTAGTTGGATAAAAGACTTTAACATTAATCAATGAAATCAGAAGAAAAATCAAAGTATAAAACTGTGGAAAATAACAAGTACAGCTGAAAATACTAGCACTTTTGTTAAGCCCAGATTCCATTCTTGATTTATTCATTTTATACGTTTTCTCTCACACACACACATAGTTCAGCTTCACAGTTAAGTCTGTGTCACTTACTTATCTTTAAAACAGGAATTTAAGAGAATCCAAATGATCATAAAAGTGTAGATGTGCTATTTCTTACGGTGTGTCATACACAGTGATATAGAAAAATACAGACAATAACAACTATAAAGAGTGAAAAAGATTAAAAACTCCTTCTATATTGTAGGTGGGTTTTTTTAACTTTTTCACTCTTTTTCCTCAGGAAATACATTTTATCTCCCTTCTGATAGGAAACAAAACCAGCTATCAAAATTTTTTAAAATCTCTTTGGAATTCTTTTGAAGATGAAAATATTCTGGAAATTTCTGTGTGAAAGTGGAACTCTCAGATTTAGCAAGAGCTTTTGTAAACAGTACTTGCTTCTTATGTCACATTAATAAAATTCAAATACTAGCAAAGGAAACTTGTCTTTCCCTTTACATGTGTCTGCATGCATTCTTTTCTGAGTCATCCAACACCTAGTTAACCTGTCCTGACAAGCAATTTTCATCCTTTTAAAATCTTATCTTTTATATTACAGAGCTGCATGATATTTTCAGCTCACACAGGTACAGAAATTTTGCAAATATTTATGAAAAATGATACTTCCTATTTGCAGTGGAAAAAACCATGACATCAAATGAAACAAGTCTCAAGTTTCCTCTAGAAAAGTTCAGTGTCCTCATTCAACACTCTGAAATGGAAGAAAAGGCCAAGATTATTTTTTGCTTGTTTGTTTCAACTTCTAAAGCACTTCTGTTTTACTAGATAAAAGGAGGAAAATATCCCAGAGTGCTTATGTTTAGCAGATAGGAAAATGCTATCAAGTCAGTCACAGTGCAATTAGGTTTTCAGATCCCATGTTGGTATCAAAATAAAAACATTTCCTATCAAGTCCCTGCAGTGATTGGTAACAAGAAAGTTATATTAGTTCTAAGGCAGTCAGTGATTTGGAGAGTTAACAGGCTACTCCTTTTCCTTCCTTAACCAGATGCTGTCCTGTTCTTCTGGCTCTCTTTTCCATTTGCTGCACTTACGGCATAATCCTTTTTATAAATTTCCATTAATGGAGTCTCAGCTTGAATTTAGAAAGCCTTGTATCTGCTGCTTAAACAAAATAATGTGCAATCTCATGGCTTATTCAAAATGCTGACCTTTTCAGCTATGAAATTAATTTTTGACAAACTTACATTCCATTTTTTAATTTTATTTCACATCTGTCTTAAAAAGTGCATGATAGCAAGTGGTGTTGGATAAACTTTGCACACACATTAGATTTTCTACTTATTACTGGCAACATCTTCCTTTTTATTGTTTTACTAAGCATCTGGTATGAGACAAGAACTATCCTTACTTACATGCCCAGTGATTAATATATCTTTGACTAATATATGCAAAAGACAGATGAAGGAACATAAGACCTGATGCAGCTTCTAGGAGCTGTTGTGCATAAAGCAGCAGAACATCATAAGCATGTAGCTCAGAGAAAGCAGTCCATATGCCCTGATGATAAAGGCATCCATGCCTATTTTTATAGGGGGAGCCATAAGCAGTGGCTTATGCTTGTGAAGGAGTAGTCAACCTCTTTTACAATCCATGCTCATACCAAGGCATTTTCCTTTGATTGCATTCTGCTCCCCACTTAGTCTGTAAATATAGCAACCCCCACTTCCCCCAATGAAATCTCTTTGTGCCATGTGGGTGGACAATAACATGCTCAAAGCCAGAGCCAACTAAGATAAAATTTACTCTTCATGCTTGCTGAATATTTACAAATGCAACTGCAACTTCAAAGTGGATAGAAAGTTTTATTCCTTTATGATTCTGATTAACCACTGGTAGGAAAATCTCATGAGTCCGGAAGCCCACTTTGGGAAACTATGCACATCTGGAATCCCTGTCCTTTCATCTATGCAATATTCAAAGACAAGTTGGCAAAGTAACAATGCCATTATTGAGAACTGGCTTTCCTGTTACATTTAAATTGTCATAATAGAAACTCAGTTCATAGAAAAACCTTTAATGAAAATAATTGTTATCTACAATATAAATAAATAATAAATACACTGCATTCTTTATTTTTCTTCATTAGGTTTACAAAATATCTGCTTTAAATCACATTGCCATGCATTAGACCTAGTACACTTAACAACCCAGTGGATTTATGTGGTTCCTGCTAACACATTTCAAAAAGGAATTTCACTGCCAAATATATCTTTATTTTTTTTATTTTTGAGAATGAGGGCTGGATCCTGTATTTTTGTGGCAATGTAGTCAAGATTTTTGTTCTGTAAACACAGAACTTCCTATAGTAAATGACAACCATTATCATACCCTCTTGCAGTTAAAAGTGATGACTTTCACCTTATTTAATAACGAAACTGCAGCACATTCAATAGTGAAACTGTACCTTATTGTGTGTTTGCATAGCTCTGAGGAAAACAAGCCCTTGACCTTCTGGGGCCATCAGGATCATACTGTAATACAAATGCTCAATTATTAAAGTTATTGTGGGCAATAATATTCTGGGAGGATGCTACAAATTGGTTCGTAATGGACTGATACTTAATTTCTGAGGTGAATATCTGGAGCAAATTTGAGTCCCTTCCTAAAAGGTTGCTTAAAACTCAAAAAAAAAAAAAAGGGTAACAAAACAAAAACAAGCTAACAAAAAACAAAAAAGTTAAAAAAAAAACAAAAACAGCCCAAAACCCCAAAACCAAGCAGACACTCCCCCCCCTCCCCGACAAAATAAAAACTACCAAAAACCAACCAAAAAATTACAACAATGAAAAGCAGCCTGTATCTGCACTAGTAAATCAAGCCATGCTAGGAAGTATTCCAAGTATCATAACTGCATGTATTCTTCAGTTGGTAGTATGCTCTCTGGCAGGTATTCAGCCTAGGCAACCATCAGTCTCTCAAAAAATTTGTTGGCACCATTATGGAGTTTGAGACCACACTCTTGTTAAGTGAGACCCTCTTTTGGAGGCAAGGGGATTTAACGATCCAAGTCCAGCCTTTCTGCACCGGTTGGACTTAATGCCAGCAAACACTCCCTACCACTGTTTCACTTGTTATTACAGATATTGCCACAGGGGCCAGATATCACAGCATTGTTTTTTATATTAGCAACAACAAAGTCATCTGTCACATCTCTGGAATGTGCTTTACCATTTTGTTTAACTGATTTATATTTCAGTGTAAACTGTTCAGTGTCTTCAACTGTTTCTGCTTTTGTACATGGCCAGATTGCAAACAGCAGGGAAAAAAACCCTATCATCCGTAAGCATGCATTTCATTTTTTGGCCGAAAATTTCACACAGGAGACAGATCTTTAGCTTGTATGCCAGTAAATGCATTTGCAGCTGACACACCACCACAAAATGGACTGTCAGTTGTGAAAATAAGTTTGTACATGATTGAACAAGTCCAACCCACTTGCATTCAAATTAAAATGAATTGTCCAATTTCTGTTACTTTTCAATCTTCATTTCTCATTCTACACATGGAGATTCAGACTGCTGTAGGTTTGCGTCAGCTGTTTTACTATATAAACAAGTTTTTTCAGGATTTTCTCCAATCATAAATATTTTTTCAGAAAAAAACTAGGAATTGTTTCCTGATTACTCTAACTATGGAAGAAAAATTAATAAGCAATAATGATGGATGAGTCTGAAGAGCCATATGATTTGGATCACAGGACCCTTCTCCTCTCTCTTCAAATAATTTTGAAGGGGTTGGCTAGAGAACAGGAATATCTATTTGGAACTTCTCAGACACACCTCAGTAAGCAGGGAAGGGATTTTAGGCAATAGGATACTTTGACAGGGAGAGTAGAGCTTCTGAAAGAAGTCAAAGTGAAAGTAAACTCCAAGGTCTGCTTTGTAGTTACAGTATTGGTTGAATTTTGTGGGGATCTCTTTATGCCAGACCACTTCCACAAAATCTGAGAAAATTCTGAGTCTGTGCCTCAGACATGTAAACTGGAATTTCTTTCCCATACTATCTGTATGGGTCTTTAATACTTCAATGGGAAGCTCCTCCAGGCAAAACCTGAGCCTTTACACAGCAAGTACAGCTCCCAGTACACCTGACAGACCTACATTATCAGTACACACTGTAAGCAGCACAGATTTTATGTGATCTGACATTGAGGTTAAAGCTCATGTATTACTTTTTTAAACTGAGGAACTCATGCCTGACAAAGGAAAACCTTGCTTTAAGAACAAAATCTAAATCATAATTGAAAGTGGTAACTCACTTTTTGTGTTTGTGCTTTATTTTTTTTTAACCAAGATTTTAATACTTCTTTTTCAAAGGATGATTAAGTATGACTTTGCTCCAGAGTTTCAATTAGTATAATAATGCTAAAGGTGGCCATTAGCCATTTCTATAATGTAGACTTCAAGAGTAAGTGGAAGTAATTCCTTTCCCTTGGATGGATTAATAAATGAATGGTAAATGAAATCCGTTGTCAGTCACCAGATGGTGCAATTATCAACAGTCCTACAAGTTTTATTTTGTATATATGTATAGTTTAAACTCTGTGAAAATGTACTTTGCTGGTCACGCATTTTTTCACCACAAAAGATACTGCATTTTATAAGCAATGACTCTAACTGGCATAATTTCCTAAGTGCAGAGATGACACCCATATGTTATTGTAATGAAAAAAAGAAAATACATTGCTTGAAACTAGAGTTTTCTAAATGCAACTTAAAAAAAGTGATTGTTGTTTTGAAGCTGGGGACTTGTATCTATAGCTTCATAATTCATGCATTTCACATTCATCTAGTAATGCTATTCTACATAGTAATATTGTAAAATTTAATATATTCAACAGGAATATTTTATTCAATATCTTTAGGTGCAGAAAAGGAAACTTCAGCAAGAAAGTAGCATTACTTTATATCTATCTTTTGTTACTGGAAATAAAATTATTATACTCCTTGTATATACACTAATAAATTTAGGAATATATATTAATATTATCAAATGTGGTAAAATATTTGGGAAGGAAGTTAACAAAAACCCAGAATCTGCTACATATTTTTTTAACATGCAAACTGTGACTGCACTTGAAACAGAAATAACTTTGAAACTTGATTCAGTTAGATTTTTAAATTCCAATTCAGAATATTTAGCCCTTACAGGAGCAGGTTCATATATGAACAAAAAACAGTGTTGCAGTGCAGAAGTATGTGTTAAACCCAGTCTTTCTAGAAGTGAAAGCCAACCAATTGTTCTGCATCCATTGGGCCTGATCACAAATAATCCACTTGTAATACACACTTCTAAAGCAAAAGATAATTTGTCTTATTATAATGCTCTTGCACAGTAGCAGTTTTATATTATACTTTAGTTATTGGACTGTTCTTATCTCAACCAGGTTTACATTCTTTAGATTCTCCTCCCCATCCCACCCAGAGTGTGGGGGAGAAAAGGAGGAAGTGAAAAAGTGGCGGCATGGTTCTGGAGGAAGCAAACAAGTGGCTGGGCTTAAACCATGACACTGCTATAGATACCCAGATTAGGTCTGTGACACTGCCTGAAAATGTGGCATGCCATTATGACTTATTTTGGACTGAAATGTTTGAGCTTAAAGTAAAAATAGCTATAGCTAGAGAGAGAAAAGGAAATAAAGGAACAAATAAATGTACTAGAAACGGGACCAAGAATGTGATACAAATTTGACTTATTTTTTTTTGTTTCTTTTTGAAATTTATACAGTATCCAAAATTGACAGCTGCCTTAATTATATGTGTGCAGGAATTTCTGATTATGCTGTATTTGTCTGAGAAGAAAAAACGTACAAAAAAATGATTTCACCTCATATAGGATTATGAATACTAATGAAAAACAAGTGCTGAGTTCCACAATTAAAAATAATTTCATTTTCCAATATTAATACTACCTTTTCTTTAGTAATACTCCAATTCTCTGAACCTATATATTTCTAGCAAATCAGGAAAGCCCAACTGACTGACCTAAAATGTCACATTTTACCATTGTTTTCCTTTAGATTTGTTTGTATTAAGATATCACTATTCATCACATAATATTTTTGATAATACTTTTTGGCACTCAAGCCATTGATTAACTATAACTATATAGGCAGGACTTTAGAGGGAGCAGGAAATACTGACACAAGATGATCCAACATGAAAATACCAGTTCTGACCCTTCAAGTATTTGTGAACCTGATGACTCCATGTCCTGCAAGGAAGCCCTGCTGACATCAGCTGAGCTTTTCTCAATAGGCTGACCTACATGTGATTTCAAATACTTGCAGTCTCAGGAGCAGTTAAGAGAGAAAATAGTTGGTACCTTGTGTATCTAAAACCCTAAATGCAACCTAAAACAACCAGTTTTAGTTTTAGAAGTAATCTCCAGGGTTACACGTGGTCTGCACATTTTCATGGCCCAGTTCAACATAACTTTTGATTTTACATTGCTGGACATCAGAACATCAATTTTGCTTTAATGACTTACATTCAGTTGTTTGTTTTGTGTAAGGAGTATTTTCAGTAAAATCCCTCCTGAGTAACAAGCCAAGTGTTTTCCTCCTTGGCCAGCACCCCACGCTGGGCTTCATGGTGCAGTGGGATGATACAGATAAACTTCCCTTTTTGGTTATGCCTCCATCTGACCCCATGCAACATGATTTGGATTGCTGTTACTCTACCTGGGGCCTTCTTGCTGAAGAAGGAAGAGTACCACCATTTTAGACTGTGATTTTCGTAGTGATGAGTGAAAATCTCCAAAGAAAAGGTGAAGCATGTGGTCTTTTCCACGAACTGTTTTCATCCTTTGTCCAGTGGACAAGAACTTGCTTCTCCACTTTGTCAAAAATGCATCAACACAGTGATTGACGAATCTATGGGCAGTCTCTGGTGGATTTGGGTTTTTTTGTCTGTTTTCCAAGTGCAGTGTGGAGCAGTGAACTTCAAACCTCAAAAAAAGTTTGTCTGTAATTTAAAGATGCTCTTTGAAATATGCAAGGTTTGAGGAAGAAAATAATACGTATAAGTTAAAAAAAATCTTGTGGGCATCTTCTAGGTCACTGGATCCTGAACACACGAACAAGCAGAAAATGTTTACCAATAGGTAAAAGTGGAGCCACTGCTTAAACAAAATGGCTATGCTTTGAAATATCTGATGCTTGTATTCAAAGTTTAAACATAATGAGATTAAATCTCTTCTTAAGTGTTTCCTTTGCATTGGTTGGTTGGTTTTGGGGTTGTTTCTTTTTTTTGGCTTTTTCTTACATCATCTGAATGAATGGTGTAACTTTGGTGAATTAGATGATTTTCTAAGGCAAGAAAGTGGGCATTTCCTCCCCTCTGCTTCAAGCTAAGAGCCCACACATGAATTGGTACCACAGTTCAGTTAATGCTCAATGACTTTTGAAGCAATGACAACTTGATCAAGTAGCCTGCACTCTCAAGTTTTGTGTTTGTTTTGAAACAGATATTCCAGCCTCTGTGATACAGTGGAAATGATGAGAAAATGTTTATTTAAAAGTCTAGTAATTTTCCAGTTTCAAGTGTTACAGGTGCCTTCATTTCTTTTGCTTTTACTGTTTGTTGCTGCAGTGGCTGTAGGTCAATAATAATTAGATGTAAAAACTTAGTGTCACATGTAGCTGTGCCATGCCATAGCACAGTCTAACAAGCAGTATCTCCTTAGTTTTCTCATCACAAGTTTTCTGAGAACTCCATCTTGCATTAAAAGGGGAGTGTCTCATGGCACCTGGGTAGACAAGAACATATCTGTGTTACTAACTTTGCATCTAACACAGAGTCAGACTGAGCAATCTGGAGGGAGGGATTAATTAACCCTTCTCCTAGATTAACCAAAATGGTCAGATTGAAGAGCTTCCCAGAGTGTGAAGCGAATGTGTGAAGACAGACAGCAAGGAAGTCCACAGCTCACAGCAGTGAAGAGGAAGAGCAGAAGATTTTAAAATCTGCCTGCAGCAGAGAGCAAACTCAAAGAGAAGTACCAGAGAGGGGTGTGAAAAGGAAGCTTTCCTGTTTTTCATGAGGAGAGCAATTCAGGGCACTACAGAGAGATGCTCAGCTGTGAAGGTAGAATGGAGAAAGGGCTATCTTGTTTCTCTACCTTTTTCTTCTGTGCAGTGAGACTGAAGGCTTTTACCTACTTTAATTTACCCAGAAGACTTACATTCTGTGCTACAGTTTCCCTCATCCAAACATATTACTTTGTTGTTCTAAGAAAACCTTTTTTTTTTTTTTTGTATTGATTTTCTTGCTTCAAAGAAAAACTTGGAATAGCTCCATCTCCAGGTTCTGGGATCTTGTCACAGAAATCTTTTGAAACCATTTCTTGGCAAAAGATGCGTGTTCTCTCCAAGAGGTAACAGTGGTATTAGCAATCATATTTGACTGATAAACATGCTCCAAAGAGATGTCATTAATTGAGGATGCCATGGTTCAAAGTATTTATAAAAATATTGCCGTAATTTTACAATAACTGCACTAGTCTAAGCAGAAGGATTTCTTTGTCCTTCTAAGTTACAAACAGGAGATTGGCAGCCAAGAAGCAGACGCTACTAGGAAAAAAAAAAAAACCCACACCATAAATTACTGCATCACTGATACAATTAACTTGTATTTGAAGGGAACGTGTAAAAGAGCATTAATAATTATGAAATGCAAATAATTATGTCCCTTGAAAATCTTATTCTCAGAGCTGGCAGCAGGTTGACCAGCTGTAGCTGTGATCTTCCTCAGCCAGTGTTTTACAGAGAATTCATGTAAGGCATGAGAGTTTGCATAAGAACTGAAGAAACTTCTGAATTTTCTCCATGTTTGATCTGGGGAAAAGGGGTCTGGTTACAGCGTGTGGGAACATAAGATACTGAAAAAGATCCCTGCTTTTCAGGGCTTTCTAATCTAAAATCCAAGCGTTACCATGATGGTAAAATTCAATGTCATAAATATATTCTCACATTTACTTTGCTCTTAGTAACACTAATGGGAGATAAATGTTTCATACAGGAGATGTAAGTACTTATAATTGTAGGAATTCTAGAAGAAAATTCTCTGACATTACAGACCACTATTCCATTCTGGTGTTGATATAATCTATAACCTAAAATACCTTCAGATAACCATTTGGCAATTTTAATTTTCCTTGTTAAATTAGCAGTTACTGAAAGTTTGGAAGCTTTTGGTTTCTGACCTCCCTTTCCCTAAAAAAAAAAGAAACACCCAACTGATAAAAAAAAAATCTAAACCCACCCAAACCAAAACCCAAAGTGTATTCATTTCACTGAATTTTCATAACTCAAAAGAAGGATGTACTTGTAGGAACATTAATTATTTATTTTATGGAATAAAGATTGGAGGAGTTCACAAATTGTAGCTACTTTATAAGAAACTGAATTACTAAAATATTGTTGTTAAACTGTAATTCCAGAAGTGAAACAGGTGGATCACTTTCATTTGCATAAAGGTCTTCTTTCACTTTAATATTGGTTTCATTTTTCAGAAATTTAATTTCAGTTATGAGCTCCAATTCACAGTTTGCAGTTTCCATTATTGTATCAATACTACATCGTAACATAGGAAAGAGTACTTATTATTAGTCTTGATCTGTTCATTCCAAAAATCCTTAGAGCTGAATGATCCTGGACCATTTTCTTCATCACACTACTATTCTTAGTCTGCGTTTTAGGAGTTTAATTTTGGTAACGACATGAGAAGTCAATATATTGGCCTAACAGGACAAGGAGTCCGTATACTTTTATGTGATCAATACAAGACTTTTTTTAGGTCTGACTTATTCAAAGTGTTAGATCTTATTTTCAATAATAATAAAACAAAAAGTTGTCTTAAATTTGGGGCTCAGAAGTGGAGATGTCCAACATTAGTTATCAGCTGTCCACAAACACAGGTAATTTTCTTTATAAGTAGTCAATTGTGATAACTACTTTTTGTAGTTCAAGACCAATTGGAAAATTAGAAAGAGAAAATACCTGTAATTGCTCCAATTTAACTAAGCAAAAAAGAAAATTTAATCTCCTAAATGAGAAATTAGATTTTATGGCAGGGGGGTTGGAACTTGATCTTATGTTCCTTTCCAACCCTAACTATTCTGTGATTCTATGATTCAATATTTTGCAATTGGTACTGCCACACTCTGTTCCCCAGTATAATAATGCACTCCAAACAATTCCCACAGATGCCTACTTCTGTTACCACCAAAGCTAAAAAGTTACATTATCTCATTATCTCATATTTCTTGCTTTTTTCTATTTCACACCTGACCCATGGCAAAAGAAGGAAACATCTTAAGAATGATAAAATATCACCAAATAAAGTATTTGCTTCTGTAACTAAATGACTCAGAAAGCCTTCCAGCAGGCAGACTGCTGCCCAGGCGTACTCCAGCACATATACAAAGGCAAAGACAGAAGGTTAAGAGACAAAGATGAGTACAGGACTCTCAAAATTACATTTGTGAATTTTGGGGGGGTTTATGTTTCCCTGACTGGGTCAAAACACTCTGTATTCTCCTCCCTCAAAGAAAAAGAAAATTAAATGGTAGCTAACTTTTCCACACAGCTTTATCACAATTTTGTTCGAAAATGACAAGTGTCATACCACCTGCACTTTAAGCTGGAAAAATCTTTGAACTCATCCTCTCCACTTGGCAGGTTTTCAAATTTGCAATCACCCAGTATATAGAAATAATCTGTCAACAAAAGACATTGCAAAGGTTGGACAGTGCTCTGAGCTATAATCCTAGAAATGAGAGAGGACAAATGTTGTCCTCACTGTTATTATCTGAAGAAGTGCTGTTAGGTACCTGAGGCCAGAGGGCACAAAGACAGATGTCACCTATGCAGCTGGGAGATGTGTGTGGAGGGCGCTCTGAAGAGAGGTCAGGAAAAGTCACTCCATCAAAATGTGAAATCGTGCATCTTTTGCAGTCACTCCAAGCACAAGGTCTTGGGTTGTGCATGACTGACTTCTGACCTCCAGCCATTATGAGGCTGATCATGATGATCCCTCACATTTAAGCAAGAAGAGGAAGAGTGTACCAAGCTGCTTTAAAACCCCTATATACATACATATATATAAATGTATATATTAAAAATCTATATAACCATATATAAGCATATAAATATATATCTATGTAAAAAGAGCTATGCAAGTTTTTTTTTTTCCAGAAGAACTTATGAAATGATTAGCAGATAAAACTGGTTTGGTATATTGCCTATGAACTTTACCAAGACGTGTTTTCCACCTTTACTGTGGTACTTCACCTGTGAAAGATATAATATGGACTTCAATAAAAGGCTGTTAAATTATTATTATTATTCCTAATAGTATTTTATTTCTACCATTTACAATGTTGAACCTCTTTAGTTAGTAATCATAGCTGTTTCACTCGATGACATCCTTGTTTTATAGATTTTCTCCTTAGAGAAAATAAAGAAACTTACAAAAAGAATATAACTGGAATTAACATTGTCCTCCCTTCTCTGTTTCACACATTTTATTAAAATGGTAATGGAAAGTGGCCACTTGTGTTTAAGTCATCATATCATACAAAGAATGAAATAGGTGACACTGTTTCATAGAGAATACTCTGCCTAGCTGTAAAGAGTGCAAATAATCTTCATTTTTGTCTGTTCCAAGAGCAATAGGTACCTAAGCAGGGCAACAATATAGCAGCTGGAGAGCCGAGTGTGAGCAGCAGGATGCAGTATTTAGTTATTATCTGGATAAGTAACAAATTACAATGAAAGCACACCTCAAGGTGATAACTTTGTTCCAAGTAAATTGATTGTTTTAATGACAAATTGAAGTGCTAAACTGCTTCTTTGGAAGAGTTTTGAAATTGAAATTGTATTGTGTAGTTATAAAATCAGAAACTACACAATTTTGTTACTGCATACTGCGTTACAGTCTATATAAAGAATTTGTGGTGTAATTTACATTTTCCCATGTGAAAATATGAAAATTGGAAAAAAAAAACAACCCAGTCCTCCCAAAACCATCCTCAAAACAAACAACAAAAAGTACCCCACAAAAGCAAGAATATCCAAACAAGCAAAAAACATAAACAAAGAAAAATACCTACTGACTGTTCCTATTATGCTAGTGAGGTAACTGCTGTAATAAAGGAGTATAGTTTCTACATTTTACATTTACGTTTTACATATTTGATAATGTGAATTACTATGTTGATTCTTTGTGTTGGTTTAGCTGAGTATTACAGACATATATGTGTTTAGTGAATGTTACTGCTCTTACATAAGTGGATTTAAAGTCAGTGGAACTCAGGGTTCTGGAAAGCTGCCTCTTTAATTCTTTTCATCTAACTCAGTACCAGAATTTAAGAGTAATTATGCTCTCAGATTTCCTGATTTGGAAAGACAAATTATTCAAACTCCTCCTTTCAGGAGATATCTCTAAACATAAATGAAGCTTAGCTATTCAATTTCTTTTATGAGTGGACTCAATAAATCTTTTATGATAAATCTTTGCTGCTTGTTGTACAAAAATTTGATCCTCCTTACTGTCTTGCAGTTTGGTCTTAAACAAAGTCTTCCGAAACCCTTTACAAAGCCATTAATGTTTCAGAATCTCTCAATATCTCATTCTTCACAGCTATAATATTACACACCACTGCTGATTTTCACAGAGCTCTCCTGAAAGTTAAATGTGGTTGTACTGTTTGGGAAGTGAATGTGATGCAAAGTTTTGTTGACTTGTCATCTACTGTGGATCTTCCAGAGTTCAGGCACCAACCATGAGCAGTCTTCTGTCAAAGTCTGTGGCTTAAAGACCTTCCAGCTAAAGAAGTAATGAGTTTACAGAAATTGTGCATTGCAAGTTTTAGTACAGTCAAGATATAAGAAAGCATGTTAGGAGGGAAAGCGGCACAGCTTCACAAAGGCACTCTGTCACAAACTCCTGAATATTACCAGGATACAATCAATATACTTCTGAAAGGTTACCTAATCAGGAATTTAAACTACTTCTTGACATCACAGCGCCTGGTAGCAGCAGATATATTCAGCAGCTTACGGAAGAAACAATAAAAAGGTCATATCTCAAAACCTCCATGTGTTTTCTTGCAATGACTTAAATACTTGTAGATCTATGCACTGAATTGAATTCTTTAACTTGCAAGTAAAAAAGAAAATGCCAGATGAACTTTTAATTGGATCTTCCGGTTTCTCCAGAGCATCATGGATCCTTGGCAAATAAGGAGAGGTGTTATAAGCAGGTATTATTTTGTTTGTTCTTAGTGTTGCTACTTGAATGTGACATGAACATGAAAACTGCTTTTACAGGTGGAAATAATGTCAAAATGAATTGCAAACTGACCCTTAATATTTTAGAAAAGGTAATGAATGGATTTTTTTTTTTTACTTGTTCAACAAGTTTTCCCTTCCCTTCCCTTCCCTTCCCTTCCCTTCCCTTCCCTTCCCTTCCCTTCCCTTCCCTTCCCTTCCCTTCCCTTCCCTTCCCTTCCCTTCCCTTCCCTTCCCTTCCCTTCCCTTCCCTTCCCTTCCCTTCCCTTCCCTTCCCTTCCCTTCTGCTTTCCTCCCCAACACTTCTTTACATGTAAAGCTTCGAGGAACATATTGATCTTTTGTGAATATCAGATATGAAAAACATTTAAAAATGTTACCATGAATCATCAATTACAATGAATGATCAAAAAAGTAAATTTCAAAATATATGTTAGGCAAATTAAAAGTATTAGGAACCAAAGATTTTTGCAAGATTTTATGGCAAAGAAAGTTATAAAAAAAAAATCACTTTGATATTTCGAAACTCTTGTAGAAGTTTTATAGAATTCCCATTAATGCAAAATATTTTGGTGTTTCCAAACAGGGCCCACAAACATTTTAAAAATGGGTACCTACTTCTAACACAAAAGTGAATGAAAATGAGCACTCTTCAATGCTTTTACAGTTTATAATAAAGGTGACTTTGAAGGGTAATCTCCAGATTTGAAACATCTAGAGCCGCTGAAGACACCTCAGAAAAAAGTGTCCTTTGATGAACTCCAGAAATTTTCTGGATGGCTTGTGCTGAACCACATCCAGAGAAGAGCAGGATATTTAAAGCTCTCATGGAAGCTTGCATCTGCAATTCTGGAGCTTCCTCCAGTATCTAAAAAAAACTTTCTTTAAATCCCCTTCTGGCTTCTAAGACCTGACTGAAATTCTGTCTGTCTTCTGATATTTACTTATGATGTCTTGAGACGTATACATTCCAGCTGATTCCTTGTGCACCTCCTTATCCCTCTGCTCCATCATTCCTCCCGTTTTCTCTGAAACCTGTACCTGTCCTTAGCAGCAGTCCTGCCACAAGTGATCCCACCACATCTCTGCATTTCCAACGTTGTTCTGTCTGCACACAGTATTACATTTTCTCCAATTCATGCCCATAGTTATGTGTTAATATAATGACTTCCGAGATGGGTCGTCCCATTGTCTTGTTGTCCCTCTTCTCAGGGAAGACTTAAAATCACCCATGAATCACCCTACATGCGACTCCCCTTTCTTTGTTTCCCCAGTTACCTGCAGGTTTTGACTTCTGTCCCATTATGAATCTAGTTCTAAGCCTTCATCAGCAGGTCAACAAGCTCTTTGGCAAAGATGCTTCTGTCTTTGTCAAGTGGACTAATACACTCCCTAGCGATCCTGTATTTTGAAGAGGGTGATACAAACCAATGACTTGGCAGCAACACCAGTCATGCAGCCAGGCATTGATCTACTAGAAGCCTCTACTCTAGCCCAAGCTATTCCCTTTTACTGTTGGGAAAACTACACTTCGTCCCCTTCACTGCAGCTCCAGCAGCCTATGTTGGGTTCAACAGTAGCAGACATTTTTCTCCTTCTTAGTAGCTGATGCAGTGTTGCGCCTTTGACTTTTGGCCTGGGAACCATGCTGATAGCACCAATGATTTTAGTTGTTGCGAACTCATGTTTACTTTGACCAAGGAGTTTCTGAGTCTCATGCTCTGCCAGGGAGGAGGGAAAGCTGGGAGGAAGCAGAGACAGGACACCTGACCCAAACCAGCCAAAGGGTATTCCATACCCCAGCATGTCATGCCCACTATGTAAACTGGAGGCAGTTACCAGGAAGGGCTAGATCGCTGCTCAAGTCTGGCTGGTATTGTATTCTCTTCCATTGATATTTCACTTATCATTATTATTACTGGTGGCAGCAGCAGTGGGTTTGTGTTATACCTTAGTTACTGGACTGTTCTTATCTCAACCCATGGGAGTTACATTCTTTTGGTTCTCCTCCCCATCCCTCCAGAAGAGGAGGGGGGAGGAAGCGGGGGGAAGTCAGAGAGCAACTATGTGGTTCTGTGTTACTGACTGGACTTAAACCACAACACTATGCTACTCTAGGTCAGTTCAAAGTATCCTTGAATAGTTTTGTTCTGAGCTTTTGAATTGGTGACAAAGCACAACGGTCATAGTGTCAAAAAGACTTGACAGTCTTTCCACAGCATCAGTGCTCTGGGCCCTGGGCCTGTACCAACTGCCCCAGCAAACCTTCCAGTCTGCAGATGGGTGCCTCTGTGTCCTGCCAGGAGAGAATTTCTAGCTACCACTGGTTTCTTCTTTGTGCAGTTGGCTTGGATCCGTCAATCAGGAGCAGTAAAAATAGATGCTTCTCATGCCAAACCTTTCTGCTTCTTTCTTGTTTCCAAGGTCCTACCTCTGTTTTCCAAATAAACACCTGCGGGTAGAAAAAGAGCTTTCTTGATTCTAGTGGTCAGATTCATGCCATTTACAATATAACACTTTGTCCTCCATGGTTCCCCCACCAGATGAAACCTCTGACCATCCTGCAATTCTCTGCAAGTCTGAACAAATACCTTGTGCCAACCAAGAAATACAGGCAAGTGACTCTATATGTGATAGTGCTTTTGCTTTTCAGTTACATTAAGATTTTTATTTCTCATTTTCAGTGTGACAATATTTATACTAGACTGAAAAAAATTGTATTTCAGAGGTAGAGATAGCTGACTGACAAATAATACAGAATTCAAAATGTGAAGTGATTAAATAAATCAGACTTTTTTAAAAAATAAATCTAGTGGAAAGCTATATGATTCACAAAGCATTCTAAGTTTGGTTTTGACCTCAACAGCAGAGTTAGGGTGGAGATTATATGTGGGGTTCTGAGAAGAAATGAAACTTAAGCTGCATCACTTCATTCTTTCTTGGCTTTACATATCGAATATGGTCTGTGGTCAGTCCTAATTTATCCTAAGTACCTATCTCATCAGTGGAGAGTTCAAGACCAAACTGGTGTAACTCAAAATGTTCAGTGCTGAGTTTCCATCCTGCCTGAAGTACAAACTCAATCTGTAGTACAATGCTTAAAACCTTGAAAATAACAGTATGTTGTAACACTGTGACAGTGTTGTCAAACACTGTGTGAAAGCATTCCAAGTAAGATTAAGATGAATGTGATCACCAAAGAGGCAGATGAAGATTGGTGTACTTGCACTTGAAAGGCAACCAAGTAAAAAAGTTGCCAGACAAGGGTTAAGATAAGCAGAGGGAACTGCAAACAGAGGGATATCCTGCTGAATACACCAGAAGGGTGACTAGCAAGATCAAAACAACCCAAGATAAGCAGCAGTAAAAGCAAAGGACACCGGCTTTCTGGAAGGAGAAATGACATAAATTTATCAGACCTCGGTGAAGAAAGCTAGAGAAGAGAGAACAAACTTGCTTTGCCTCTGGTTTCTCCTACCCAGCAGCTCTCAGGCCTGATCATCAGAACTCCGTGACTAAAACCCACCAACTACCCTAGTTATCAACCCTAACTCCAGAGCACTAGACCATAGGTATTGTATCCTCATAGCCCACTGGGACATAAGTGTCAACAACTAACAGATTTCTATGTGTATAGACAGCGATTAATACTATGTGAGATCTAGCACAAACTGCTTTGTTAATTAATCAATTTTAAAGTTTAACATTGGGTAGGTTTGCATGTCTCTTAAACAGTAAGCTCTGATCCTCTGACATTATGAAATAACATATCGGTATTCATAAACATATACATATACACATACATAAAATATATTTGAGTATTTATTTAGTCACGACATTAGCGCAAACAATGGTAATTATATCAGTGATTTCTGTGAATGAGTTGTTCCTCTTCTTCATGTCTTGAATTGCCTATAGATATTCTGCAGAAATAAAATGTCTTGAGCAGCATAATTACGTGAAATTGTGGATATAATTTATTAAACATACCCATAATAACTTCTTTCAAAAAATTTAGTGAAAGATGAAATGTTATGACAGCTGTCAGTCTCAAGAGTGTCAAAACATTAGACTGTCAACCTTAAAAATAGCTTCAAATACGTAATAGTGCAATTTCTAAAGTATTTCACAAGAGAAAGTCAATTTTCTATTATAGCTCATTTTCATGAGACAATTACGTATAAAAAAATATTTATAGTAGCCCATAGGAGGCAACATCTGACCATTTTGGTAGACGAGATGATGCTTTCATCAGCTTGGATTGCTCTTTCTCCTAGTTAAAAAAGACATGGAGCCAAAAATCATTATATGTAGTAAAAAATAATAGTTTTCTGGGAAAGATGAAGAATAACATTTTAGGGAGAGCTTTAATGAGAAACAGGTTAAAGAAAACTTAAGCCTTAGGAGATAATAATATTTTCCAAGAGAAAAAAAAATTTTTTTTTTTTGAAGAGTGGTAGAATATTACTTTTTCAATTTTCCATTTCAAGTAACATATGTAATCAGACTGTGAACATGAAAAGCAGTGCAATATTTCCTTTCCCCTTTTCTTCTCTCTTCACTTTTTGAAACTTTCTTCAGTTTCAACAGCAAATACTGTCTTTTCCATTACTGTGGGCCATATGGTAAAAAAGTCATACAGAGGAAATATTATTAAAAGCATCTTTAAACTGTAATAAGAACCAATGCCAGAATTTTTAGATTCAGCTGAATTGATCAGAAATAAGGCAATGTAACAATTCTGTGATTCTGTGGTTCTGTAATACTTTTAATAATGAGAATGACTAATCATTTAGACAAACCACCATGAAAAGTATTGAGCGTTTCCATTGTAGAGTCTTTCAAATCAAATTAATTTCTACACAGGACTCGTCTGGAAGATATCCATATACAACTGTATATGACTTGTGTGGAGGATCATACTGTATGATCTGATGCTGCAGGTGATCTTATAATTAGGAATCTTTGGGGACTTAAGGGCAGTGCAGGTCTGGATCATTATCTCCTGGCCTGGAGAGGGGCTGTGCATAGTTTTGTTTTACATAGTTGTGCTCTTTCCACTGTGTGATATTTCACTGCTATCACCTGATGTCAAGAGGCAGCAGTTAGGCTCTACCAGCCATCTCCAATTCAGTGAAATGACTAACATAAGACTCACAATAAGACTTCAGGTGAGGAACTTACCACTGGTTCTGGAGCTTCACCAAATCTTTTTTCTCTGGAAATCACTTCTTGTAAAAAAAGCATCCAAGTCAGCACACTTTTAGCAGCGTGCTAACGAGAAAATGCTTCCTGGGAATGTACAGGCTCCTTCACAGTTTGGGACCTGTGAAAGAGACAAATTGTCCTGGGAGCCAGACTTATCTGCAGCTCACCAGAAGAACTTGCAGCTCTGAAGTATCACTGTCTATTGGCAGAAAGCCTTAAATCTGAGACATTTCCTTACATTGCAGCCCTCTGGAAGAGCTGCCTTGACAGCACTTCCCCAAATGACCAGGTAGACAACGCTCTTGAAAAAAACATCCGGGGGGGTTATTCAGATGTGAGCTGGTCAGACAGTGGAAATTTCCTGTTACAGCTGAATCCAGTATTTTAATCTTTCTTTTCACAAAACAACACCACCACCACCAGAACAACAAAAGGAAAAGAAAAGCTTACATCTTATTTTTTACCCTGAGGAACCTGACTATTCTGAGGAAGAGCACACTGGAGAGAAATCTAGGGTTATATATAACCACAGGATGGTTGATATTCTGCCTCCCCCTGCTTAGGAAAGGAAGCAGTTCAGATGAATGATAAACTTAATTTTCATCTTAGTCTTGGGAAAAAGAAAGAAGCAATGGGTGGAAGTATCTGAAAACCTTTTTTTTTTTTTTTTTATCTTCCTAGTTAGCCATTTAAACACTGACTCACACTTGCAAACAACCCAGGACTGCAATTGTAACTTTTACACCAGGTACTTGTAAGCAGAAATTTCATAGACTACAATGCACTGTGACATCCATTTCTGTTTTAGTACTTCAAGTTATAAAAAGATTATATTATGTTATGGTACATTTTGGGTACTGCAAGAACTTGGATTGTTCTATTCAGAATACACAAATGGAGTAAATTTTTGATTTTGCTTTCAAACTCATCTTTTCCACCTCCCAACTTTTAAATTCCTTGTCACTTAAATGCTCTTGTGATAAAAACATTTTAATTAATTAAATTAGTATATAATCATTGTCAAATAGAAAATTAAAATTAAAATATAAATAAAACCATAAAATTTCTTTTTTTAATAATTAGTAAAGAAAAATTTGTAGAAGTAAGAACAGGTTTGCATATTCAGACAATATTTCATCACAGAGTATATGAATTAATTTATAGACACACTAAATAGAAACTTTTCTCCCTGCAGCAAAAAAGATCCCTAAACCAATAAACACCACAGGACATACATAAAAATGAAGTCCTGAGGGAGAACTTGGCTTCAAGTTATTCTTTCTGATGTTATCATTTGCCATTTTACTGTTGATATATCTTTTTGAGAATTTCAAATATCTATGTGGCTGCACTATATGAAAAATGAGCTGTCACATGGAGAGAGGCAGAGCCCAGAATAATT
Organism: Pezoporus wallicus; assembly: GCF_028554395.1. Lineage (NCBI taxonomy): Eukaryota > Metazoa > Chordata > Aves > Psittaciformes > Psittacidae > Pezoporus > Pezoporus wallicus. Next base: position 151,832 of record NW_026637575.1, on the reverse strand, counting down.
TGAGATTAGCTGAATTAGAGTTTAACTTAATATTTAAGGTATTTCCATAAGATCTCCCAATAACTTTACTGTAATCATAAAAAGAATTTTCATTCTGATGTTTTGATTAAAGTTGATCTACTTATTTCCAGAATTACACTAGTTTAATCCCTGTCAATATTAACCATTTTAAAACTTGATATGAAAGAAGATAGGTGTATATATGAAAATTACCCACAAGGCAATACAGAGCAGAAAACTGTTACCATATATAACAGACTTGGCAGTAAGAAAACCAGTGTTAAATATTAATCAGTACATCAGAGGAGAAATAGTAACAAGAGCCTAGGAGAAGATTTTACACATTAGAAAAAGGAGGGAATAAAAATAAGCTTTTAAAAACTATTTTTTTTTAATATAAGTAGTATCTGTCCTTCTATAAATGCCTCTGCTTTTGCACTTGGAGTGAAAAGCAGGCAGATGCTCAGAGATTTGCATTAAATCAGGAAAGGGAAAGATAAGCTTGATTTTATTTCTTGGCATTCCATCCTGCCATATTGAAGTGACTATTATGAAACATTCAATTAAAACCAATAAAAAATATATAAACTCTTCACTTTTTTAACACTATCTTGCATGTATCTTGCATGTCCTTTGTAAAGTTTGTATATTCCTTTTTTTTTCTGAAAAGAAAGACAAGAATATCTTCTGACAAAATCCAAATGAAAACCCATATTCTACTATTCTTTCCTTTTTTAACAGAACACACTCAAAAAAGAAACATTTCCTCAGAACCTAGGGTTTGCACTGAAAAAGATTCAGTTCTGATTTTGATTGACTTGATTGACTGCAACAATTTTCTGTCTAAATTTATGGTTTTGACAAAGAGTTATTGTTTCTGCTATTAATGTTAAATTTACAGGAACATCTCAGCAGTTCCCTGATGCAACTTTACAGCAAAGCTGTCTTGATCACCAGGACTGGAACAGTGAACACTGGAATAATATGACATGAAGATTGATACTATAATTTTCCAACCAGAAAGTCTGAAATTATAAACTCTAAGCAGCCCATGAGAAATCATCACATCCTGTTATTTGCTAATTTTAGGAACCTGAACTTAAAAATACAGTGCCAAAATACAAGCCTTTTCCCTCTGATGTGCTTAGTTTTTATAGCACAACATTCTGAAATTAAAAAAAAAAAAAGTAAAACAAAAAATGAAGAGCAACAATTAAAATTAAATGCTTTACAAACTCCAGCCTGTAGGCAGCAACTTATACTGAGAGACTATTCTCATTTGACTGTTGAAAGATTACAGTTTCTCAGCTAGGACTGTGGTGAAATGTGTGCTGCAAACCTGGGAATGTTGCAATCCATTCTCATAATATCTTCTAAGAGAAGGAAGTCTGGAATTACCACATAACCATGAAGTCTGACTGTTTGACCTCGTTTAAGTATTATGACACTTCTGCTAGAAATGGATCCCTTGTTATAACAGTACCAAGTTGCTCACAAAAACTGTAATGGAACTTTATAACCAGTTACGATGTTAATAACATAGGAGACAACCCATCTGTCTTCTGTTTATGCCCTTCACTGTACCCATACGGACTGCTAAGCATGAGCAGAAATTGCTCTGGCAATGATTTGTGGCTTTGTAACTGCCCAGCTTGACATTCAGGGTATGGGTAGCTGAAAGTGTGAAATCAGAGCATGCATGCACAGGACAAGAGCAGGATGTTTCTTGGGAAGAGCAATGTCATAGAACATATGTCAGCTGGGCAAATCAAGGCACCTTTTGCCTCACATAAGAGAGAAGCGAGTAGAAGGGCCAAATAACCCTCCTAATGCTATGTTCAAATGACACTTCCCAGCAGTCAGGGCTTATTCTTTACATCAAACTGAGGATGTAGCATCACGTTATTGATGATTGTAAAAATATAATATCGAAGCAAGGGCATAGAGGCTGCTGCTTTGGCAGAGTTTTGTGGTGATGTATGGAGAAGGAAAGCAGTCTTGTAAGCTTCTATTACTGAATGCTTGTGGACATTGCAGTTTTAGAGGCCTCAGAAGGAACCCAAATAGCTATTGCTAACTTCCTTTATGTTGTCCAGGATTTCATTGCTGTGATTTTAACAAGCCAGCATGATTGTAGATCTGAATTGCCTCTAGTGGCTAATAGTACCTATAGTTTCTAAGTTCCAAGGACAGCTAGATCATTAACTTGAGTCCATACAGTAGAAACACTTCTACTAAAATAACAGGCAAACAATAAAGAAACAACAAAATAATTCTTTCTGTACTCTTAATATATCTTCTTAACATGTTGTGTTCGTTCACTTTTCTAAAGCAGAATTTAGTGATTTTTGTTCAACGGATTTGTCACTTGGACAAAATAACACACTGCCATTATTCATCAAACCAGAACATAAAATCTGTGCATTCTGAAGCTGTGCACCTTGAAATATGACTACCCTGTAGTAATTTTTGCGGAAATGGTTCGACCTGTTAACCAGTCTTATGATGAGCATCATCAGAGAATCACAGCTGGGTTGAAAAATTAAGTGTAGAATGGACCTCCAGACATCTCTGCTCAAAGTAACTCTGCTTAGACCAGGTTGTTCAGTTCATTTTGAGTATTGAACACCTCCAACCACAGAGACTCCACAGTATCTCTAGTCCTTCACTCCTATATTTGAACCCTCTTGAACTAAAAGAAAAAAATAAAAATCACAATTTCTTATATTTTAACTTCTACTTACTGACTCTTGTCCTACTGCTGTATATGACCAAGAAGATTTTTTTTATTTTCTCTGTACCCACTGCAGAAATTAATGAGGTCTCCCTTTGCCCTCATTTTTCTCAGGCTGAAACTGCCCAGTGCCCTCTGCCTCTCCCAATACCTACTGTGCTCCAGCCCAAACCATCATTGGAGCCTTCGACTCCACTCACTCCTGTATTTCAGGGTCTGTCTTGTGTCAGGAGCTCAGGGCTTACAGGGCAGTCTTACCAGTGCTAAGCAATTGGTCAGGATCCCTTCACCTTGGTGGTTCAGCCCCAGGTGAGGGGGGGTGTGGGGGCTGTTTTTCTACATAGGTACACTGCTGTCTCCTGGCAATTTATTGGTCCCAGGTCCTCCAGGACATTTCTACAGAGCAGCTCACAGCCATCAGCCCCACCTGGTCCTGTTCCAGGGCCAAGTTCAGTCCTGTTCCATATCTTTGCCTCCAACAGGCAGTTTCTCATAGGATCTTGCCAAGCAAGTCTTGGAGCAAGCCAAAAATCTGTTCTTCCAAAACGTAGGGTGAATGCCAAAATGCCTTTGTGAAATCCTGCTGTTCATCTTGCTTGTTTATCTAAGGATCTAACTCTCCAGAGTCTCACAGTCACCATAGCCAAGATCACCCTTGACATTCATGTCTTCAATTAGTTTTTCCTTACTTGTGAATACCAGCTTCAAAAAGCATGTTCCCTTGATGATTCATCAATCACCTGCATCAAGAATTTGTCCTCGGGTTGTTAGCATCTGTATGCCTCTGCATCACTGGTGCTGCTCTGTCCCCTGATTCTTACCCATAGGCTCATCTTCCCCAGGGTGAAGTTCCATGCCTCTGAGCTCCGCTTTTGCACAGATCAACCCTTTTCTGTACCTGATAACCATGCTCTTCCTGAATCACCTGTACCAATGCACTGCAGTTCTGCAGTTGCAAGAGCTGTATCCTCCTTCACTGCAAACCCTCTGGGATCGCAGCTCAGTTGCTGTGCTGCTGGTGCTTCCTTTTTGCCCCATGGGCAACCTGCATTTGTACATGAGCATTTGTGATAGGTCCCGAGTTGTGCAGGTTTTGCAGGTGAAGTGTGAGAGCCTCTCTGGTCATGTTGTCCTCTGGACCTTAAAACCCTTGGGTCCTTGCTTCTCCTCTGCTTGTGGGAGAGCTCTCTCACATGTTTCTAGCCCCCTTCATTAGAACAGCAAGCTAGTTTGCAAATACGTCCTTGCCCCGTGTTGTCAGACATTTCCTATCCATTTTCAGTTGTTTTGAGTGAGGAAAACTTTGCTAATTAGTAAATCAGGAGACCAAATATAAATCACAATGCTAGCCTTTTAAGCCATCACCTCCATCCTAACATGATGCATGTGCTTCTACATGTACATTTTTACAAAGACTGAATCCTTCCTGCAAATAACCAAATGACTTAAGTGATGAGGATAAAACCTACTTATGCCTGGATTATTTTCAGAGCCTAAAATCCTTTTATAAATCTAATCCATGACATCTGCAGCTCTCTTTTCTACAAGCTATTTCCCTCTTGGAAAACTGGTAGTAAAAGGACCTCAGTGTCTCATAACATATTGCATTATTTGGTATTGTGATGTGATCACAATGGAAGAAGGATAATGGAAGCAAACTCAAGTATTTTGAATGCATTGACTAATGCTAGCTAACTAACTAAATTTAATTTATAGTAAATAAATATCCTTAATAAAACTTTAGTGCTGCCTTTTCAGAATTATTAGCTTGGCTAAACACCAGACCAACTGCTGCTACTGGGCTTGGAGCGCTGACAAAGCAAATAAATCTTTTTCTGTCTAGAGCATTGCTAGACAGTCTGCTAACAGACTCCAAGAACATTTTTTTCTTTTCGTAGCTTCAAAAGGATTTCGTAGCTTTCTATTGTGATCTACCTAATTTTCTATCATCCTTTTAAAGATGTGATGCCAGAACTGGGTGCTCATTTCTACTGCCAGACCTATTGTGTCACAGTTATCTTTGTAATTCCACTCCCATTCTCCCTAATCAGACTTGCAAAGACCCTCTTGATCCTCTCTGCTGCTCCTTTGTTATATAGACTGTATTATATGATTAAGTTAAATATTTATGATTCTGTGTCGTGGTTTAAAACCAGGCAGAGCTCCTTCACTCCGTGTCCCCCCATCTTCTTGCCCTCCCTTAGTAACTAAGGTATGACACAAATCACTACTGCTACCACCAATAATAACAATGATAAAGAAAATAAAAAGGAAGAGAATACAACATCTCACCAACAGCCGATCGATAACTCGCCCCCCCAGCCCGACCAAGCTCTGACCAATACCTCCTCTAACCCCGCAGTCTACCAGCCCTTCCGTCTAACTCCCAGTTACCTCCTGGGCATGACGTGCTGTGGTATGGAATACCTCTTTGGTCTGTTTGGGTCAGGTGTCCTGTCTCTGCTTCCTCCCGGCTTCCCCTCCTCCCTGGAAGAGCATGAGGCTCACAAAGTCCTTGGCCAAACCAAAACATCCTTGTTATCAGCTCTGTTCTCAGGCCGAACGTCAAAACACAGCACTGCACCAGCTACCAAGGAGAAAAATGACTGCTATTGCTGAACCCAGGACATTATCCACCTCTTATTCCATACCATTCAGGTAGACAATCTTTTGGAGCAAAAGTCCCTGCAAGAAGTGACTTCGCCTTAGAAAGTCCTCGTAAACCTATCACTGTCAGCTTGGAAGGCCTTGTCACAAAGTATTATATACACTTCTGTTGAACTTATACTTCTCTTGATCTTATACTTTTCACTACATTTATAAATGGAGGATATCAAGCTCAATGGACCTTTTCTGACCTTGAATACCTGTTCTTATATATTTAGCATATAAAGAACTGCTCCATAACTTTACTATAGTCTGTCTTTAAACAATAAAGAAGTAAGATAAATCCTTTCATAAACAGACAGTGAAGTTTGTGCTTTTCCTCTTTTATGTATCTATTCCCTGAGGTTTTAATTCAAGCTGTGAATGAAGCCATTGCAAATGGTGAAAAGAATCAAGAAGAGCTCCTCTCAAATGGAACTTTGACTAAACAGAAGGAATGATTGTACTAAAAATTACTTATAATCTTTACCAATTCAAATCTTACTTTTTTGTACCTCTGACTTGCAAGTGATTATCCAAGTGGTTTATAAACTAAACAAGAAGTCAGTTCTGGTCTTATTTCATCTTAGAAGCTGCATTTCCCCAAACTTAAGGAGATCACTTCAGCTTTGCATAATTGAAAATGAAATTATAAATTTTCACAAGAGAAGTCTTTGTATTTATCAGTTTCCTCTATATAAAACCAAGATTCACTGAGGCCAGTATGGTATAAATAGTTCCAAAATTTGCGTTGTTTTTTTTTTTATTCAGAACATCACTGTAAATTAATTAAAAGAAAAAACAAAACCACCCACAAACTCAACCAAAAAATAACCAAACCCAGCAACAACAAACACCTCACCCAACCAAAAATAACAAATGGTTAAGCCTAAATGTCTGTTATCTTTCCCAAAGATGGGAAAAAATATTAAACATTTTTCAAATATTTTCCTTGTATGTTTTTTGCTGTGAATAAAAATAGCACTCAAAGAAAGTTTATGTCACGATCATTTTAAGCTCACAAGTAATTTTCCTGCATTGTCACTGAATAAAATTACAATGAACCTGTCAAGGATTAATATGACCAGAAGTATTACAGTGATCAGAGGTAAAAATTTATGAAACAAAATCATAACTTTGCCTGAGTTTTAGTCAAAAGACTAAGAACATTTATTTCAGTCTCAAAAGTATTCCAAACTGTATTGTGTACATTATGAGTCAATCTGGGAGTTACAGGTATCTGGGGAAAAAATGTATTTAACACCTTCCTATTACAGGCAATCCTCACGGCAGAGGGCAGACTACCGAAGGGAGAAGGTACCTGATTTTTTCATTCTCTGAAAGGAACAGACATGCTTTTCTCTCTGCTCTTTTGAAGTCCTTACTGCACAATCTGCTAAACCTGAGGAAATGAATTTGGTCTCCTATAACACTGCTGAGTTCCTCTGCTTTCATGGCACTGCTTGAACCTTCTACTATATGCATCCATCTTTAAACTCTGTAGAAACCTCAATGAAAAAGTAGTGGGTTTATCACTTCCGCTGGGCAAAGTACAATGCACAGAGAGAAAAGAAAGGATGGTTCTGTTCAGCAAATTTTTGTTCTCATGCTATTTCATTCATCCTTTCTTGCATATGGGGTTCCTAACAGTAGCATAGAAAAAAAAAAAAAAAAAGAAAAAGTGAAAACAGAGAAGGCAAATGTTTTTCACAGACAGATAAAGAGAGCCGTCTATTCACAATACCTGACTAGGATGTCTGTCACTGCTTGCTTTGACTCTTGAGTACCTTTTTAAAGTAACAGAATTCAGAAATAATAACATTCAAGTTAAATAAATTCTAAAAAAAGGAAAAATTGCTCAGTTTAACCATGGATCTCAGGCATCACAAACTGAAGAAAAGTCATCTTTTCATAACTCAATACATGATTAGCCAGGATCTAGACTTCAAAGCAGACTGCCTGTAATCAGATATAGTTTAGGTTCTGAAATGTACCTTGAGCCTTTTTCATTTAGACTCATTATATCTTTAATAGTTCATCACTTACACAGGGTTAAAATACTTGCTTAAATGATTTCTAGTAATAATGGCTTATTCCTAGAATATTAAGCCGTTATTACTGTAATTTGTAGATGAAATAATGGAGACTAAGATGCATTTTTTCCTCACAACAGAATCTATTTTTTATTTTTATACTTTCAGGTTTTTACTATCTCCTTCACAAAGTTTCTGAGGAAAGGAGATTTTCTTTAATCCTACTGGCAAGTGTCTGAGCTCTCCAAGGATATTTTGTTAGCTGTCCAAATTTAATTTGTATCTAAGATAACTCAGCTATCTGGAAAGTAGTTTTTCCCAGTTTTCTATAAATAGCAAAGGAAGTATATTACATTTAAATTTTCATAAGAATGTTAAATTTGGTTTCACTAAGATCGCCGTGGGAAAGAAAAAGGGATTGTTTTGGGTTCAGTGGAGACTGTGGCAAGTTTAATGGAGAAAAAGGCATATTAAAGATATATCTATTTATTCTTTCAAAAAATATTCTTGATTATAATTTTTGCTTTCATGGTGTTATGTGGGTTTAGGTCATATGCCATAATGTAAGACCGTTGCAGAAAACAGAAGGCCCTGAATGCAGATGTTTGTCAATAAATAAAAGAAGTGGAAAAAAAAAAATACACATACAGAAAGGTAAATTCTGATCCAGTTATTTTATAAAATTACTTGATAAAATTACTTAATAAATAAGTTACATAAGAAAATCATTATAAAATATAAACTTACGGTCATGATCAGCTCAAAATATAGCCTTAGCAAAGCCCATTAGGATGACAATAGAGCTTTTCGGAATGACAAACAAGCATTATATGCAAAGATACAAGTGTGTGCAGACACACCACACTGAGATACCCAGTGGTTCAGTTGTCTGAAAGAGTCTTGTGATTGTGTTTTTTATGTTCTAACTATGCATAAGTATCCAAAGGTAGTTAAAAAATTCTTACCTACTATTTATTATGTAACATCAAATTTGCATTTCCCCAGGCTATGGAAAAAGTCTGTGGCCTTTCTTTTCTGTAAATGAACAAGCAGTTTCATCTTTAAACTCTAATTTACTGATATTTACCTCCTACTTACCAGTAAGCAAGACATACCATAAAACTGTACCTTAATTTGTTCCACAATTTAATTGTTCCACTACTCTTTTTCAGCAATTGGTCTTGTCACTTTCCACCATATCACTAGAATCCCTGTTTTTCTATAATTTCTTATATAAAATTTTTATATAAATATGTGTTTTTATAGTTCCCTTTTTTGCACAAATTCTTAAGAATGAATGGCAGGCATGGTCTGGAAAAATAACAGTATATATAAAACAATACAAATCATCTCACCATAGTTATTTGTAAAAATAAAACTATTCCTGAGCCCTGCTACAATTGAAACACCCTTTCAGACATTCTATTTATTTAAATTTTCAGTAAAACTCATCTTCACATATGAAGAACAACTAACAACAGCACATGACATTTCAACACACACAGTCACACATATACAACCTGTTTTAAATACAGCTTTATACACCATATCTATTTATCCCACCTCTGCATGTCATTAATGCCTTCTTCCTTTAGGAAACTCCAAAAATTGTAGCTAAAATCATTCCTTTCACTCCTGTTCCCATGCACATCCTTGTCAATACTGGCATTAAAACCCCTGTTTATCCTCATCTTCAAGTCTCTTTATGCTTATTGTCATCTCACCTCATAATCTGGTCCTCCATTTTATTTCTTAATCCCCTTCTTCAAATACTTGTTAATTGTTGCTTTCTTCAATTTCACAGGTGACATGAGGTTTCATGTCACAGAATATGGTAACTAACAAGGATCTTTCTAAAACTAAAAAAAATATATTTATTTCAGAAGTATTATTTTATACTTCTAGAAGCAGGCTAAGTTCATCAGCTGCAAAGCATTTCTACCATAAACCTCTTTTCAAAATATTATAATAAATACAGAATTTGTTTCAGACTCAGGCAGCAACATTAAAATATGCTAGGTCTAAGACTCTCTCTGACTTCTCAGGTAAGAATGTCTTAATTTATGAGAACAGAAAAATTACCAAAGTAAACAAGCATTACACGTAGACTGATCTTTTGAAATGGCTTCAGAGAAGGTAGAAGAAAACATAAAATGAGCAGTCATGGAGTCCTAGACTGGGTAGCCTGATCTGACTTCATAGCTGACCCTGCTTTGGGCAGGATAAACTAAATGGTATCCAGAAGTCTTCAATTATTTCAGGCTTCTGCCATTTATGAGTCTGTCCCTGGTGAAAGTTTCTTATCAAAAAAGGAAAATGGAATTATACCCTGAAACTTAAAAATATTAACCCCCCCCCAACTGTAGAGGTATATACATACACGTGTGTGTGTATATACATATATACACATACATATGCATATATACATATATATATACACACACATATACATACACACGCAAACACACGTGTTAAATGCTTGTTCTTGGGCATGCATGTATCCTTAATAATTTTTCTAACACTTATAAGGGACTTCTTAGATGAGGAAGAGGAGAAAATGCAGGCTTCTAAAATTCATAGTGTGGTTTATCAGGGGAGCCGTAAATGCAACCAAAAATCTGAGAGCAGTGGGAATACTTTAAGTTCCCAGACGTAACATAAAAGTTATCACTTGTGAAATATTTGTTTTCTGCTCTGCCTCAAAACACAAGTGAGGCATTGAATTTCTGTTCCCATTTGGAACTAAAATATTTAAAAATCCCAAAACCTCTAATAAGAAGGAGAATTTCCATCCGGATATTATAAAGATGTCCCTGTCAAAGGTTTTTAGTGACAGACCAACTCTTTTAGGTTCAGCATGATCTCTCGATGTTAACACTGATGTTATTTAACATGATTTTGTTTGGCTGGCAGCCACCAGGGAGTCCCAGTCTTTAACAGTAATTTTAACTCTTTTTCCATGCAGGTTCTCTGTCCAATTTTATGAAACCTTTTACATCAATTTTTATGCCACCCTTCTGCTTGAAAGAAGCCTTCTGATGCATTTTTGAATAGTAGAAAAGTGTTGCTGTCTGACAGAAAATTTCATTTCCACATACAATTTAAAAGATTCTCTTGCTTCCAAGATGTACTCCACAGGTAAAATACTAGAAGATTGTGCCATCTGCCTATACAAGGCAATTAATGGGATTTGTGGGTTATTAAACACCAAAATAAAATGGAGGAAAAGCTAAAATAGCAGCAGCTCTTTATGTAGCAAATGCTAAAGCTGTAAATAAGCTCTTTTCACAAATGAGCTCAAAACTACCTGAAAGGACTTTTAAAGGGAAAGTGTTAACACTAAGAATAGAGCATAGACTCAGTCTACCAGAGGGTGACAAATTTAAATCTTTTTAGAGATCTAAAATCTAAATCACTCCATATAATCTTAGGTTAAAAAGACACTTCAAAAGGAAAGAATGAATAAGCCACTTACATTATCAAAAACTTATTTTGAAATGGAAAACAAAATTATCATAAACCAAACAATTTCATATATAGAAAATGTTCAAAGACAAAAATAATGCATTCTAGCCAAACTGAATACAATGAAAAAAAAAAAAAGAAGAAAGCTGGAGAAAAAGTATCTGAGAAACAAAATTGGAGGAAACTCTTTAAGGCAGAGCAAAGAAATACGGAAGAAACAAGTTTAAAATGATTTAGTCAAAACTTGACATGTAAAAGGATTATAGTGCTGGGTATCATTGTGAAAAGGAAATGCTGGTGATTATTTGAGAACAAAGTTTTAAATATGAAGGAAGTCGTATAAAATAGAAGTACCAAAAAAATCACATGTACTTAAAAAATGAGGAGGAAATATTTTATGTAGCTTTATTCAGGATGCCAGGTAGGAGTTTAGAGGAGGAAAAATATCTGAGATAGAATTGTAAAATAAGTTGCTATCAAACACACAGAAGCAATGACATATACCCTAAATACATAATATCCTGTTGGCAATGCTTCTCTAACAGACAATTGAAGTGCACATAACAATTATTTTCATTCAACACTCCAGTAACAGTGTTGAGATGATGAGGCATATATATAGCTCATTAAACCAGACTGCCTGTTAGTCAGTATTTAAAGTAACATCAACTTTTCATTGGCATGAAGTCATGCCCTTCTGAGGAAAAATATGTGTTTCTTTGAACATCTAATTATATAAGTGAATGGCTTCACATTGAAAAAATTCTTTACTTTTTTCAGGTGCTATTGCCTGGAACGGGGTTTCTTTGGGGTTTCTGTCACAATGTAAAACTCAGAGTAGAAACCAAAGTATTTGTCCTCAGAGAAAAGAGGGCAAAATTCTCTGTTACTTTGACCATATTTAAAAGAGTAATTGATATCCATGTCCAGGCACTGACTAGGTGCACTGTGTGTCCAAGTTAAGATATAAAGAGAGAAAATACTGACAGTTTATCTCCATAAATATTTAGTGAGGAAGAACATTAAGCAGGAAATAATAAATATGTTGCTCGCAGAGTCTATGGGATCTCCGTCCTCAGAAATTTGACTGACCCCGAGCAACCTGATTTAAGGTGGCCTTGTAGAAGGTTATTTGAGGTGCTAGCAGTGGTTCACACCAGCTAAAATTATTCTGTGGCTATACAACAGTAATTTCTTATTGTGAAAATACTTACACGGTCCTGAATTTTTATACAAATGCATTCTCCATGAGAAAAAGTTATGAAGATGACAAATATATACCCGAAGAAGTTTTAAACTAGAAAGAATAATATTGGTGGCAATAAAGAATATGGACAAATATCTAAAACCAGATTAAAAAAACCTCTAAAATATTTACATATTCTCCAAAGACGTCCACACGTGTTAGTGGACACCCAATAGGGCTGACTGGGTACAAAGGTGAATACACAGAATTCCTCAGAACTCCCTACCCCAGTGATTAAATAGCAGCTTGTTCTGGGTTCAGCAGTAGCAGTCGTTTTTCTCCTTAGTAGCAGGTGCAGTGCTGTGCTTTTGACTTTCAGCCTGGGAACAATGCTGATAACACTGATGTTTTTAGCTGTTGCTCAGTAACGCTTACTCTGACCAAGGACTTTGTGAGTCTCATGCTCTGCCAGGAGGAGGGGAAGCCAGGAGGAAGCAGAGACAGGACACCTGACCCAAACTAGCCAAAGAGGTATTCCATACCACAGCACGTCCTGCCCAGTATATAAGCTGGGGATATTTACCCAGAAGGGCTAGATCACTGCTCAGGTCGGGCTGGATATTGGTTGGTGGGTGATGATCTGTTGTATTCTCTTCCCTTGTTATTTCCCATATCAGTGTTATACCTTAGCTACTGGACTGTTCTTATCTCGACCCATGGGAGTTACATTCTTTCAATTCTCCTCTCCAACCCTCCGAGAGAGGGGGAGGAAGGGGGGGGGGGGGGGGGGGGGTGAGGTGAGTGAGCAGTTGCATGGTTATGAGTTACCGGCTGGGCTTAAACCACCACAGCTCTAGGATCAATTACTGTGCTGTGGAGAGAAGTTCTACTATTCACTGACTTCTTGTGGGATTCCAGTGACCATGTCAAATAAATCTTTGCTCTAGAGCAATAGTAGTGCAAGGCTTCACTAGAAGAAGAGATTCTGCCTCCCCAGAATACTTAGTTTCCCTATAGACCTGGCTCCAAGTCAAAATGTGGAACAGCACTGTATAATCAAACTGCCTGATGTTGCTGCTAAATTATGTTGTTATTATGGTAAAAATGCAACTATTTTTAGCAATTCATCTTTTTCAGGGTTGTTTTTCTAAACAGGTATTGTAAATTTTAAAATATAACAGTAATAATTTAGTTCCCTAGAACATGCTAATTTGTAAAAGGCTTTCTTAATATTCAAGTGTGAAACAAAAAGCGACCCCTCTGAAATTGTTCATCTGAGAGCTTAATCGATCATTTTAACTCATAACACATAGAGATCATAAGCTCTGGAATTTTGGAATATTCTGTGCCAAATTGAATTTTGCATCTAAAGGACAGTTTTCTATTATGAAGAATGTTGGTATGTTTCAGTAGAAAATGCTATACTGACATAAAAATATTTACAGTGTTTTACCTTATTGCACTTTCCATGAATCTTTATAAATATGTCTATATTTGGAGGGCTATATCACATTACATAGAACATGAAAGCTTTAGCAAAATTTTGGGCAAATCAGACAAAAATCCAAATGTGTGAATCCATACTTACAATTTTTCCCATATAATTAATACTTCATGTGTTCCTGCACTCATGTATTCATTTCCTTAGATCCTATTGTTAGTTCTTTCTTAGTTTTCTCTCCTGTATGCAAATCTAATTAAAAGATAAGGAAAACACTTAGAAAAATACACATTTGATACAGTTACTGTTATTTCAGAGTATGTCTCTGATTCATCCCACCAAATCTGTTGGTGTTTTGGCAAGATAAGTGATATTTCAGTGGAATGCAATGGTTTTGGTTTATCACATGCCAATAAAGTATCTGTCTTACATAAAATTTTTCATAAGTTTCAAAACAAAGACAGGAATGAAATGCAAAGGAAAAGGATTTTGAGTTAAGACATCTGTTTTAAGTCCTCATACTGTTTCCAAGTATTTTTACAAGAAAATGAGAAACTTTCTTTTGCTGTCTTTGCTTAGCTTTTTCTGAGGACTGCAGAATATCTGTATTTCTACACTCACAGAAAAAAAATTAGGAACTAAGGTTGTTAAAGACCAACCCTAATGATTCTGTGATTCTGTTCAAAGTTCATTCTCTGTTGGGATGATGGCTGGAGGGAAGTCAGGGCCAGTCGCTGATGACCTGGAGACATCTAGTTGATGGGCTATAAAAGTATTACACAGCAGGCAACAGCATACAATTGAGTTCACTGGCTGTTTTCCCCTAAAATCAAATCCCCTTGTGGTATACATCGGACTTCCCCATCTTCCCGCATTACCCACCAAGTATATCCAGGTCCCTGAGCAAAAGCAATCCCACGAGTGGGTTTGCCTTTACCTGAAGCAGGAATAACCCAGACTGTCTTCCCCAGCAAATTCTTCATATGCACCACGGGAACTTTGTCCCCCTCTACAATATGAAAAAGTTCTGACTGGGCTGGGCCAGCCCTGTTGGCAGATCCTCTGGTGTTGACCAACCAGGTGGCCTTTGGTAAATGTGTATCCCAGTGCTTGAAAGTTCCCCCACCCATCGCTCTCAGTGTAGTTTTTAACAGCCCATTGTACCGTTCGATTTTCCCAGAGGCTGGTGCATGGTAGGGGATGTGATATACCCACTCAATGCCATGCTCTTTGGCCCAAATATCTATAAGGTTATTCCGGAAATGAGTCCCATTGTCTGACTCAATTCTCTCTGGGGTGCCGTGTCACCACAAAATCTGTGTCTCAAGGCCCAGGATGGTGTTCCGGGCAGTGACATGGGGCACAGCGTATGTTTCCAGCCACCCGGTGGTTGCTTCCACCATGGTAAGCACATGGCGCTTGCCTTGGCGGGTTGGTGGCAGTGTGATATAGTCAATCTGCCAGGCCTCCCCATATTTATACTTCAACCATCGTCCTCCATACCAAAGAGGCTTTAACCGCTTGGCTTGTTTAATTGCAGCACATGTTTCACACTCATGAATAACCTGGGCAATAGTGTCCATTGTTAAGTCCACCCCTCGGTCACGGGCCCATCTATATGTTGCATCTCTGCCCTGATGGCCTGAAGTGTCATGGGCCCACCGGGCCAAAAATAATTCACCTTTATGTTGCCAATCTAAGTCCATCTGAGCCACTTCAATCTTAGCCGCTTTATCCACTTGTTGGTTGTTCTGGTGTTCCTCAGTGGCTCGACTCTTGGGTACATGGGCATCTACATGACATACCTTCACCACCAGGTTCTGCACCCTGGCAGCAATATCTTTCCACAGTGCAGCAGCCCAGATGGGTTTACCTCTGCGTTGCCAGTTGCTCTGCTTCCATTGCTTCAACCACCCCCACAGGGCATTTGCCACCATCCATGAGTCAGTATAGAGATAAAGTACTGGCCACTTTTCTCGTTCAGCAATGTCCAGGGCCAGCTGGATGGCTTTCACCTCAGCAAATTGACTCGATTCACCCTCTCCTTCAGCAGTTTCTGCAACTTGTCGTCCAGGACTCCATACAGCTGCCTTCCATCTCCGATGTTTTCCCACAATGCGGCAAGAGCCATCAGTAAACAAGGCATACTGCTTTTCACTTTCTGACAGTTTATTATATGGTGGGGCCTCTTCAGCGCCTCCTCTGGTGACATTCCAAAATCTTTGCCCTCTGGCCAGTCCATGATGACTTCTAGAATGCCTGGACGACTGGGATTTCCTATTCGAGTTCGTTGTGTAATTAGTGCAGCCCATTTACTCCATGTAGCATCAGTTGCATGATGTGTAGAGGAGACCCTGCCTTTGAACATCCAGCCCAACACGGGCAGCCGGGGTGCCAGGAGGAGCTGTGCTTCAGTGCCAATCACTTCCGAAGCAGCTCGAACCCCTTCATAGGCTGCCAGTATCTCTTTCTCAGTTGGGGTATAGCTGGCCTCAGATCCTTTGTATCCCCGACTCCAAAAGCCGAGGGGTCGACCTCGAGTCTCCCCTGGAGCTTTCTGCCAGAGGCTCCAGGTAGGACCGTTCTCCCCAGCTGCAGTGTACAGCACATTTTTTACATCTGGTCCGGTCCGGACTGGTCCAAGGGCTACTGCATGAACTATCTCGCGTTTAATTTGCTCAAAGGCTTGTTGCTGCTCAGGGCCCCATTTAAAATCATTCTTCTTCCGGGTCACATGATAGAGAGGGCTTACAATCGAACTGTAATTTGGGATGTGCATTCTCCAGAACCCCACTGCACCCAAGAAAGCTTGCGTTTCTTTCTTATTAGTTGGTGGAGACATTGCTGTTATCTTGTTGATCACATCTGTGGGGATCTGTCTACGTCCATCTTGCCATTTTATTCCCCAAAATTGAATCTCCTGTGCAGGTCCCTTGACCTTACTCCGTTTTATGGCAAAACCGGCTTTCAGCAGGATTTGGATTATTTTCCTCCCTTTCTCAAAGACTTCTTCCGCTGTATCGCCCCACACAATAATGTCATCAATGTATTGCAGGTGTTCTGGAGCTTGCCCCTGTTCCAGTGCACCCTGGGCATGACGTGCTGTGGTATGGAATACCTCCCCGGCTAGCCCGGGTCAGACACCCCATCTCTGCTTCCTCACAGCTTCACCTCCTCCCTGGCAGAGCATGAGCCTCACAAAGTCCTTGGTCAGGGTAAACATCACTTAGCAACAACCGAAAACATCGGCTTCACCAACACTGTTCTCAAGCTAGAAGTCAAAACACAGCACTGCACCAGTTAACACAAAGGAAAAACATGACTGCTACTGCTGAACCCAGGACAGATTCTATGAATAATCTAAGTATCTTTCAATTACTTTAGGCAGCCTCTGTCATAAAGACAGAATTATTGAAAACTTCCAAATTGGTGATTCTTACAAAAAAAATGGGTTTTGTCCTGCTAATATTTACTCTGAGAAGGCACTAATGGTCATGATACATAAATAAAATTTGTATGGATGGGTATGAGATCTGACATAATTTGAACTTAAAGTGCAAGACTGAGCAGTGTATCAAGGAAAAATATTTATTAGCTTTAAACTGTAGTAAAAATTTAAACACTTTTAAAATCCATTTTTCTGCCTTTTACATATTTCTTCTTAGGTAACTAAATTTACAATTAAGAAGTAATTCCAAGAAAATTGAAAATTGAAATAAAATCAATGTGAAACTGAAATGGGAAAAATTGCAAACCCTTTTTTAGTATAAATAAATTTGATTAGTTTTTTTTCTGATCCATGATGAAGGACATGGCATATGAGGCAAACTTCACAAACAAATATAAGTTAAAAACGCTTTTACCTCAGATATGTGTTTATATTTTTACAACAATATTCTCAAACATATGAAGAGTACAACATTTTATATAGTACCACAATACTTCTAGAAAAGTGAAATTTTTCTACACTAGGTTTGTCTCATAGCTAAGTCACTGATGCAAACAATTCTTGATTTCCTAACATTTATGTATGTATGCCAAGTAAATTATTTTGGAAATAATGTATTTATTTATAAATTAAAGAAGAATTCTAGTTTTTATTTAAAAATTATTTATGTTCAATTTAATCAGAAATGCTTGTCACCATTGTATTTAAGAACTAAGACATGCTGTGTCCACCCCAAGAAGCTGTCACGCTATTCAGATGACACAGGCCCCTGCAGATCCTGTTGGTGGCATTTTGTTGCCTGTGTGAAACAGTGGTCATGAAAGTGCCCCCTCATTCGAATGGACAGCACCAAGAATTAAAATATCATGGCAGATAGTCACAAACACTCACCAGAGAGATAAGCCCATAGGAGGTATGATAATAATCAGCAGGTTGAGGGAGGTGATTCTGCCTCTCTACTCCACTATCATGAGACCCCATCTGGAGTGCTCCTTTCAACAGTATTGCTATATAAAATGCAGGTACCTCAGGAGCAACTGAGTAGTGCTTCAGTACGATTGGTACTGCCATCAATTTTCTACTGCACCTCAAATAGAAGCTTGTTTTCAACTAGACCAAAATATAGAATTACAAAATCATAGAATAGTTAAGGTTGGAAAGGACCTTAAGATCATTTAGTTCCAACCCCCCTGCCATAGGCAGGGACACTTCTCCTAAACCATGTCGCCCAAGGCCCTGTCCAACATGGTCTTGAACACCGCCAGGGATGGAGCATTCACAATTTCCTTGGGCAGCCCATTCCAGTGTCTCACCAACCTTACAGTGAAGAACTTCTTCCCTATATCAAAACTTCCCTTGTTTAAGTTTTAACTCATTACCCGTTGTCCTACCACTACAGTCCCTAATGAAGAGCTCCTCTCCAGCATTCTTTTAGGCCCCCTTCAGGTGTTGAAATGCTTCCATGAGGTCTCCACGCAGCCTCCTCTTCTCCAGGCTGAATAGCCCCAGCTTTCTCAGCCTGTCTTCATACAGAAGGTGCTCCAGTCCCCTGATCATCCTTGTGGTCCTCCTCTGGACTTGTTTCAACAGTTCCATGTCCTGACATGAGCAGAGTAGAGGAGCAGGATCACCTTCTTTGACCTTCTGGTCACGCTCCTTTTGATGTAGCTCAGGATACAGTTGTCTTTCTGGGCTGTGAGCACAGACTAAAGCCTGGTTAAGTTTCTTATCAGCCAACACCCCCAAGTCCTTTCCTTCAGGGCTGTTCTGAATCTCTTCTCTGCCCAACCTGTAACTGTGCCTGGGATTGCTCCAACCCAGGTGTAGGACCTTGCACTTGGCATGGTTAAACTTTATGAGATTGGCATCAGCCCACTTCACAAGCATGTGAAGGTCCCTGTGGATAGCATTCCTTCCCTCCAGTGTATCAGCCAAACCACACAGCTTGGTGTCGTCAGCAAACTTGCTGAGGGCGCACTCAATCCCACTGTCCACGTCACCAACAAAGATGTTGAACAAGACAGGTCCCAGACTGGGTGCCCTAAGGGGCACCACTGTTTATTGTCTTCCAATTGGACATTAAGCTGTTGACCACAACTCTTTGGGTCCATCCAGACAGTTCTTTATTCACTGAGTGGTCCACCTATCAAATTGATGTCTCTCCAATTTAGAGGCAAGGATGTCATAGGGGACCTTTTTCACGCTTGTCAATTAATCTACCACCATCAGTAGTAGTCATTTGAAAGTGCAAATTGTGGACCAGATCCAATGTCCATTGTATTAAGTAGAACTAACTTGAATTCATTTCCCCAAGATCTTTGATAAGCATATCTAAATTTTCCACAGAAAATAAATTTATCATCAGCTAAATAGAATGCTCTATTTCTTGGCATGTCTATATCAGCTGTTAAGCACAATTTGTATTAAGAGATAATTTAATTTCATTCAAAAAACATTAGAGCAGCTATCTCTGCATGATTTTTTATGTTATCTCTTAAATCACACTAGATAAATACAAAACTAGACTAAACTTTACTAGCTCAGAAAGTATTATTTTGTCTTGTAAGATTGTCTGCAAAATTTAAATTGAAAGTATTTCAAAGCAGACATCATTTTTAATACAACATCAGTAAGACAAAGCAGAAAAACACAGGAAATATTACAAGTAACAGGATTGTATACAGCAAATATCTTCATACTTACATAATAGGAAATTCAGGCTGTTAAACTGTTTTTTTGTGTTTTTTTTTTTTTTATGAAAACGTATGTCTCACTGTCTCAAGAATATTCTTAGCAATGGCTAACAATCCAGACTAATCTTCATGTTTTGAATTAGTTTGCAAAACCTATTTAATGTTTATGCAGTATCAAATTTCTTGTAGCAGATCACATTTCAGTCCTTTTGAAAAAAACTCCATAAAAGAGATACTACGATCTGAAAATAAACTCTGTTTGAATAATTTAGCAGCTATATATGGGCCTATGAAATATTAAAGTGACAAAGACTATGAAGAATTTCACACAGATGATGGTTTGACATCAGTCTCACACCTCCACACAATTCTGTTTGTCAGCAGTAACAAAGGATGAAGTCACAGACTGAAGAAGAATGACGGCAGTGAAAAGGAAGAAAGGTGCAACAGTGAACCGGGGTACAGGAACTGCAGCTTTTCCTCTTCCTGCTTTACAAAACAAACAGCTTTTCATAACATGATGCCTGAACACATGAGGTCCCACCTACAATTTTTAATTTTTTCTTTCATTCTTAGTACTTTCACTTCATGATAGCAAATTCAGTTGCAAATAAGAAAGTCACAAAGGAATAAATCTCTTGTCTCTGTCTACTGACATGGAGGAAAAATAGAAAATTTCTTCTTGGTCCTCTGAAACCACAGTTCTGATCATATTCATAGTAAAAGAAAAAAAAAAAAAAACAAAACAAGAGACAAAACTAGTTTTGCCAGAGTATGAGAGGTCAAGTGAATGAATAGGTTAGGGTTAGGGTTAGAGTTAGGGCATAGATAAAAAGAAAACTGAAGGAACATAATGGTTTTTAATTCACAAAAAAAAAAAAAGCATTACTTAAGGAAGAAAGAAAAGCAACTCTTCATGCATTTGCAAGAGATTGATTAACTATTACCTAAAAATTATTGGATCATTAATTCTGTTGAAGTTCAAAGGGTATGTATGTGTCTTGGGATTCTTCCCTTCAACTTCAGCATCCCTTCCCCCTTACCTTCTCTTAACTTCAGTATCCCTTCCCTTCCTTTCAACTTCAGCATCCCTTCCCTTCCCTTCCCTTCCCTCCCCTTCAACTTCAGCATCCCTCCCCTTCAACTTCAGCATCCCTTCCCTCCATCTTCAGCCTCCCGTTCCCTTCCCTTCCCTTCAACTTCAGCATCCCTTCCCTTCCCTTCCCTTCCCTTCCCTTCCCTTCCCTTTCCTTACCTTCCCTTCAACTTCAGCAACCCTTCCCTTCCCTTCGACTTCAGCATCCCTTCCCTTCCCTTCCCTTCCCTTCCCTTCCCTTCCCTTCCCTTCCCTTCCCTTCCCTTCCCTTCCCTTCCACTTCAGCATCCCTTCCCTTCCCTTCCCTTCCCTTCCCTTAACTTCAGCATCCCTTCCCTTCCCTTCACTTCAGCATCCCTTCCCTTCCCTTCCCTTCCCTTAACTTCAGCATCCCTTCCCTTCCCTTCCCTTCCCTTAACTTCAGCATCCCCTCCCTTCCCTTCCCTTCCCTTCCCTTAACTTCAGCATCCCTTCCCTTCCCTTTCCTTCCCCTCCCCTCCCTTCCCTTCCCTTCAACTTCAGCATTCCTTCCTTTCCCTTCAACTTCAGCATCCCTTCCCTTCCCTTCCCTTCCCTTCCCTTCCCTTCCCTTCCCTTCCCTTCCCTTCCCTTCCCTTCCCTTCCCTTCCCTTCCCTTCCTTTCCCTTCCCTTCCTTCCCTTCCCTTCCCTAACCAGCATCCCCTCCCTTCCCTTCCCTTCCCTTCCCTTAACTTCAGCATCCCTTCCCTTCCCTTTCCTTCCCCTCCCTCCCTTCCCTTCCCTTCCCTTCCCTTCCCTTCCCTTCCCTTCCCTTCCCTTCCCTTCCCTTCCCTTCCCTTCCCTTCCCTTCCCTTCCCTTCCCTTCCCTTCAACTTCAGCATCCCTTCCCTTCCCTTCAACTTCAGCATTCCTTCCCTTCCCTTCCCTTCAACTTCAGCATCCCTTCCCTTCCCTTCCCTTCCCTTCCCTTCCCTTCCCTTCCCTTCCCTTCCCTTCCCTTCCCTTCCCTTCCCTTCCCTTCCCTTCCCTTCCCTTCCCTTCCCTTCCCTTCCCTTCCCTTCCCTTCCCTTCCCTTCCCTTCCCTTCCCTTCCCTTCCCTTCCCTTCCCTTCCCTTCCCTTCCCTTCCCTTCCCTTCCCTTCCCTTCCCCTCCCTTCCCTTCCTTCCCTGCCCTTCCCTTCCCTTCCCTTCCCTAACTTCAGCTTCCGTTCCCTAACTTCAGCTTCCCTTCAACTTCAGCTTCCCTTTCCTTACACAAAGAAATGTAGAATTAAAAAATCATAGCATACCTGAGGATGGAGGCACCATTGGAGATCATTGAGTCCATCCCCCACATGCTCAAAGAGGGTGTCCCTAATGGTCCATATTAGTACCAGTGCTATTTAATATCTTCATCAAGCACTCAGACTGTGAGACTGAGTGCTTCATCAGCAAGTCTGCAGATGACACCAAGCTGACTATTGTGGTTTATGCACCAGAGGGAGCAGATATCATCCAGAAGCACCTTGAAAGGCTTGGGCAGTGTGCCTGTATGAACACCATGAAGTTCAGCAAGGCCAACTGAAAGGTCCTGAACCTTGGTTCATGCAATCTCCAATACCAGTACAGGTTGGAGAATGTTCACTGACAGCAATCTTGAGAAGTAGGATTTGGGGATGCTGCTGGATGAAAATCAGCATGAGCTAGCAATATCTGCTTTAAGCCCAGAAAGTCAAATGTACCCTGGGCTGCTTGAAAAGAAGTGTGGCTAGCAGACTGAGGGAGATGATAGATTCTCCTCAACTTTCTGTGCAGAGCTTTAGAGCCCTCAGCATAGGAAAGACATGGACCAGTTGGTGTGGATCCAGAGGAAGGCTACAAAAATGCTGTCAGAGGTCTTGAACATGTGTCTTGTACAGAAAGACTGGGAGAGTTGAGTCTGTGCAACTTGGGAAGAGAAGATTCCAATGTGACCTTACTGAAGCCTTTCAATACTTAAATGGGGCTTACAAGAAAGACTTTTACTGAGATGCTCTTCAAAGGACCCTTCCAGAGAAACCATTCTATATGATTCTAAAGTAGCATCACCTAGAAGAGGTTACAGTAGGAAAATCACCATTGAAACCAAATCTTAAATTAAAACACCTTCCCTCTACCCTTCTCTTCTTCGCATGCTTGACTTCATTCCCAATTTTCTCTACCTCCTCTCCCCAGGTGGTGCAGGGAGATAGAGAATGGGGGTTATGCCAACACTTGGTGCATGTCATCTGGATTTTAGGTTTTACAATTCAAATAGCTGCCATAGGCAGTCTGGAAAGATCTTTATCCTCAAACTCTGAAAGGTAATGAAACATGCATTTTTGTTAATTTAGCAGTAACTTTATTCCTGTTGTACTTAGAAGAAAAAGAAAAGAGTTATTATTCCCCTCTCCTGCTTTCTCTTCATATTATGGTTTTCATATGTCTGAGCTAATTCACAGTGCAGACCACTACCCAATATAGCTGACAGAATGCAGTTGTTTTTTTTTTTCTGAATGTTTATTTTCAACAGGTTATTTTTCTGCTTCTCTGTCTTCCACCTCCTAAAACAAGTGAGAAATCATTTAGCCTAGTCATCTGAAGTGATGTTGTAGTTTAAAGGGCTATTCTGTAGTCATCAGAATGTGAAGTTGTAGTTTAAAGGGCTATTCATTAATTTCTTTTGTGGCAGATTTTTCAAAGAACCATGATTCACTTCACTAGAGATGAAGGAGACACTCTTCAAAATTCAGAAAAAGAGTTTTCTGTCATTCATCCTGTCAAAATGATGAGTTCTAAGTCAGAAGGGCTCTTTGCTGTTAAATCCCAGGAAGAAGGTGTAAAAATCATAGACAGAATATTCCTGTAATGCTTTGAGCTTCCGAATTTCCCACTGGAAGTGTATCTGAGCACAAACCATAAATGGAATATATTGTGGCACACATTGCTCCCTACAGCTTTATCCTTACACCCATTCATCAGACCTTCTAGGAAGTTGGTATATGTGTGCAATTTGCAACATAGAACTCTGCAATATAAATTGTCTTTTTGAGAGAGATTCCTCAATTTCCCCAGAAGTGTACCTGAGCATGAACCATAAATCGAATATATTGTGGCACACATTGTTCTTTACAACTTCATCCTAACACCATTTCCCAGACCTGTTAGGAAGGTGGTCTATGTGTGCAACCCCCAACGTAGAAGTCTGTAATATAAATTCTCTTTTTAAGGATATACTGCCATTTTATCAGAACCTAGACATTAGCTATATATTTTGTGAGCAGCGGTTCTTAAAATAGGAAAGTTTCTTAAAACTGGACAGGTGAAATCCTTAAACCCATATACAAAGTTTAAAGTGAAAGCAACCTCGTTTTGAAAACTTTAGGATTTATCTTCCTAAATAACAATTTATTCCTAATAAATTTCCAAAATATTTTTCCCTTCATGTGAATCATAGGATCATAGTATAATTAGGGTTGGAAAGGACCTTAAGATCATCTAGTTTCAGCCCCCCTGACATGGGCAGGGACACCTCCCACAAAACCATGTCACCCAAGGCTCTGTCCAACCTGGCCTTGAACAATGCCAGGGTTGAAGGCATAACTCCAATAAGATAACAAATAGAAATAAAAATGAAAAAAATACCCAACAACTTGATTTAAAGTAGGAAAAAAAGAAGTCAAAGAAATAAATGTCTTATAGATTGGGAAACTTCAGCTGTGGAAAAAAAAAACAAACCACAAAACAACCCCAGAACAAACCAGGAACACAAATCTATTTGTTAGAAGAAATTAATTCAGGTCTGAACAAATTTGAAGTACATGTTTAGTGTGGGGTGCAATATTCCCCTGTGCAAAGACATTTGACTACATTTTTTGTAGTGGCACATATGGTATAAGAACATACGATACATTTATGAGGAAAAAAACTGTCAGAGAGGGAGGAAAGATGAGATCATTGGTCTGAACCAGAAGATGGTCTAATATATGTTGCCAATGAGAACGCAGAAAAATAGATATGCAGCATAATTACACTTGTTCTTCTGTAGTTACACAAAGGGATGATTTTCCTGGCAGAGCTCTCTCTTAGCATACAATTAATAATCATATGCAGACTTTTTTTTTATTATTATCATTTTTAACTTTTCTTAATTAATCTTGTGGGTATTGTGGGTACGTAAGCTGAAAGCGTTTAGCTAAGGCAACCCCTCAGGAAGCTAAAGCCAGATTCTTCCTGAAGTCAATAAAGCCAGAGGAAAATCAAGCAATCATAGGCAAAACCAGAAGATACCAAATTTTGCTTAAAACCAATCTTGAGTATATTTTCTTACAAGAATAGGCCATCCAAGATAAGTGCCACATCCTATTGGCTTTGCCACAGTTTTCACTGCATTCCATATAATGAAATTTCTAGAGAATTATTACTATAATTTATAATCTTCCTTAGATTAATATAAATATATATGAAGCTGATATCAGTTCCCATCTCAGTTGTATTTCAAGCTGTTGTTGTAGATAATGCAATACACAATTTACTGGTAATGAGCAAATGAACGTAAAACTATTCAGAACTAGATGCTGGCATGGTTTAAACACTTCCTTTTCATGAAAAATTGATATCAAAGCCCCCTTTACTGCCTCTCAAGGACTGCATTGTTTTGTTTGCTTGTTTGTTTGTTTTCCTTTCTTTCATAAATTAGGAGTTTATCTCAGGTTCTGGACTGAAAATACAAGCCTTGTATATAAGTTCCATTTATTGTGCTATGTCTATTGCTAGTGTAAAATGAACTACTAGCTTTTTTAGTAAAACACTAGCTGTTTTTCACCCTGGTTTAGTTTTTGTTTAGGTGCTAAAGTACACTATTAAATAAATTCCTTTATCACTAAAGAAATTTCAGTTTGAAATTCCAAGCTATCCTTCGTAGCCTGAAGAATGGAAGATGTCCACACTTATGCATAAATCTCCTACTTTAAATTCTCATCTTAAATCTAAACAAGTAATCCCCTCTGAATGTATGTTTAAAATAAAAATCTTAACATTTATTTCTGACATTATTAAATACTTTTATGAAATGACAGATAACAAAATTCTTTATTTCACTGGCTCTTGAGGAGTATGTTACTTAGAAGTTCAGGGTAGGATGCCTGTAGTTAAAAGACTTTAGGAAAAAAATGTACAGAAAATAAACTTTTGAATAACTAAGCATGAACCTATCTTGAACAAGGTATTTTTCATAATTCAAATGAAGTCCTTCTAACCAGGGTCACTTCCAAAGTCTTCAGCTGGATTTGTATATGTTCAAAATCCTATTAAATAGACATGAAGAGAATAAAAAAATGGTTTACGCTCTAAGTTCTTTAGATCCTTTCTAACAATAATCCTTCCACTCCCAAACATTCTGTAGAGGAATAATAAAATTAATTTTATCTGCCTGACTTTGCTGTTCCTATCTTCTCTTAGTCTTTTCCCTCTGCAGAATTTTACTACCTTTGCAAGTCATGCATACTGGCAGCATGAATTTCTTGTCCTATCAAGACAACCGCAAGGATGATAATCTCAAATTTTAAACAGAAATAATAATTTTCATTTTAATTTCTTGTTTTCAATATCAATAGTTCTTAATTTTGCATTTGATTCTTTTTTTTCCTCTCAGAAAATAAATTAAAATATCGTAATGGGACTATATTAAAAAGATTGATTGGGAAAAATCTTTTTTCTTCCTGACTCTTGGTAGATTATCACATCTGATTGAACACTGTATGAAGATTTATGCAAGAATGACTTTCCTAAATGAGATATGTAGGAGAGCTAGATTTTCATAATTTGAGTTACATGAGGTAAATTAATGCCAAGGCAGGTCAATGAACTCATATTTGGCTCAAATTAACACTAGTACTAGCTGTGAAATTCTTTGTCAGCAACTGAGTGATACTCACAAGAGAGCAAAATTCTTCTTTATCTTTGAAAACATCAAAGCAAAAGAAAATAATGATTTCCAATCTAACCAGATGTGAGCTGAGCTGTAAAGTATAAACAAGGCAATATATCAACCACCACAGGGGTAACTGGATTATGCAAACCAAGAGTACTCTCATAGAAACACAGATGATTTAATTAAAATGGCATTCCCCTTTTCAACATGAAACAGACCATAATTATTGGCCTGGGAAGCACTGATGACTGTACTTCCAGTGTTCCTTGAGTTTTCTAAGTGTCAAATGCATGTGCATGCAAGAGGATGTTCTCTAAAAGAATATGTATACCATTGTCTAATACTGCATAAGCAGTCTTTATCACAGAAGAGCTTGAAATGTTATATATATATAATCTGGACCTCATTCTTAATGTAAAGACATTGATATATACACCACAGAATATATCAAAACCGGAGCAAATGTGACAACTGAGGATTCACAGTTTCCAAAAATTCTGACACCTTATCCTGTAGAAAAATATCCCATTGTTATTATGAGTTGAAAAAGAGTAAGAATATAGAAACTCAATTCTATTGCCAGTTCAGTAACATATTGCAATTAACCATTTTCTTTCATATTACAGAGATCTGAAGTGTTATGAGTAAACAGCACGTTGAAGCATTTCCACAGTGACTTTTTCCTTCTTCCAATGCTTCTTTTCCTTTTTAGCTATTTGTTTCTGTGTAACACTCTTTATTCCACAGCTGAAACCCAGAAAGCTTCCATTTTATCAATCCTAATTGCTTATTTATATGAAAGATATTTAACAAGTGAACAAAGTGTTAATGGCCCTGCTGGTATGTTAGTGTATAATACATTGTTTCATGTTATGCCCAACTCAAACAATCTTTCTCCTATAGAGAAAATCCTCCACCACACAAATTAAATTTATGTATCAAAATGTGTCAAGTATCTAAATTAATTTTATTTATTCACTGGCCAGTATATGTTTACATGATTTTCAAAGCGTTTAAGATGTTTATATTTTAATTAAGAGATTTTGCATTTTTCAAGGTGTAATAGCTAAGCATGAAGCAGGAAAAGAAAAAGAAAAAAATGGAAAAAAAAGAAGAGAAGGAAATTATTTTATAGCTTTCCAAGAATGAAAGTTTTTTACTGAAGTGTGTCACATTTATAATAGTTCTAAGGTAAGATTCAGGTTGTATAAACAATGACATCAAATGAAAAAGAAAGAAAAAGTTAATGAGAAATAAATGGATAATTCCTAATTCAATGGAATGGTCACACAGTATTTCTCAAGTTAAAGACACTAATCACTGTGCCTTTAACGCATGATACTTATTATATTATCTTCATTGACAGCCAAGGTACCTCATTAAAAACAATCAAACATACACACAAGACATTTCATATTGTACAGAAGAAAAAGTTGGTTAGAAAAGAGAAACTCTCACAAGAAGTTTTCAATTAAATTTACAGGAAATACAAGCTCAGGGAAAGAAATTAAATGCTTGCAATTACACATCTGAAAACTGTCCTTTGAAAAAGGTACCAGATAGCTTAATTAGTTTTGGTTTTCTCTTTATTGATCACTAAATTTTGCTGTAATTAATCTCCTCCTCTAAAAAAAAAAAAAAAAAAAAAAAGCAAAAGTGCCACCCTCCTCAAAACTCAAAAAAAAACCAGCCAACCAGCAAAAAAAAAAAATTAAATCCAAAACTAACCCAACCCAACCAATCAACCAACAAAAAAAACCAAACAACCCAACTCTAGAACAAACAGAAACCCCCACACATAAACGCAAACCAGCAGAGGATGAATTGATTCCTTGCGCTCGGTACATATTCTCAAATTGCTCAATCTACATCTAATATAATATTATGGATTTGGGTTCTAGCAAGGTAAAGAAAACAGTGTGGGCTATTGATGCTTATCACCGGGAAAGAAGGCACATATTGTTTAGGCACTGAAAATAGAAAGACTAGTCATCTGAAATAAGTTGCAATCTTCAGCCTTATCATCAACAAAAGCTTCCAGAAAGAAAAAATGAAGCCAGTTCCCAAAGTTAATTGTGTTGAGTGTTTGTGCAGTGTAGACTCCAGTCTGTAGAAACTGAAGTAAAAAAATGCAATTCCCTGAAATAGATGTAAACCTGTGATTTTGACTGACAAGTTTTTCATTTACTAGGAGTTTCATTCTTGCTGAAATGGACAGGTAAATGCATGATAATAATGAAGAACAAAATCTTTACATTAACTTGTGAACTGCTACACACTTGTGAACAGTTTTGTTCAACTGCATATCTAATATGCTGAAAATACGTATACTTGCAAAATTGGAACTCAGTTTTCATCTTTAAAATATGTATTTCTATAATACATTTCCTAAGCATTTAAATAATGAAGAAGACAGCTTGGCAACAAACCCCAACTATATTTAGTAAAAATATCTATATGTATATATAGATAAGGTATTTCCAGCATGTCTTTGCATTGTAGAACATTTTTTTTATATTTTTCTTTTTGTTTGTGTGTTTTTGCAAGAAAGTAACTTAGTTGCACTTAATTTATACAAAATTTTACAAAGGAAATGCTAAGTTTACAAGAAAAAATAATTTATTCAGCTCCATTAACTTTGTCTAAGAATTCAGTTAGCTTTTCTGAAGAACAGCAGATTGTCTGACTTTGTTGCCAACTTGGTTTACACAAAATCTAATTTTTTGTTTAACCTTATTGAACATACAGACATGAATATACTGAGAATAGATTGTAAATAATTTTTTTTCCCAAAACAAGAAATAAAAAATTTTGTATCATCTTTAGCTCTGCAAAATACATTTGAATCTGATTCCATCATCTGTAAAAAAAGCAAACAGCAGTGGTTGCTGAAGAAGAAAAACATCTGAACCACTTCCAGGTCCAGGAGCATTCAGAGGGAAAGGGAATGAGTAGTCAGGACATCTTAGAAGCAGAACCCCGGATGGACAACTGATTTATTCGTTCTGAATATCCTTTGAGTTTTATATAGACAATAAACAAATAGACTGTCAGGTGAACAGATAAACAAATATGTCTCAAATAAAGTTATTACTCAGGTGACTGCCAGGGACATGAAGCCGAAGTTCTGATGTGTAACATCATGGCCAAGCCAGGCTCTGTCAGATGGTCAGATGATCAGAGAAACCAACCACTGTTTCAATAAAGCAAGGCTAATTTTATATTTGTAATCAATGAGGCAGACTGGAGATTCACTAGGCATTCACAGGAGATTCACAATGACGCAGACTAGGAGATTCACTTTAAAAAACAGTCCTGATCCAAACTGGGTATTTGGCTAATGCTTAGATTACACGAAGGATGCTGATTCTATTTATCTGCCCAAAAGTTACTTTTCAGAGGGGCACTTCAGCAGAACTAAGATTACATCTGCATTTTTATAAATTTAAGACATACATCATATTATCTTTTCATAGAGTACTTAGTGTCAGATCTTAAATGCCATATTAAGGAGTTAAGGAGTTATATACCTAAGGGAGGACTGTAATACTGAAAAGCTACATTATAAGATACTATGTCCATAAATAAAGGGAATATAATCTCTTAGTTTGTATATCCAAGACATATTTACAGACTTTGTTGTCAGCTGTCATTACATGATTCATCCATTCCCACTGTAGCTTGTCATAATACAAAGAAACTTATTCACATCAGATGCTGATAACCATATGACTTTGACTGGATTAGTACTAAACACTCAGAAGGCACATTATTCTGTCTTAGAAGCAGAGAACTAAAGGAAAAGATAGCTACTAATATGACCACAGGAAAACTAACATTTGCTTATCCAAGTATTACATCTTCATGAATAATGCCTCTTATTTCACATAATTATTTAATTTAATTAAAAATACAAGTTTAAAGTTTCCAAGTTTCAGGGCCTGTTTATCTGTTTTTTCTTTAAAGAACTTGAATTTCATGTTAAATCTTCCAGTTTGATGAAATCCTCTTACAAAAGCATTAAAAGAGAAGGAATAAAATATTATGGAGGAAAAAGAGATACTTTAAAGACCAAAGTATGAATGCAATACTTTTTCATTCAACTTTCTGTACTATTTGTAATCTCCTATCAGAGCCATGAAATTATAGGTTTGGTTACTTTCTTTGGAATGGGGATTACAGACAACAGTTTGGTGTAGAGACACCATTTTATTTGTTAAAAAGTGTTAGACATCTATACTTAACATTAATTGAGAGAAGTGTATTTTGGAGTATTTGAAAATGATGAGAACCATGAGGAAAGAAAACTGTGCCATTACTCTCTTTTGGCTCTTTTATGAGAAATATATGGTATTATTTATTATATAGTGAAATTCTTCTACATTATTGAATAAAGCTACTTTGTATAATTTTTTTTTTCCCATAGAAAAAATGACCATGACTATTTTTTAATTGATAACATACTAACTGCAGTAATAGAAACATTTTTACAATGATAAAGAAACTATAACTGACTTATTAAATTATTATGTAATCAAGTATAGGGGTACATGAAAAAGAGAAGGCTTTTGCATTTAATTTATAATACAAACTTCTTCTGGGAACTGTGAGTAGTCACACAACAAGGTAAATCAGAGAAACATGATAAAGCGTATCAATACCCAGCCTGAAACCTATGTGTGTGCGTCTCATTTTCAAATCACATGTATTTGCTTAAAGCAGGCTTCACTGAACATGGCTCCTTAATATCAAACTCCTTCAAGTAACAATGATTTAGTGTTTCTAATTACATAGTTTCATTAAAAGATATATTTGAAAAAAGGAGCTGTTTACAACTTGTACTGTTTCAATTCCCAAGGAGGAAAATAAGTTTCATTTCTTTTTTCTAATGGTTCTCTTTTCTCTAATAACTCTCTCCTCTAATGGCTGCCAATTCAGTTTGTGTTTACCAAGATATCAATTTTAAATACCACAAGCAGCTATAAAAAAAAATTGTCACTCACCATACACTTCCCAATATCTCTGCACTGCCCAGTTCCCACTATTAAAGGTTTTTTTTATACTTGCAAGGAGATATAGGTCATGTTCAGATAGATGAAAATAAGCAGTATGTTTTCTTCTCACTTAGTCACAGGTGGAATCAATATTGATTTCTAAGTTCTTTTACAAAGTGTCAAGGGTTAGAGGAAAGCTTTTAAAACAGAAATCTGGCCCTGCCAAAGGAATAAACATACCTCAAATGTGGTTTTTGTACATTTATCACAGGTATTGATAAACATCTACTGTTTAAAGTTTTTTTTTCTTGTATATTTTTACAGCCACCGTCATCCTGCTGTAATGATTATGTCATTACTATGGTAGATAAATTATTGAAAAAGAGAAATTATTTTATGATAAACAATTCAGTAGTTTCTACAAGTATCTCCTTTTCCCTCAATTACAGAAAGAGCCAAGCATCCAAGGAGAAATTAAAAAAAAAAAAGGGGGAGGAAAAGCTATAACTATTGAAAAATTAATTATTAAGCTGTTTCTTACTTAATGATTGAGTTCTGATATTTATGACAACTTATTACTGCATCACTTTGTGTATGAAGGTTGTTGCTGATCCAACTACTAATGATTTTGTCCAATTAAGGAAAATTAATAGATTGCAGTTTACTTAAAATGTTCAGTAGTCTTCACCTTATGGTGATTTCATGATGATTTATTCCATGCAGAACTTTTTGTCTTTGGAAGTCTAATTTGAACAATATTTCCTTTAAAAATTTGTAGACAACAAATTACCGTAAGCAAGGTGTTCCTTGCAACTCAAGAACCTGAGTAGCTGGAAAATAGAAATTTAAAAAAAAAGCAAATATCCACAAAGGTTTTGTAAAGCAGAAGTGAAAAAAACAAACAAACAAAAAAAAAACAACAAAAAAAAAAAACAAAAAAACAACCTTTTCTCTAACTGTAGCTGTAGATAGGTCTGGCAATTTCTCTGTCATGCCATGTGAAATTAAATATCTGAATAGATAAAAACAGAGAATGATAAAGAAAAAAAGAAAATAAAGATATTTGGGTCAGTGTTTGCTCTACTTAATAACAATCTAGACTTTATGTACAGCCAGTTTGCTATGATGCCTGACAATGCTAGCTAGCAAGAAAAAAGAGATAGTCCTCAGTGGACTTTCGACTGAAATGACTTCAAGTTAGCTTGACAAGTGTTTTGTCTTGAATCGCAACAAGTAGCAGAAGTCAAGGCATGCTAAATATTCTTCTATATTTAGCCCCTGAATTTTATATTTCTTTATAAGTACTAAATGCTTAGGATGAAAGATGCATGAGTCACATTAACAAAATACTAAGGGATTTAGTTTGTGTGAAGGCAGGTGCGCTGCTGTTGACTGTGGCACCTGCTAAAAAGGAGTCAGATGTGATATGACTGCAGGTAATAAGACTCTATATCACTCTTAGCTGACAATATATTAAGCGTCAGTAGATCTTTTTCTGTAGTGAAATCACTGTGTCTTCCTGGAGTAGCTGCAGGTATGGTATTCTGCTGGCAGAACTGCTGCAGCCAGAAATGGGTAGGTTTAACCTGAAACTCTGCATAAGGATGAGAATGGCTGCATTTCAGTATTTTTGGACAGTGCTTTTATATATCCAGTGAACTAAAAGAGGGACAGTGTTAGGACTACATAGAGAAATATTTCTTATTCATGCTTTTAACCTTACTAAAAATGACTGGATGTTGCAGGGCACCTTCCACAAAGTTTACTTAGAGCAAAGAATGCTCTGTTCTATAACGAATTCTCCTAACTCTGCTCTTACACTACTTATAGTTTGTGCACTCTATTGTGTGCTCTATTTTTACACAGTGGAAGTAGGATTCTTAATACCCTATTTGTACTATTTTGTCCTCTTTGCTGATGAATACCATCCTAATGAAAATCTTTTGTACTTTTATAGAATCATAGAACAGTTAGGGTTGGAAAGGACCTTAAGATCATCTAGCCCCCCTACCATGGGCAGGGACACCTCACACTAAACCATGTTGCCCAGGGCTCTGCCCAACCTGGCCCTGAATGCTGCCAGGGATGGAGCATTCATTGGGCAACCCATTCCAGTGCCTCACCATCCTCACAGTAAACAACTTCTTCCTTAGCTGTAATCTAAACTTACTCTGTTTAAGTTTTAAACCATCACCCCTTGTCCTATCATTACAGTCCCTAATGAAGAGTCCCTCTCCAGCATCCCTATAGGCCCCCTTAACATACTGGAAGGCTGCTATGAGGTCTCCATGCAGCCTTCTCTTCTCCAGACTGAACAGCCCCAACTTTCTCAGCCTGTCTTCATACAGGAGGTGCTCCAGTCCCCTGATCATCCTCGTGGCCCTCCTCTGGACTTTTTCCAACAGTTCCATGACCTTTTTATGTTGAGGACACCAGAACTGCACACAATAATCCAAGTGAGGTCTGACGAGAGCAGAGTAGAGGGGCAGGATCACCTCCTTCAACCTGCTCATAAGAAGGCAAAAGAAGAAATAGGAGGCAGTCCGTGAAACTATCTAGCAGAAAAAAACACTGAAAGGTATGTTTTCCCATTGTGCATAAATGCACTGCAAAATTAATTGTCATACCATGTCATGGAAACCAAAATTATATGAGGATTTCGGAAAAGAGATTAGGCTGGTTAATGAGGGATAGAATCATCAGACACAACAGTCTGGATGAAGCTGGAGGGAGTGAGTCACTAAATCTTAGGTTGCCAAAGAAGGGTAAGGAAAGGCAAAATCACTCTAAACACACTTCAGGTTTTATAATTTTTCTCTAAATATTCATGGCTCTCTACTATCAGAAGCAGACCAGTTGAACATATGAACTCATTCAGTATGGCTTCTATTTACACTTTCAGACATTTTCACACAAGTAATCCTAATGCATTACAGCTTACTGATGATCCCTTTCTCCATACGTCCCTGAAAAAAGCCTTTCCGGCTCACATTTCCAAGCCTCTTTTAACAAAAATATTTGGTTGCTTTCTGTTTCTGCTTGAACTTCAAAACCAAATAGAAAACATGCTATCATTACAGAGATTATAACAGTGGCTTCTGTCACTGAAATAAATGCTAGATTTTAACGGTAAAGTTAATACTGAAATAACAGATCATTACTCCTTACATTTATATGCTGTTGATGAGTGTCATTTTCTCTTTTCGTGTCAAGAGACAGAAAGGTTAATGATCAGAGGCACCACTTAAGATCAAGAGGATACTCTTACTAATGTCAACTATGAAAAGCAGTAGATCTTTTCAGAAGTTCAAGATGCACACATACAGATGAGGAAAAATTTTCAGGAAATAGAACATATTGAAAAGTAGAGATATCAGTTGCAATCTTACAGTGTAGTAAAAAGAAGTCAGGGATTATTTATTTTATGAATATTCAATGAGTCAATACATTTTGCCATATTTTTTTTAGTTTATCTGCAAAGTAATGCCTAGGTACAACATACATTTTTATTCTTATTTCACCTGAGACATGAATTGTTCTTTCTGTTCTAGGATGCTCAAGCAATCTCATGTTATATTGTCATAAATAGTTTCAACATTTTACTTTAAGAGCAAGCCTATTCACATAAAATTTCACAACTTGCAGAAAAAAACGTGTACATGTCAGATAAATATTTAACAAATTTTATTTATGTTGCAATCTTGAGTTTAAAGAGCTGTGTCCAGTAATATTTAATGCGTGATACATAGACCCGTTTCTCATCCTGCTCTGGAAACGTAGGTATTTCGAGGATTTACAAGCACATTGTTGACAAAATCCAGAATACTGATAATAGACCAAAGAAGTGTGAAAATTTTTCTTTTATCATGCTTTTTTTTATGCAGAGAGAAACTGTTTATATGCTGTGAAAAATGGCAGCTTTTGCTGGAAATTCTTTCTCTAGAGAGATGTAGTTGGTCAGTTCCTATGGGAACAAACTGTGTTGCTCTTTAGATAAGCAGCTATAACTCAAGAAGAAAGGGAGAAAATAGGAAGGAGGAAGGTGAGTGGTGAACAAAGCTCTAATTTTTTTGCATAAATATCTAATGAGAATCAGAGATAAATGAACAGAAAGTGAATCAGAAAGCAAGCATCTGTCATACTAGTTAATAATTCCTTTTAAATTCTTTTTGTTTTCTTGTGAAGACAGATCAGTGCACCTTTTTAACTGGCTGGAAGCTAAGAGGTACAGGCAAACACTGGTAGAAGCTGCACTTGCTTTTGAACTGGAAAGCTGATTTTCTCAAAAGTTTGCATGAATACACAGTGGTTTAGAATATAGAGATCTGTTCTTGTAAAGTTTGTTTAAGGCTGCTGTATATTTTAAGATAACATGAAGAAAGATCATATGCGTATGATCTCCTCTAAAGCATATTTTTAACCTCCTGTATTTTCCTGTAGGACACCTAACAAGATCATAAGAAACTCATTGAAACAATTCTTGCTATAACTTTCAAAGTATCTTTAAGATTAACTCACTGTTTAAAGACATTCCTGCTGGCTTTCCCACTGAATACCCAGGCAATGGGAGAAAATCTTTTTTTGAATTCTGTTTATGTATTGTCCTCAGACTCATTCAGTCCCAAGTTGGTGTCTCTTTGCAACACAGCTTGCCACTCAGGTTCACCTCTACAGACCTTTGGTTCCACTCCTATGTCTATGAAACAGTTACAAAGACAATGGAGCTAAAATGTTCTAGCTAGTTCCAAACAAAACAACATGAAGCAACAGCAAAAAGTTGCATCTTGGGAAATTCAGGTTGAACCTTAGAAATACTTTCATTATGAAGGTTGTAAAGTGCAATAAGTTTGTCAAAGAGGGTATGAAACCCTTGAGAAGTTTTCAAGCATCAATTGCATAAATTCCTGGCAGACTTAAAACAATACTGGGAGTAGCAGCTTGGATTGGAGGGCTGGCATAGACCTTCTGGAGTCCTTTTCAACCAAAATACCTATGATTCATTAATTCTGTGTGTAGTGGTTTGTTGTTTTGGTTTTTTTTTTCCATAGTTTTACTTGGTATAACTTAGCTTTTGGAGACACCTGATGTGGAAATTAAAACAATAAAACCCCTTCATTTTTTAGAAATTGATAGTAAATTGTCACTTATGTAGCAGTTTCTTTCATAAAATAATAAATTCATATGTACATTAATATAACATCAATGCTAAAGATTACAAAATGAAGGGTATTGCACCAAAGACCGGCAATCTTAACACTATGTTTAGAATGCCACTAAGACAGAAATCACTCTCAGATATGCAAGACATGGAACTATAACAGAGACAATTAAATTGTTACAAAGAAAAGAAGAATAAATTCATGATTGCATTCATAAAGACCTCACTCAACGTCTAAAGCACTGGACTCACCATCTAGGGTAATGGTTTAAGTGGGTGGTTTTTTGTTTGGTTTTGTTTGCTTGCTTGTTCATTTGCTTGGGGTTATTTTGGTTTTTGGGTTTTTTTTTGACATATAGTTGTAATTTAAACTAGAAGTCATACATAATTCCTGAATTTCCTCTCTGATCTCAAAGTTAAAGACTTATTTCAAACACATTTTTTTCAAACTTTACACAGTCTTCATTTAGGAGGTATATATGATTGTTATGGAGACCGAATATACATGGGTAAAAGACAGCGCTTCAAGAATCTTTCAGTCTGAAGCTTAATTGTATAGCCCTATATACACTATATTGTGTTTAATATTTCTTTGCTCTCCCCTGATGCTACCTGGTGTTTTCTGATGGCAACTTCAGTTTTCTTTATGGGTACCTCTACCTCTCAGCATAATGATTTAAACATCAGTAATTTCAAAACTGAACTTTAGTTCTTTTATTGTTAAAAAGCAATCTCAGTAGATACACATAGCTAAGTATGTTCAATTAAAAAAAATAACATGTTTTGAACATTTCAGAAAGATATTTGTGCTTTTATACATGACCTTTCTAGCTGCTCCTGGAAGAATGAAACAAAAAAGGATATGAGTCCTCCAACTTTCCTGAACGACAATAACAGCTTTTGAAAACTGAGACTGTAGATTGTAGAGAAAAAGATAACCAAGTTACTACCTCAGTGCTTGGGTGGGAGGGGGAAGAAAATGAAATAATATGTTTACTTGTATTCATTAAAGAATAAAGAAGTTACTTACTGAAGGAAAAAAAAAATCAAACTGGAAGATATCATTTCTCATGGGTGTAAACCTAGAGTTCCCTCAACATGAAACTACAGTCACCTGAATCACATGAGTCAGTTACCCAAATAATGTCCCAGAGTTTCAGTACAACTAAAGATAGTAGATGTAGAGACATCTGACAAGATTTCTTTAAGGTCAGCCAGATGAAAATATTTTTATTTTCTAGCATTTTCTAGTATTTCTAACTTTGACAGTGAAGCAAAGTAAAATCTTAGTGAGTAATGCATTTGAAAGAGCTTTTTTATTTAAACAGAATTCACAGTTAGGATGATTAAAAAAAATTTTTTTATATATAAAATTTTTTTTTTTATGTTTAATCATAAGATGTATCAATGTGACATAATGCAGACAGCTCAGTAAGTAGCACAGTTTTGAAAGCAAATCATATGCCTCCTTATTCACTCAGAAAAGCTTTTATGAGTTCTGTCTTTTTAATCTTTGTACACTTTTTGTTTGATCTCCTAATCATTATCACCAGCTATGGAAAGTATTCTCTGTTACTCTTCAGAATGTGCTAAGTATGCATGTAAAAATAATGTGTAACAAATACAGAAGGAAAACTACAAAGCCAAATGAATGAGAAGGAACACAATGTACATCTCTAACAAAGACTTTAGAAGGATCATAGTTATCCTTTAATATGTTGCCAGGTATCCCCATAGGTATTATTACGTTGATTTCAACATATTAGAATAGCACATTTATATCTGTCATTACCAATTATCAGTTTTATGGTTAGAATTATTCCCAGTTAACAGTATTTGCCCATTGTTATTTTCCTGGCTGGCTGCAAATCTTGTCAAAAGCCCAGAGCAACTGACCCTAATTTGAGGGGACTTCAACACAGATCTGCTGTTAAATTCAAAGTTTTTTTTTTAGCGTTTTGTCATCTAAACCTATTTTAAGTACTATTAAATGTATTTACAGGGACAAAGGCAGAGTAACATTGCAATTTCCAGAAGAAGTAAATGGCTAGGATGAAAATTATCTGAAGAAACAATTTCTGCAAAGGAGCTCTGAAAAGCACCTGGAAATAACACTGTCCACAGGCTCTGAAGCTTCACTCTGGTCTTAGCTGGAAAGTGCCTCTCGCTTCATACTTCTGTTCCTAATATCATGTACAAGTCAGATACAAAAGAAACACTCTTTCTGAAACCAGACAGCAGTTTGATTCATTTTTTATATAGGAGACAGTATATGAACGGTGGGCTGCCAACTGACTTTCCAAATGCAGTAAATAAATATAAGCTCCCATCAGAGTATCCACTGAGTAATTTGGTCAATAAGTGTAATACAACAAAAGCATGAGTTCACTGACCTGAGAAGAACATCTTGTTTTCCAAGAATAACCCAATTTATCTGCATTTGGCTCCAGAATTGCCTGATTAAGAGGTAGCACTATCACTACAGCAGGAAGGGGGAAGAGCAAAGAGAAAAAAGATGCAATGGGTTATTAAGGAAGGGGGAAAAAAATCCTCCATTAAATATCAGAAATATTGTTAAAATACAATTTTCTAGATGTATCTGTATCAAACTGATGCAGACTGGTAACAGTCCCTGCAGGTCATGACTTTTTATATTACCAGTGCTACCAGTTCATCTGCAGAAACATGGAAGTCAGAGATAAAGCTGAAAAACAATAGACTAAATACTCTTTTGATATTCTTTATTACCTGCTGACCATAAAAGCACAAGGAAATTACCTCTAGCAAACATGTATGTGTGGTATACATATGTGATTGTTTAATCTCTGTTAAGGTTACAGGTTCAGGTAGCTTATTAGGATCCATCTGTCCTGATATCTACTTCCTCACACAAAGTCTTTTGCAGCACAGGATGAGTTTAATTTACTTTCAAATAATATTTTAAATGAAATGAAGGTGCTACAAAATGACATGTGGAAGAAAAAACGGTTAATGTCTCATGGGCCTTTGCAGGCCTTCTTGATTAAGAAACATTTGCAACTTATGGTCTTAGCAGTTAGCATGATTTAATTAACAAAGCAATGAATCACTATTAATAAAGGAATGGAGTATTACTAATAAAGCAATGGAGTTTGGAGCCTCCTTACCTGAAGGATTTCAATCACTGTTGTTATTTATCATATCTTACTTATTCAACAGGGTTGGTTAAGAACAGATTGTGAACCCTAAAGGTATATAAAGCCTGTAACTGCCTCATCTGTGCAGAGATCACATTAGCAGAATTTTTTTCATGTTGCTGCTTTGTGATCTCTTGTACAGCTAATGGAATAAACTGCTCCTCATCTCATCTAAGTTATATTCTGTTATTCTGAACTATGGTACATGATCTCATGATCCCAACACACACAGCTTAGGTATTATACCTTTTATGTATCAGAGCACCTATCCTGAAAACTGCAGTTGACTTATTATCATAGTCATGGCTGACACATTCCCTACTGCTACCAGGTACGTTTACATCTGGATCAGACAACCACATTTTTGCTGGTGCTCATGAAGAGCAAGTGCAAGGAATGCTTGTGTTATGGTCACCATAATGTTTTACTTACTTCTTGCAAGTATTCATATAACCACAGAAAATAAATGTTGGCAAAAATGTAACTTGCTGATAATCAGTCCAGAGGAAGAAGTGACTTTCCTCCCCACATTATGGTAGATAATTACTTAAAGTACTGTTTTCTGAGCATGGAAATACCCAGTCTATTTGTCAAGTATCTTTGTATTTAATGACCATCATCTGAAAAACCTTACATCAACAAAATATCAGATGTTCTACCCAAAGGGAATTTTGATAGGCTATATGATGGACAGATTGATACAATATATTTTCTTCAAATAATTTGACATACATACAATCCACAATGCATTTTTTTAAAGATAAAAAAATTCTAAAAAATATTAACTAAGGAGAAAAGTACTTTTCCCCTATGATTATGTTTTTCCATGCTAAAGGATATCTTTCCATATACACAGGCTGCAATGTGCGTTCTCTCCTACTACATCTTCCTGAGACACTCTCCATTATTTACAGTAAAATACAATTTCATCAGAAATTTTAAATAGTTGTAGTACAGTATAAGTACTTATAAAACTAAAGATGCTAGTAAAGAATGTCCTCAGGATTACACTCTGCATTATGCAGCCATGAACTTCTGTATTGATGCGTTTTAACCTATGGCAGTATTAGTCTGGAGAGGAATATTAACATTTGACATGAGGGATGGTACACTGACTTTTAGAAAAGATGCACTGCGATATTTATTATTAGTTCTGCTGTAAATGGTCTTGGCTCAGGCACAGACTATTGTCTTCTACATCTGTAAGTCTTCCTAAAATGTACTGCAGCAGAAGTTTGCAAGTACTTTTACATTATAAATAGCTCCTTAAGAAGGATTTCCTTTCAGGAGTTATAATTTCTTCTTCACAGTTCTCTGAATTTCAGTTCTGACTTCAGCTTCCCTCACTACTGGAACAGGTTCTAAATAATTTTAATTTAAAATTTTAATCAATTTTTTTTTGAAAAATTAGATATTTATTTTCAAGAAGCAATCTGAAAAAGTACTAAAAGAAGTCATATGTTCTGCCTGGTAGTTATGGGAATTTTGATCACTTGAAATCTCCCAGAAGGGCATAGTGCTAACTGCAATCAGTCCATTGTAGATGTGTTGAAAAAGCTTATTGACATAAGTGATCAAAAAGCCAGTTAGCTTGCTGCTTCACAGAGAAGGAAGATGTGGCTGATGTGAATGTCTAGGGTAGCTTTGCAGCAGTGGCCATGACACTGCAGAGTTTGAGTTCCTGTGGGAGAAGAGCAATGAAAACATCAATATCTCAGTCCAGGATGCCAGAAGAGCAGATTTCTTGTTGTTGAGGGGCATTGTTTGCAGCTTCTCGTGGAAGATTGACCTGTATTACAATATGACACAGATTAGCTGGTCTCCTCAAGCTCCTCAAGCACTTCAGGCTCCTTGCTCACCACCCCCAGCACTCCAGTTTCAAGGTCCTGACTGCCCATATCCTCAGGGACACCACTGCTGGCACAAGGAGGCTTGGCAGAAAGTCATGGAGTTTGTGCTGTGCAGCTGCCTGCAGGCACAGCTTATGGGTCACGGGCCATCTTCACAGAACATCACCTAGCACTTATCCTCATGCAGATCTCTAGTTTCTGGGATCTTCCCCACTGCCAGCATCGTTCCTCGAACCAGGGTGTTCACCTTCCTCTTCCTGAGACTCCTTCTCTCTAAGATAACTTTTTCTTCCCAACCTCAGTTTTTTTCTGGGAACCCTTATTTGTAACCCACAGGTTTCCCGGTCTAAATACTCAGTGCACAGAAGCACAAATCATGATCAGACCCCCAGCTACTAGTTCTGTCTTTTGTCTCTTAATCACCTGGGACATATAGAATGTACAATTTTAGCTCAGTCCAGGTGTTACCAAGATTTACCACCAGTTCATACTGTTGGTAGCTAGCAAGCAGCAGGCTCCTGCTTTAAGAGTTTAAACTTTCAATTTCAGATATTCAGTGCCCATCCTCCTTACCCTCAATTACCTGCCATGTCTCAGTGTTCACAGTTTAAAGCTATTTCCCACCTTTGACAGCTAGCAAAGCATTATCCAGAGTACAGAAAGACTGAGATAAGGACCACATAATTAAATTAGACATATGCAAGCAGTAAGGCTGGAAAGGTGCCCAGGGAAATGACTGATAATATCACAAGGCTAATCTCTATGATTTTTATAATAGAACAGAAACTAGAAAAGGTTCCCAGTGACTGGAAAACAGCAAATGTAATGCTTGTCTTCAAGAAGGAGCTGGGGAACCACTGACCAGTCAGCTTCATCTTAATATCTAGGATGACCACTGTGCAAAACCTCTTGGAAGTCACATTCAGGCTTTTTAAGGACAAGAGATTAATATGGAACAGCCAACATGAACTTATAAATACAAAATAGTACCTGAGGAAGCTGACATCATTCCATGATGAGATGACCTGCTTCAATGGATAAGAGGAAAAGAGTGGATGTTGCTTACCTTGACAATTACAAGGCACATAGGATGGTGTCCACAGCATTCCAACAGCTGAGAAGCAGGAACAGTATCCTGGAAAGTAGATAAGGACGCTGCCCAGTCCAGAGATAGAAAGGAAGGCCAAGGTATATCGGGAGCTGAACTTGGCAAAGGACACAAAGATAACAGGAAGGGCTTGTACAGGTATGTCAATCAGAAGAGGGAGGTCAAAGTGTGTCCCCCAGTAAGCAACACTGGTGAACTGGTAACAGTGGACCAGAAGTCTGAGGAATGGTGTTGCATCCTCTCTGGCAGTGCTGGGACGAAACCTGCCACATGGGGCAGACGGCCTGGAAGTGCAGAGGTCCCAGCTCTGCCATAGTCAGGCTGCTGGTGCTGCTGTCCCTTTCTGATGGAAAGATCTGGAGAGACTAAGGTTACCTGGTGTCGTTGGGAGCTTTGGGTCCTGTCCAGGACGCTGAAAGGATCCAATGACTTGTGGATTTCAATGGACTGGAAAGGAAAACTAAGTAGATGGTCACA
Organism: Pezoporus wallicus; assembly: GCF_028554395.1. Classification (NCBI taxonomy): domain Eukaryota; kingdom Metazoa; phylum Chordata; class Aves; order Psittaciformes; family Psittacidae; genus Pezoporus; species Pezoporus wallicus. The sequence continues at coordinate 108,419 of NW_026637575.1, read as the reverse complement.
CAGGACAGAAAACCAAAATAGAAAAAAGGCTGCTGCCCCAGAACTGTAAAGTAAGTCTGAATTTGAAGCAAGGTGTTGTGGAGCCTGAACAGGAAAGTTTTGCATCAGAGAACGATGTCCTTTCCAGAGAAATACAGGTTTCCAGCCCACACACCTGCTCAGAGCCTTCTCTCCTCCAGGCTGAATAACTCCAACCAGGGTGTTTTCAGCCTTTCCTCACAGGAGAGATGATTCATGCCTCTGATCATCTTTGTAGCCGTCCTCTGGACTCACTCTGACAGGTCCATATTTTCTGTGCTGAGGACTTCAGAGCTGGATGTATTACTGCAGGCAGGGTCTCACCAGAGTGGGGCAGAGTAGGAGAATCACATCTCATGTCCTGCTGGCCACGTTTCTGTTGATGCAGTCAGGGGTATGGTTGGCTTTCTGGGCTGCAAGTGCACATAACCAGTTTGTGCTCAGTTTTTCATTCACCAAATCATCATAAGAAAACATATTTATTGTTCATTCTGAACTCTTTTTGCCCATTTCTGTAGGTACATTATGACTAATAAGTTGTTGTTTCGAACGAAAATTGAAATAGAAGGTTAAATAGAATGTTTTGGGGTTTCTTTTTCTTTTTCTTTTTTTTTTTTACAACATTGAAAGCAAATATCAATCTTCCAGGTTAATTTCACACCCCATCCCCCCCCAAAAAAGCTGATTAAGAATTAGCTATAAAAAATTCTACTCTGCTTATTAAGATAATTATATTTTGACTTATATAAAAGCTACGAAATGGATTATTTCTCTTTGGGATATATTTTTTATTATTTTAGCAAGATCTAAATTGACATAATCAAGAAGGCATGAGAAAGTAGTTGGTATGGTAATGAAGATGCCTCTTGACTCAATTCATAAATGTATAGAACATAATCCATGTCCAAAACCAAACAAAAATTAAAAGAACTGCTTCATTTCACAGTCTGTCAGTCTGAATATATATTTATTTATAATAGGCCCGTGTTCTTATCACAAACCCAGCTACTGTCTAGATATTTGGTCAGAAAAATACCATCAAAGTGAAACTTCAAGAGCAGATACATATTTCTGACAGTTTTTGAAGAAAAAAGGTTTTTCTCTTTGCTCACCAAATTTACAGAAGATTGAAATCTGAATTTTGTTGCAATTTTCACACAAAAAAGAGGGAAACTTGGAAGTCTTCTCCCTGCACTTACTTATCCTTCTTGACCCAAAGATTGGTAAGGTGAAGCATGTCTTAAACTGGGTCACACAAACCATGAGGACACCTGGAACAGGATATTTGGAACGATGCTGTTTTGTCTCTTGAATAAATAGTGGCAATGGCAAAGAAATGAGGTTTAGACAGATTTTTTTACCCTTTCATGTAACTACAGCTTTAAACTGCCCTTTAGATTTTCTGCCTGTACAATGGCACCCAAAGGGCCAGACATACAGATTTTACATCATACTATGGATGACAGTTTCCTTCACACAGCTTTACTTCATGCACATAGGTTAGGGTGCTTCTCAGTCAGAATGGCTGGAACATATTTTTTCCTGCTAGAAAATGGTTATGAATCAAAACTGCACAGAATTAATGGATCTCTAAACATCTTTAAAAAGCTACTGAATTTCTGCAGAATGAAGTGTTGTCAGTGATCTCTTATGATTCCTTCCAAAGTAAATTCAGCCAGAGTAAAGTTCCTATTGACAGAAATGATAGAAAACAAATCATTCCTTGTTCATTTTTCTTCAGTGAAAATTTAAAAATACCCATATCATTCAATGATATCTATTTTAGCAATACCTATTTCTCTTCCAAACTGAAAAGCTACTTAGTTCTCAAATAACTCATGTTTAAGCAATGTAGTTCTTCCATTTCAGTGAATAAGCTTTACAAACTTTTAACTGCTGTTTAGTACTTTATTTCTTGCATCATCTATGTGAGCTGGTAGAAAGATACTTGTACTTTTACAGCTCAGATACCAGCCTACAATGGTCTGCTTTTTTTGCAGCCATTTATAATTTATTTGACAATTGTTCTGTCATCACCAAATATAAGTAAGCTCCCTTTGTAAGTTTCAGTGTTTCCGCTGGAAACCCTTCAACTACTTAGCATCCTTCTTATATTGCAAAAGGCCAAAACTTTATGCAAGACTTTAGCTTAAACCACAGCAATAGTAAAGGGTGAAAAAATAACTTGTGTCTTAGGATAGTTTTATTCCTATGGACCTCAAAGTGCAACCAGCTGCTCTGCAACAATGTATCAACTCTGATTCAGGTTAAGAGTACATTTCCTTTAAATCCTTCAAATACCTTCTGTGAAACAGCTATTACAAACTTGTTTCCCATCCTATGTCCGTGTTCCCTTGAGTAACCAAGACTTTGTAATTTGGTAATGACTGGAACATGAAACTTTGTCTGGCTTGTAAGCTCCCCCAATGTAGTTTGATTTGTGAATTTAATAAACTCTTTGCATTTCATCTTTCAGAGTACTAATGAAAAATATTGAACATCAGTGCCTACGACACACTTCTGATTATGAACCACCAATAATTAATCTCTGCAAACAGGTTTCTAGCCAGCGTTATTCATAATAAATTCAGCATTGTGCTCTTCAAGGTCATCTGTCAGAATGTAAAGTCTCAAACCGTTAAAAACCTGACACAAGATATCACAACTATTGCTTATCCCCTATCCACAAAGCATGCTACCTTGTGAAGAAAGAAATCAGACTTATATCATATAATGAGTTCTTTGCATCACCTTGTCACTCTTTATTTTCCCACACTTTCTGGATGCATTTCAGCGTGTTTTTATTTGCAGCTGTTAGCAAGCAAGTTCCAGCATCATTCTGGGAACCAGAATTCAGAAGACAGGTTTCCTTGATTTCAGAGATACATTTATATATCACCATTTGTTGATGCTCACTCTTCTAGCTGTGACTTTCAATAATGACCACTGATGTTTTTGAAGTGTATGTTTAGCTGGCTATGTATGAGTTATGACAACTCAGATACAGATTTATCTACAGATTATCTGTGATAAAGGGAAAGATAGAAGTTGTTTGCAGCCATACAATAACTCTCACTTCCTCTGACAAAATTCAGACTAACACTGTAGATGGGCTGCATTCCCTCCATTTTGTTCCATTATTGGAGAATGTGGGAAATAGAAGAAGAAAAAAAAGTGACTTGCAGTTAAAAAAAAAAAAAGTAAGACAGTGCATTTTCATTACATTTTCACTACAAGCCCACTGAGAATTTCTATAACAACATTTTATGAAAATATTTCTCTGAACTGAAAAAAAGTATTGCCTTGGTAAAATCACTGAATTATAATTGCAGCCACAAAAAGGGAAACAACGAGTAAAATGAAACATCATCAAGCATCTCTCATACTTACCAAACTGAAGGAAAGAAGTCCAGGCATTTGCTCAAGGTTGCACCTCATCACTGTAAGGCTATACTGCTAATGGATAGTGCTTCCTCTTAGGGAGATAGGTGTGATTTCTAGTGCTCAGTTACATTATTCAAAGTACATCAACTGAAAACAAAAAAAAACTTGAAAACTTGCATATATATATAGGTATTTTTAAAGTTTTTCTATGTAGGATTTCCTTAAAACTTTGAAAAAAGGACTTAAAAAGTAAATGTAAATGTACTGAACAACTCCAATTTTCTTCCAAAACCTGATTTTTTATTTTTTTTTAATTTCCAACTGTTGCTGAGTAGATAGTAAAAAAGGATTTCTCTACTGCTGCTATGAAATAGTGCAATAGTCTTCATTCACTTTTACCAGAGCAGCAGGATGAATGACTTGCCATGCGTCCCATCTTAAGGCATGAAATTTAGTCTAAACAATGAAAAGAACTTTTTTTTAATAAAGAATACTTACAGAAAACATTTGTCATGTTTCATATTTAATACCCTGTCTAGTTACAGAAGGTACTGCAATTAAAAGTGCATTAATGGCAATATTTTTAATTCATGGATTGAGCCCAGCAGAGTATAGCAACTGGTAGAATAGACAGACAATTGTTAACTGTCAGAAGATAACATTCTCGTCAAATGAGATAAGCTATGCAATATTAATACCAAAGTTAGATGAATGTGAAACAGCTTCCAAGTATTACTGAAGAAACTAAACTATTATGACTTTAATTCTGGGCCATATAATTGTAAAATTATAGAGAGAAAACTCATGGGTTAAACATGACATACAAAATTTTTGTCAGTTATGGGTTACTTTTTGCAATGGCAAACTTATAAATTACATTTCCAAATATTTTAGATAACAGATATAGTTCTCCCTTCTTAAAATACATGAGTTATCATGAAAAAAGGAAAAGAAAAAAAAAAGTAAAATTAAGTAAAGTGAACTACCCTAAAGTGGTGGAAGATTAAATGAATAAAGTAGGCAAAGCTTGACTCTGGGAACACACCTACAAAGAGTCTGTGGAGGGAGACATTCAAATAATACAGTGAACTTGTATATTAGTATAGCAGAAAAGTCAGGATGAGGGGCAAAGATACTTAAGCTGAAAGACTACAGTGGCGTAAGAGAAAGGTAGATATCTAACTCATATGAATTTTGCTTTCCAAAACCAAAGAAGTAGCACAGTAGTCTTCTAAACAGAAGTTACAAAGGAAAAACAAATAAAATCCTAACAGCATTAGGTCTGATAAACTCACAAAAATGCAAGTATCACATTGCTGTCTGTATACAGACTTTCTTACTCCTATAATAAAACTCCTGAAGAGACAACTCTTCAAACTAGCTGTAAACAAAGTTATTATTATTATTATTCTGTGTCAATGAACACATGGCCTTGAGGTACAGAAAGTAAGTGAATAAAGCAAAGGAGATGAGGTAGACTGGAAAGACACACTTGGTTTCATGTCTGCTTCATTCCAAACTGAGCAATGTATACTTCACATTTCACATGTGTGGCCTGTGAGAGGGACAGGTAGCAATTTGAAAGCAAGTGTTTCATACTGTCCAGAACAGAAGGATTAATTCAACAGAGATTTCAAAAAGAAATCCACATTTTAGGGATTCTATTGCAGGTCTCAAAACTAATGAGTCAAGTCCCTAATTATCATGAAATGGAATGAAAAGGGGTTCCAGGATAACAAAAGTGTTGTTTTGTTTTACAGGTTTTAATCATGGGACCTGGTGCAAACCATGATCCTCAGAAGAGACATGCACAGGGTAAGTGTTCCCCTCCACCACTGCTGCATAGTATAGACACATCCTCTTGAGTTCATAACAGCAGGAGTATTGATATTTACATTCACTGCCTCTAGGTACTCCAAATCCTTCCTTGTCTGCACTGGAGAGAAACAAATTGATAGTCATGAGGTTCAGTTTTACATTCAAAGCTGCTCCAGTTATCTGGTGTTGGAAGAGTTTTTGGACCAACCAACAGTCTGACTAGAAGATGTGAGCTTGCAGTTAAGATGAAAGCTCATCTGCCTTCATTAACCTTACTTATAACCAAGTATGTATGTTAATTACATATGAATTTAAAAAGAGGAATCTTCACAATATTTAATTAATATTTATGTTAACATTTACAAAAAAATGCATTTAGCAAACAACTAAAAAGTTGCTTGTGAATGTCTGAATTTTATTGATACAACATACATTTAAACAGTTGTAGAAGAAGGTCACTAGGAAAATTATAAAAATATTCACTGTAAGGGACATTTTGAGATGCAATTCCTTCCTCACTTCTATATCTTTGTTTTTTACTTTTCTTTTTCCTCCCTATTTGCACATACACACATTTGTCACCCCTACTTAATTAAGCAAGCCAGTAAGTACAGCTAATGCTGCAGCCAATAATTATTAAAGAAAGTAATAACTGGACACTCTTTTGGCATGTTACAGAAAAAAAAACTTAAAAAAAATATACTAACTTTATTACAATATGTAAAAAGCAATAATAAAAATGAAGAAGGTCAATCAAACAACCCAGCTTGTAAAAAGAAATCACAGATGCCTTCATTTATGGTTGTTTCAGCAAAGCTGCTGACTAGCAGTGCTCAAACCCAGACCAGAATCAGATCCTGACTGCTGTAAAAAAGGCAACTTCAGAAGGACAGTGCAGCATTTTTTCCAAGCCAGTCCTTCTATGTAAAAGAGAACAATGGCTGAGAGTGGATTAAGAGATCACACTTGTATCATTTACATTCAGGAATGTTTCTCATCTCACACCTCTTCTGCCACTTCACCTCTAAGGCTTTGGTTTGGGAAGAGGACCCATAGTGAGATTAAAACACATTGTCCCTCAGGGGGCAAATTGCGACAGAAATACAATAGAAATCCCCTCCTAGTGGCAAAAGCTTTTCCTGTCTCTTTCATAGACAAATGAAAAACAGATAAAGAAAAGCATAACAGAAATTGTATTTTAGATCCTGGTATGATAATCTTAAAAGCCATACTTATACTATCTCCCTAAAATGGAAGGATTTATACAAGCTTTAACCTTTATGCAATGGTCTTATTAAATAAGCATCTACTTAAAGCTGCTGTGCCAATAAGAATTAATACTGTATTTGGCTGCTCTGTTGATATACAGATGAAAGCTAGGAATGATCTGAGTAAGAGATTAGTATGGAGTTATCTCGGAAAGGATATTCTTAATTTGGAAAACTGTCAAGATATCACACAAAGCATACATTTCTGTGAAGAAGATTCTGAAAAATACCTCACACATATAAGTAAGCATCCTATGTACAGTGACTCAGACTTTGTGATTTAAAAATCAGATAGAATAATAAAGAAGAATCACATTAGCAGCATTTCACAACCAGCACTGCACCACTATTACTGACGTGGTGTACTACCAACTAAACGTACTTTATAGAAACAACATAGGAAAAGCAGACCTTTAACAGCTAATGAATTTCAGGCATAGGCATAAACTTTCAGAAAATAGCAAGCAACACTCAGTAACAGAGCAACATAATTTTTAAATACTGTGGCACTAACCCACGAAAAATTCAAAACTAATCATATTATTAATAAGTGAAGACAAGTTTATTCTCATCCAGTAGGTAGCAGATCCAGGCATCTCCTTGGTGAAGTATGTTCAGGATGCAAAATGTTCATTCATTCAAAAAGAAACTGAGCAAAAAAATGCTAGAAATAACTATTAACCCATCCAGCAGAACTCTGCTTACACTGCAGCACCCAGTAATTGCTCTTAACTCTACTTAAACTCACATTATAACATGCATTACAAACTCTGACTGATCATATATTATCCCAAATCACAGTAGAACAGCATGCAAAAAAAAAAAAAAATTCACATCAGACATGAAATGATCTGACAGAAAGCTCTATTAAAAAATGTATCCCTTTATGAGATTGGCTTTGTTTTTAAACATCATCTTTCTCCTACATTTATCCCTCTGCAAATATTAAATTTCATGATAGTACTTCTATTCTCTTGATGAAATAGATAGCAAAAAGCAGGGTTAGTTCAAATCTGGCAAAAAATATCCATAGGAAGCATTTTTGTCGAAAAAAGAAACATTAGAAAATTACCTTGAGGAAGTAACTGACTTGCTGAGTTGGTCATGGGCAAGTTTTAAACAGGTAAAGAAATGCTTCCATTTTGGCAGATAAAATTATGTAGCCAGCATTGAAACAACATGTTTTCCTTGATGTTTTTCATATGAACTCAACTTCCTTTGATTTCACTTTGGAAAGCCTGAATTAGATCTATGATGCAAAAAGAGAGAGCAAGAGAGAGACATGGCTACAAAAGCACAAGCAGACAGCTATACTGAAATTATCACACTAACAGTAGCTCTTCAGTGGGAAGAATTGCTGCAATACTTTGCAGATAATTATTCATTGAAATATATATAGAATCATAGACTCATAGAATCAAAGAAGTTGGAAGAGACCTTTAACATCATCAAGTCCAACCATTATCCCAGGACTGCCAAGACCACTGCTAAACCATATCACGGAGGGTCTCATTTACACAGTTTTTGAATGCTTCCAGGGATGGTGACTCCACCACTGCACTGGGCAGCCTGTTCCAATGCCTGATCGCCCTCTCTGTGAAGAAACATTTCCTAATTTCCAGTCTAAACCTTCCCTGGCACAGCTTGAGACCATTACCTCTTGTCCTATCACTTGTTACGTGGGAAAAGAGATCAATACCCATCTCACTACAACCTCTTTTCAGGCAGTTGTAGAGAGTAATAAGGTCCTCCCTGCGCCTTCTCTTCTCCAGACTAAACAACCCCAATTGTCACAACCGCTACTCATCATATTTGTGCTCCAGACCCTTTCCAGACCCTTCACAAGCTTTGTTGCCCTTTTCTGGACCTGCTCCAACACCTCAATGTCTCTCTTGTAATGATGGGCCCAGAACTGAACATAGGATTTGAGGTGCAGCCTCACCAGTGCCAAGTACAAGGGGACGATCACTGCCCTGACCTGGCTGGCTAGGCTATTTCTGATACAGGCCAGGGTGCCCCTGGCCTTATTAGCTGCCTGGTCACAAGCTGACTCATGTTCAGCTCCGTTAATAAGTACCCCCAGGTCCTTTACGATGAGCAGCTTTCAGCGACTCTTCCCTGTTACAGAATGACTCTAAGAGCAGGACCATAGAGTTCTGGAGGACTGTGCAAGCAAGGCAGGGGGTGGCCCCCACAGGTAGCCGGAGACCGGACCTGGGAGGAGAATGTGGAGGAGGCTGTGGGGGGCTAACCAATACTGTTGTGCCAAGAAGGAGTGGCTGAATACCACTCCTATATATATGTGAACTGCGTCACAAATAAAGTAGAAGTTGCTTATCACCCATATTGGGTTGGCCTGTCTGCTTCTCCTCGCCGCTTACACTTCCCCAAGCCTGTAGCGTTGCATGGAGTTGTTGCATTCCAATTGCGGGACCTGGCACTTTGCCTTATTGAACCTCATACCATTGGCCACAGTCCATCGATCCAGCCTGTTCAGATCCCTCTGCAGAGCCTTCCTATCCTGCAGCAGATCAACTCTCACAGACAACTTGGTGCTGTCCACAAATTCACCGAGGGTGCACTCAATCCCCTCATCCAGATCATCAGTGAAGATATTAAACAACACTGGCCCTACTAGAGCCCTGAGGGATACCACTAATGACTAGTCACCAACTAGATGTGATGCAATTTAGCACCACTCTGGGCTCAGCCACCCAACCAGTTTCCAACCCAGTGAAGAATCCACCTATTCAGGCCATGAGCAACCAACTTCTCCAGGAGAATGCTGTGGGACACAATGTCAAATGCTTTACTTAAGCCCACATAGACAACGATGAGCCTTCCTCTTATCAACCAGGTGGGTCACCTTATCACAGAAGGAGATCAGGTTGGTCAAACATGACCTGCTCTTCCTGAATCCATGCTGTCTGGGCCTTGTCCCTCCATTTTCTCACACATTTTATAATCTCACTTAGGATATCTGCTCTGTGACCTTCCCCACTATTGGGCTTAGGCTGAAAGACCTGTAGTTCCCACGGTCTTCCTTCCTGCCCTTTTTACAGACACATGTCATGTTGGCCAATCTCCAATCCTCTGGGACCTTCCCACTAGACCAGGACTGCTGATAAATGGTGGAGAGTGGCTTAGCAAGCTCCTCTGCTAGCTCCTTTGGCACTCTTGGGTATAACCCATCTGGCCCCCTAGACCTGTATACATCTAAGTGGAGCAGGAAGTCTCTCACCATTTCTTTCTGGATTATGGGGACTTCAATCAGCTCCTCATCTCTGCCATCCAGCTCAGGGGACTGAGTATCCTGGGGATGGCTGGTGTGACTATTAAAGACTGGGCCAAAAGATGCATTAAGTACCTTAGCCTTTTCCTCATCCTCAGTCACTAGGTTTCCCCCAGTACCCACTAGAGGATGAGGGTTCTCCTTGGCCCTCGTTTTATTACTAATATATTTGTAAAAGTACTTTTTATTACCTTTTATGGCAGTGGCCAGATTCAGTTACATCTGTGCCTTCACCTTTCTAACTTTCTCTCTACATAATCTAACAACATCCTTATACTTTTCATGGGGCAACTGTCCCTTCTTCCAAAGGTGATAAATTCTCTTTTTCTTCCTGAGTTCAAGCAGTATCTCCATGTTGAGCCAGGCTGGTCTCCTTCCCCACAGGTTTGATTTTCAGGACATAGGGACTGCCCACTCTTTCACCTTAAAGTTCATTCTTGGAGAGCGTCCAGCCTTCCTGGACCCCTTTGTCCTTCAGTAATGTTTCCCAAAGAATTCTGCCAACGTATGTCCTCAACAAGCCAAAGTCAGCCCTCAGAAGTCAAAGGTGGAAGTTTTACTGACCTTCTTCCTGACTTCTCCAAGGACAGAAAACTCAGTCATTTCATGATAGCTTTGCACAAGACAGCCTCCAACCACTTGTCCTTCTCTGTTTGCGAACAGCATATCTAACCTGGCATTTTTCCCTAGTTGGTTCACTGACCAGCTGGGGAGTTATATTCCACACCCTCAAGGAACCTTCTGGATTGTTTCTTCTCTGCTGTGTTGTACATCCAGCAAATAACAAAGAGAGCAACCACAAAGAGCAAGAGCAATTTGTTTGCAAAGACAAAATACTGAAGCACAAGAAAAACTTCTTAGATTTGGCTTCAATACATGTTTTTACAGACTTTCAGCAGAATGCAAAAGGCACAGAAAGGGGACATCATTCCAAACCCATAATGAATTTTCTTATTGGTGTGCCCACAGTTAACTGAAAACTAGCAAAGTACCAGGATTCTGTAAAAGCTTCCAACACCCCTCCTTATCTCTTTCTGGTGTGGAAAGTTTATTTCACAATAAGAAAATTAATCAGGTTTCTAAGGACAAACATAATTTTACAGTTCCTTTAAAATCATAACCTATGAATCAATCTCTGAATTCTAAACCTCTTAATCATTTTATTCATCAGTTTCTTGTTGATATAACTGAACATAAAATTAAAGCCAAGCTCCTTGTAAGTTCCATGAGCTTCTCTAGCAAAACACTGACATTGAAGGGGATCAAGCAGCACAGCATTCATTCTCTGAGCATGGAAAGGGATCCAGCAGATCATTCCTTGAGCATGGAAAGGTCTCACACCTGTGTTGGCTCAGCCACGTGGAATCAAGGAGGAGGATGCCCAGGTTTCAACTACCCCACAGGAAGCACGTGCTTTGGAGAAAATTGTAGCATAGATCCCCAGCTGACTGCAGTTGGTGTCAGAGAATGGCAGAGGTGTGAGAAGCATCCTCACAGGTCACTTTTCTGTTATTTTTCTGTCCACAGGCTGTCTTTTGGCAAAACACTCTAGGCAACAGGGCTTCATAAAAAGCTGTATATTTCCAGAAGTTTTTCAGTTTTAGCAATCAGTGTCAGGCAGCAAAGAAAATGACTACATTAGGACACCACCAGGTCTTGTTAATACACTGGAGACAAAGTAGCCCAGAAGCTATTTACTTCTGACTTAAAACACTCCTCCTTTTCTACCCTCTTATACCCTTTATACATGTGATCTTAGGCTGGTCGCTCCTTACAGGTCAGCTTTCTACGCTAAATGCAGCATGTGCTTTGCTCATGGGAGTATTTATTTTCAGGTTTGCTGCTGTAACAGGGGCCATTCAGTACAGGATGAAGGTTAAAATAAAATTAAAAGTAAACTAGAATTTCACAAGTAACAGAAGCTTTACAGTGGCTAGTACTGTGAACTAAGGAAATACTAGCATAAAGACAATAAAAAATCTTGTTTCAGTAAACACAATCAAGTTGTAATTATTTAGTAAACCAATGAATGTAAAATTTTGTGCCTAATTAAGATCATCTTTGCCAGCTTTAGGTTGAATCAAATGGATTTTCACAAACATGTCTGTAGCACAGAAGATATTTTGTACTTTAAATATATTCCTCATCTTAGTCTACAGCAACCTTCTAGCGTAACAAGCCCTTAACATTTTCTCACTTACTTATTGCAGTACTCTACCATATGGAACAGGGAAAGAGAGGCATACAACTATTATTTATGCAAATGCAGTTGTTAGAGTTGTGAATAAGACACTTATTGAAATAAAAGTTCTTTCCTTGTAGTTTATTAGATTTTGTGCTGTTTTGTGAAAAGGAGGCAATAAGACAGTTGAACAATGAAATTATCCTGATTTGCTCACGTAACCATGTAATTCTATAGACATATATAGTCATTTCTTTCTTTCTTTTTCTGTATTGACTCCTATTTTTCATCTGCTGTTCATTTGGCAGATGTCAGAAAACACTCACCTGTACTGTCCATCATAAAATCTTGTCTTTTGGTCTGAAACTGATAAAATCATTTTATATCAAACTTCAACCTAAGTGATCATTTTTAATAAAATTCAAGTTGCGTGTATCTGCCTGGTTTTTGGTTTTTTGTTTGTAGGTTTTTGGTTTCTTTTTTCCAAATTGTTACAGATATTTTCACTCTACTACAAGGTTTATATCAGATTTAAATTTAAATCAAATTTATATAATTTGATTTATTATCAACATAGAATCATAGAATAATTAGGGTTGGAAAGGACCTTAAGATCATCTAGTTCCAACCCCCCCTGCCGTGGGCAGGGACACCTTACTCTATATCATATCACCCAAGACCTCATCCAACCTGGTCTTGAACACTGCCAGGGATGGAGCATTCACAACCTCCTTGGGCAACCTATTCCAGTGCCTCACCCCCCTAACAGGAAAGAATTTCCTCCTTATATCCAATCTAAACTTCCCCTGTTTAAGTTTGAACCCATTACCCTTTGTCCTATCACTACAGTCTCTAGAGAATAGTCTATCCCCAGCATCCCTATAGGCCCCCTTCAGATACTGGAAGGCTGCTATGTCGTCTCCACGCAGCCTTCTCTTCTCCAGGCTGAACAGACCCAACTTCCTCAGCCTGTCTTCATACGGGAGGTGCTCCAGTCCCCTCATCATCCTTGTGGCCCTTCTCTGGACTTGTTCCAACAGTTCCATGTCCTTTTTATGTTGAGGACACCAGAACTGCACACAATACTCCAAGTGAGGTCTCACAAGAGCAGAGTAGAGGGGCAGGATCACCTCCTTCCACCTGCTGGTCACGCTTCTGTTGATGCAGTCCAGGATACAGTTGGCTTTCTGGGCTGCAAGCGCATGATGAAGCCGGCTCATGTTCATTTTCTCATTGACCAACACCCCCAAGTCCTTCTCCACAGGGCTGCTCTGAAGTTCTTCTCTGCCCAACCTGTAGCTGTGCCTGGGATTGCTCCGACCCAGGTGTAGGACATTGCCCTTGGCATGGTTAAACCTCATGATGTTGTCATCAGCCCACCTCACCAGTGTGTCAAGCTCCCTCTGGATGGCTTTCTTTCCCTCCAGCGTATCAGCCAAACCACTCAGCTTGCTGCCATTGGCAAACTTGCTGAGGGCGCACTGTCCATGTCAGCGACAAAGATGTTAAACAAGACCGGTCCCAGCACCGATCCCTGAGGGATGCCACTTGTTACTGGTCTCCAGCCAAACATTGAGCCATTGATGACAACACTTTGTGTGCAGCCATCCAGCCAGTTCTTTATCCACCGAGTGGTCCATCCATCAAATTGATGTCTCTCCAATTTAGAGAAAAGGATGTTGTGTGGGACAGTGTCGAATGCTTTACACAAGTCCAGGTAGATGACATCAACTGCTCTACCCTTGCCCATCAGTTCTGTAGCCCCATCATAGAAGGCCTTAGGTAATTCCAGAGGCTGAAAATTATCAAATCAAATCAAGACCCATACACGGGCTCATTCAGGGAGATTTTATTGTTATTGTTAAGTGAGTGGGATTATAGCTGAAAAGTTGTGGAAGCAAATATTTAGCTTAAATGGCTGCTGCTACGTAAGGATTCCAGTGCCAGATTTATTCAGCCTTTAATTGGACTTCATTGACAGTTAAAAAAAAAAACAAAAAACAACATCTTTTTCTCTCCTTCTATCCTTCACTTTTATCACTCCTTCTTCCTCACCCACTTGGACCAGAAAATTTGCAAAAGTATTTGCAAAAGATGAAAAATGAATAGCACTCTGTAGATTCCTACCAAGCTTTAGCAAATTTCTAATTATTGTCAAAACTTCAGAATGCTAAGTGCCTATTTTACAAATATGCTTAACATAGAAACTGTGAGCGCCTAAACATCTTTTGAACAAGAGATATTAAGCTACCTTTTAACAAACATGTTCAACAATAATCTAAACAAATCTTAAAAGAAAGGTTATACTTCTCCCATTAATTTGCTTCTTATTATGGTGCTAGAAATTGAAGATATTAAATTTAATTGACAATTTTGAAAATAATGGGAGCATTCATATAAGCCTAACTCTTACATGGGGTAACAGTGTATTAAAAATGCTTTAAATACCGTTATATATGGCTGCACAGATGTGAGCAACCATTTAATATTGCTTACATAGTGTAAACTAAAGCCTTTGAAAATAATTGGGGAAGAGAGAATTAGGTGAGTTCCAGCTGATTACTTCAGGATGGGTCCAAATTCCCTATATTTCTTATATTAAAATAACAAGAAAAGCTTTCTTTTGTCCCCTTCCCTTTTGTCTTTCTTTCCCTTTTCTTTTTCCCATTCATTTCCTTTCCTTTTCCCCTCTCAATTCTGTTGTGGTCAGAATTGCACAATTAGAGAGTCATTAGCCAGAGTTTCAATATTCTCAAAATGGATGAAGCCCAGAAAAACCTTGTGAAACCTGTAGTAATTGTATTTTCCTTTCAATAATTCTGAATGCGGATGAGGAAGTAAGGAGGACTATATTGTAACTCTGAAATATTTGTTTTCTCATATTAACTTTCATAGCACTGTTTGATCATAAACCATAAATCATCAAGAGAAAATCAGAAACATGATTTTTTCAGGGAATCAATTGGAGATATCAGGGCTGATCATTTTTTTTTAGAATTCAAATAGTATTCTGGAGCTGGGAATGACTGAAAAAAAGAAACATCTTTGCTAATCAGGAAAAACAAGATGAATGTATATTTTTTATGCTTGCATAGCTCATCCTTTATGGCGCCTAAGATATATTGCCCCAAAATGAGAAGAAGTGCAGGAGAAGCACCAGTGACCTTTAACACCCTTACCAAACAACAATACAATATTCAACATTTATCCTTTTTGGTTAAGCCCAATGATTCTGACTGCTGAGAGTTCAAGGCAACCATGTATCAGAGACAACAACAAAAAGCAGCAGCTACAGCCTACCAAAGTTACCTTATTGTCATAAAGAGTCTAATTAGAAAATCAGATTTAGCAAAAAGCATCCAAGGTGTAGGCACAAAAGGCCAGCTCTGTGTGAAATTGCTTTTCTTGGCACAGGCAGTTCTCTAAGCACAGAGCTGGTGACACTGAAAACCAGCAGGTAGCTGCAGAGGTACTCTTTCCAATGGCAGACAAACGATGTGTACTTTACCTGCAGTGCTTTTGCTTGATAATATTGCAATTTAATTATCTTTTTACAGTGATGACTAAATTTAAACACTCCAAAAATAACAAGGTAATTTTACAGTAATGAAGAAGTTAGACTTTGTAGGTTTTCCACAGTGAGATTATCTTCCTGAAAGAGAGTACAAAGAAAAAAGTTCTCACTGCCAGTGTTAAAATTGCATTTTACTTTTAAGTAGCCAGGAGAAAGGCAGGTTAGTCATCTATTAGAAGCTACAGACTTGGGTCACCCTGTGCCTGCATGAAGAACACGGGGGAAAATTGATGAGCATTGATGGCTCACAGTGTTTACTATGCACTGTAACTGGAGATGATTTTCACTATAGAAAGAAGGATGATTTTAAATCAAAGAATTAAATCAATGTATACACCTAGTAATTTGGAAGATGTGCTACGGAAAAATTGCTATTGATGCTTTGTGCGCTCCCATTCTATTCTCAAGGGTAGGACTCCTGGTGAAGTTTGTATACCTTGTTACACCCTCTCAAGGGGGGTTCAGTTGCTTTTTGGAACAAGAAAGAACACAGCAGCATTTTTCAACAGAAAGCAGCTAATTCAGTGACTAGTTTAAAAAAGCCTCGGTGTATGTTCAAATGTGATGATTTTTCAGTAAGATATGCACAATATGCATCTTTGATGTATCACAAGAATATTTTTCATTCAAAGTTTTTCTTCAACATTGGAGGTATGCCAGAGAAAACAAGTAGCTAACAATTTCCTGAACAGCATGCCAAATCCAAGTACGGGCTGGAATATGTAACCAAACAGTTATGAGTAAGACTGTTTTCCCTGGGAAATAGGTGTGTATTGTCATGTCATGAAGCAGCCAAAATGTGCATAGTTTACCATAAAGAGTTTTGTCACTGCAGCTCCAGACAACAGCTCCAGAGAGAATGAAATGCATGTGAAAGAGAATATCTTGCAATGTATGAGTACAGAAGAGAAAGCAGTGGTGGGAAAGAGGAGACAATAAGATTTGGTGGAAGAGTAGGTAGATGGCTATTGATAAGAAATCTACAAGCAAGTGTCGTACTTGGCTGGTTTGAAACTGGTATAAACAAAACCAAAGCAACTATTCAGAATATGAAAGTTAACCTTCAGAAATTATTGCCTCTTTGGCGTCAAATGTTTGATAGTATTTCAGACTAATCAAATAGTAACAGCGTAAGTTAAGGACACAAAGAAGGTTGCCTTTTGTAGAAGGCAAAGGCTTCCCATCAATAAAGAACTTGGTACTCAAATGGGAAAAAGTTATCACAAACATCTGACAGTTGCAAAAGTTGTGGTAATACTGGTGTAATACACTTTAAAAGTTTTCAGCATTGACTACGAAATTCTGCATTTTTTCCTCAATTTGAAGGTGAGATTAAATTTATATTTCCTTTAAATACAAGTTTATAACTCTGAAAATGTCCAGTGTCATAGATCTTTAATGTTTTTTCCTACCAAACATATGCTCATAGGTCTTCTGTGATATGTGTCACCATTTAACTCCACTGGAATTAGAAATAACTTGAAATACAGATGTATTCTCTCAATCAGCATGTACAGTATACATAACCAATGCTTTGAAATGTACATCTTCATAATGCAACTACTTTTATTATATGAAAAGATTTTTGTTTTAAATTGCAGGGATTGCTAACATTTCTATGTGTGTTATAACCATATTAACCGAATTAACATATCATTTTATTTAACTGAAGCAAAAAGTCTTTGCACAAATATTTTGTCTTGAAAATTTAAATTTACTATTACTAGCTATGAAGACAGTGGATGGTGTCATATACATTAATACGATAGAATTAGAGATTTTCGTGTTTTGGACTGCAGCACTTACATTGGTCAATGAAGCCATTAGGAACTTCTTAATTAAATTTTGTTAGCAAACACAAGCTAATGAAAACATGTACTTTAATAGTTTATATTGTAAAGAGCACAAATGCACCACAAAATTCACCAGCATATGCACTTTGCTGGATTATACAAAATGAGATTTTGAAAAATCTTAGCATGTATCCAGATTCTTTTTCTGAAGTGTTCAAATGAGACACAAGGTGACAAAGCTAGCCTGCAAAGTACTTGTAAGAGGATCACAGTCTTCATGTTCAGCTGTATGTTGTAACCAGTAAAAATTAAAATACAAAACCAAACAAATAAGTCTATTATAATACAGGATTTGAAATAAAGGTCTCTTAAGTCAAGTGAATGTTCCCCTATGAAAAAATGGTTTAAAAAGCATAGTCAAGTTACATTTTCAAGTAACATGCATTACATTATAAAAGGAGAATAAATGAAGGGAAAATGTCAGAGCTGGCCCATCAACCTAACCTTATTGAACTGAAAAACCTAGTTACATTAAGCTAATTGTACTGAACAGAACAAGGAGGATCAAAAGGTTTTCAAATGGCTTTTTTTCCTAAGACAAACCATAGAGACGCAACTCCTAATTTTTCTCCTTCTTACCCTGAAGGTCTATGTGAATCTCACATTTGCAGTTGTAACTGAGAAAATTAAGTCAGTTCCAGGAGAAACACTTTGCTTTAATATAAAGCATGAGGGGTATGTTAATATTTCTGAAACCTGGAGCTCAATTAGTCATTTGAAATTATGCCATTTTTACATAATGAACAATTAATTAGTAAAATTACAAAGGCAGAGCTTGGGAAAACAGAAATTGTGATCTCATATAGTATTGATGGTATGTCTAATTCAGTATTGTAACTCTAGCAGTAGACAATGCTTTGTATGTGACTGAAGGAAGTGCAGGATAGTGCTTATGGGATTACTGTTTACAGCTGCATGAATACCCTAGCTTTGATGGAAGTTATCCCCCTGAAGTAAACCAGTTCTGAACAACTCTGATCTTCTCCCTTACTCTTTAAAACTAATGAAACTGCTGATGTTTTAATCTTTAAAAAGATTTTCAATCCTTGGTTTTGAACCAAATAAGCCCTTAGCCACAGTGCTCACTACTAGTGTTAACAAATTTTTCCCACAAGTGGATTTCATGCTCACGTACAAGATTCTTGTTTCCCTGCTTTAAAGGTGTAGGCTTCACTTTCACAGTGTACCATATTTTTTGTCTTATTCAGAAGAAAAAGCCAATTTAGTTCTTGCCTGGCTGACCACCAGTCTTAAGTGAAAGACAGATACGACCTTCCCCACCTGTGATCTCTTTCCCTATTTCCAGGAGCAGTTCAAGGGGACAATCAAAAAAGAGCCATCTGTGTCAGAGATTGGCTGAAAGTCACTCTTGTGCACACATGCACTTGCCTCCAACTAAAGGAGTCAAATGAACATTTAGAATTCTTACACTTTAAACTAACAGAATTCTCTTCAACCAGAGAAACAAGGCAGCCAATGTGTCACCAGCAAGGTTGTGACAGATATACATTTGATTTGGTCCAAACTTACCTCATGTTTATCTAACAGTGCAAGTCAGACCACTGCAAATACCATGGATGAGGTCCTGTGTCTTTGAGCAAAGAAATTATGTGAGTGAAATTTCTAAGCTTTACTTTTCTTTCTGGTTTTGCTCTCCAGGTCAGTCTGGAAGTGGACAAACATCCCAGAAGTGGTCTTCTCCTGACAAATTGACATAGCACTTCAGTGATACATACAAGGAGTCTATTTTGCTACTAATCTCTAGAGGGTATCTTAATTTCTTTCTTCTTGTAATGGCTACTGTTTTCAAAAAATTTTTTAACTTAAATCTACCAAACAGCTGAAAGAGGTTATTTTTATTTTTTTTTTTTTTAACTTTGTGATAGCAAATATCCCCAAGCAATGATGCAGAAGGAACTTTTGAAAAGCAAGAAAGTTATTTACAGTTTTTGTCTAGCACATATTAAAGTCAAAGTAAAGTAGTTTAAATCATTGTCCTGGTTTCATCTGGAACAGTTTGTTTGTTTGTTTATTTTTTTTCTAGTAGCTGTTACAGTGCTCTGTTTTGGCTTTAGTCTGAGAGTAATGCTGATAGCACACTGGTGTTTCAGTTGTTGCCAAGTAGTGCTTAACCTGGTCAAGGACTTTTCAGTCTCTCATGCTATGCCAGAGAGGAGGGGCACAAGAAGTCAGGACCCCTGACCCAAACTAGCTAAAGGGGTACTCCATACCACATCATGTCATGCCCAGTATATAAACTGGGAGCACTTACCTGGAAAGGACCAACTGCTATTTGGGTCAGGCTGGGTATGGGTCAGCAGGTGGTGAGTATCACTTCTGTTTCCTGAATTTTCATTTCTCTTTTTTTTTCTCTTTTCCTGCTCCATATTATTATTATATGCATTGTTATTGTTTGTATTATTTCTACTATCACTATAATTTACTTTATTTCTCTTAAATTCTTCTTATCTCAACCTGCTTTTTTTTACGTTCTTTTGATTCTCCTCCCCATCGTGTCTGGAGCTGCAGGAAGGAGGGGTTTGAGTGAGCAGCTGCATGGTACAGAGTTACCGGTTGGGGTTAAACCATGACAATCACTTAAGTGGGACTGAACTGGAGTTCAGATATTCAATACGAGGACAAATACTGAAATTAAGTCACCTGTACTTTGAAAATTGTAAAGTTCAGTCTTTGGTTTTGGTTGAGTTTTGTGTTTTGTTTTTTTTTTTTTTTTTTTTGGTTTGTTTGTTTGGGTTTTTTTTAATATACATTAGCATTACTTGTTTGTAGTACTTGCATCTGAAAAAAAAAGGAATCAGTTCCAAAAAGATTTAATTCAATTCCCCTTCACTTCATCTCTGAACAGATATATTAACTTGGAAAATAAAAAGGTATTTACCAGAACTAAAAGTACTGATCAGGTTTAATTAGATGCTATTTCCAGAGTTTTTAAAAGGCAAAGTTGTACTAAAAACAGGCTAGAGGAAGTACACAAAGAGTGTGGACTATTAAAGCAAAACTAATAACAATTTTTTTTTTCCTAATTACATTCAGTTTTTCTCTGGCAACCTATGCTCTGATTTATACATCATAAATGTATAAACATTTATTTACAGAACAGGAATTTATCATTACCTAGCATCTTACAATTCTTACAAAAATCCTAGAAACAGGTAAGCAAACATGCACTGTAGAAAACTTCTTGTTTTCAGAATTTTTTGAGAACAAAATATTGTAAATTGTAAATTTCATTGCAAATTTCTTCACTTTGGCTAAAAGTGAAAAAAAAATTACTGAAGCTTCTTTTATGCACATATGAGATATCTGTAAACCAAGTAAAATAAATAGTGACCTAGTGCATGAAAATGCAGTAGCCATGGCTGCTTATTTTCCTAAAAACAAAACAATCATCACTCACAGTATGTTTCTTTTCCTGCTTGCTTTGAGTGAGGCACATACTGAAGATTACCTGCATATTATATTCCTCTTTCACATTCATTTAATTTTGCAGAATTCCTGACATTTCTTGATCGGTGCTTGCAAGCCAAACCAAATTCTATATCCAAAAGCACATATAGTTATCCTTAAACTATTTATTACCTAGGTAGTTTTTCAGATCCTGCTTCATACACCTGAATGCTTTTTAGAGTTTTCAGATTAAGGCTGAGAAAAAAATTTTTAATGCAAATGAGTAAATAAACAAACAGGCTTATGAAGTTGATTGCTTTCTTTCACTTGGCAATAGAGCATCAGAGTTAGGCATGAAATCTGTGGCAGCTATGTCCCAGGCTGATACATTAACTGTAAGACACACCTGTGAAAGAAAAAAAAAACACCTGAGAAATGTTAGCTGCATTATAATACTCTTAAGTGAGTTAAATTGAGATTACATCATCAGAGGTTGTAGGGAAATGAGTATATTTTATTTTATAAAATAATGCAAGTATTTATACTCAGGAGTAATAGGATTTATTGCGTTTTAAAACTCAGTAGCTTAAATCCAAAAAACAATCCAAAGAAATGAAAAAAAAAAAAGCAAAGAAGAGCAAGTTTTAATATGTAGTATGCATGTAAACAATTCCTTAGACAGATGGGCAGAAAACTGATAAGAACCCATATATTTGTATGTGTGGCACAAATCCAGCAATAGATGAATTGTTTTCAGGTTTGTTTTGTGTTAAAGTAAGTATCAGATTTAAAAAGAAACAGAAACCTGGTCATGTTGTCAAGGTACCAGCTCATGAGGGCTACTACTGTCATGTACTTGAAATCGTCAACAGAAGAGTGCTCTGGAAAACATCTTTTAACAATTCATTAGAAAATTCTCCCACTTTTCAACAAATAGAATTCCAAAAAATTCCCTGACATTGAATATTTATCAACACTAAGTCTGCTGTTTTTGCCATAAGAGTAGATCTACTACCATATACACATGGAGTTTTTCTGATACAATAGATTGTGAATAACACAGTCTCTTGACATTTCCTCCACATCCAAACAAAGTAATCTTTTAAACTGGATACAAACCCACTCAAATAACCCAGGCAGTGTTTCTGGCATACTAAAGAAACTAGAAATGATGTAGAAGCCTGCTGTTTTCCTGTTCTCATGCTTTAGATGTGACAGCTATAAACAACAAATGTTCAATGAAGAGAGAAATATTTTAACAAGAAAAAAATTTTCATTTATATCCAATGGACTCTGCCTCAGCAAGATGAACATCTTCATAGGAATAGATCAGTTAGCTTCTGTAGAGTATTTACATTTTTCTATCCAGCCCTGTTTTCTCATGCTTTTTTAGAACATGTCCTTTATATTTGTCTGACCTATAATGGCTCACTTAGCACCACAAAAACTAGATTTTCTATTTTTTTTTCTTTTACAACCCCCCAAAGTTTTGACAATTTGAAGGTATTATCCTTAAGTAAACATTTTTTTACCCTCTGTGTCCTAAGAATTTGCAAGAATAGGTAAGGACCCAGTAAAATGCCAGCAAAATAACTCTGATATACCTCAGAGTACATCACTTATTGCAAATGTGATTTTTCTTTCTATAGCAGTGTAACCCTTAAGCAAAAGAAAGCAAAGAAACTAAATGGGTTTAGCAATAAATTATGTTTTCTTATTTTCTTGTTCTCTGGTAGAAAAATTTGGGATTGGTATTACTGACCACTTTGGTCTGGGATTACTGACTGCTGCCATATGGTGTGCCAGTGTCCGTTCCATTATTCTCTGCATTCATGGTGTCGTGGTTTAAGGCCAGATGATAAGTCAGCCACACAGCCCTCTCGCTCACTCCCCTACTTTCTCCCCCCCCCTCCACCCCCTCCCCTGCCCTGCTCCCGGAGGGATGGAGAGGAGAATCAAAAGAATGTAACTCCCACGGGTTGAGATAAGAACAGTCCAGTATAACACAAACCCACTGCTGCTGCCACCAATAATAATAATGATAAGTGAAATAACAAGGGAAGAGAAAAGAACAGTCCAGTATAACACAAACCCACTGCTGCTGCACCAATAATAATAATGATAAGTGAAATAACAAGGGAAGAGAATACAATACCACCCGTCAATACCCAGCCAGACTCAAGCAGCAATCTAGCCCTTCCGGATAACTGCCTCCAGTTTATATAGTGGGCATGACGTGCTGTGGTATGGAATACCCTTTGGCTGGTTTGGGTCAGGTGTCCTGTCTCTGCTTCCTCCCGGCTTTCCCTCCTCCCTGGCAGAGCATGAGACTCAGAAAGTCCTTGGTCAGACTAAACATTTGAGCAGTAACTAAAAACATTGGTGTTATCAGCGCTGTTTCCAGGCCGAAAGTCAAAACTACAGCGCTGCACCAGCTACTAAGAAGGAGAGAAAATGATTGCTACTGCTGAACCCAGCACACACTGCAGAATGTATTGCAGAAATCTACACAAGACTTCCCCAGGAAGAAGAAGTTAACCAAATTGGGCTGGTGTGAAAAGAAAGCTTTCGTGGTGATTAACATGGGCTTGACAAACAGGCATGATACCAAGTGCATGTTGGGAAAGGAAAAGGGAAGAAACATCTCATTAGTCTCCACGAAGCTCAGATGGATATGTTCTAGGCAAAGTCTGTTGGTCATTATATGCATATGATTAATTAATTGTGCACATTAATTAAATATATCTTTAAAAAGGAAAAAAAATATTTTGCTTGTGTCACAGAGAAGCAGTACAAAAGGTCTCTTTATTTAGAGGAGACTTCCATCACAGGAATCTCCAGTTGCACGGGATGATCACTTCAAGACTCTCACATTTTTAACTTTCAAATGTTTTGATTTTCTTCTTAGTATAACTCGGGTCTAGAAGAGCTAAACAAAAAGGTGAAGAGTGAAGAAGTTCTACCACACACCAGAAATAAATAATTCCTATTTATTGCATTTAATATTAGTCTCTAAGTCCCGTGCTTGTTTAGAAAGAAGACTGCAAAAAAATTGGATGATTACAGAAAAGACAGTTCCAATAGCTGGGATGTTTTTTGTGGCTGTAGTGGTTAAATGCATATATGTATTTATACTTAGAGAAAGTAATTTTGAATTTTTTACATTCTCCCTCTTGACATATCATTTCTATTTTTCCAAAAAGGTATAATACACTCTCCTTCCTTCTTTTTTTTTTAAATTTTTCCTATTTAAGACAAGGAGATTCAGTCCATATTGCCATGCATGATACTGCTTATGCAAACCATACAATGCCTTTATTCTAGACGTGTGTCCTGGGTTCAGCAGTAGCAGTTGTTTTTCTCCTTTTTAGTAGCTGGTGCAGTGCTGTGTTTTTGACTTTCAGCCTGAGAGCAGCGCTGATAAAACCAATGTTTTTAGCTGCTGCTCAGTAATGTTTAGTCTGACCAAGGACTTTCTGAGGCTTATTATCTGCCAGGGAGGAGGGGAAGCCGGGAGGAAGCAGAGACAGGACACCTGACCCAAATTAGCCAAAGAGGCATTCCATACCACAGCACGTCATGCCCACTATATAAACTGGGGGCAGTTACCAGGAAGGGCTAGATCGTTGCTGGGTCAGGCTGGGTATCGGTAGGCTGGTAGTGAGCGGTTTTACTCTCTTCCCTTGTTATTTCCCTTATCATTATTATTATTGGTGGTAACAGTAGTGGTTTGTGTTATACCTTAGTTACAGGACTGTTCTTATCTCAACCTGTGGGAGTTACATTCTTTCAATTCTCTTCCCCATTCCTCCAGGCCGGGGGGGGAGGAAGGATGGGGAGTGAGCGAGCTGCTGCGTGGTACTGAGTTACCAGCTGGGCTTAAACCACGACAACATGCGTGTACAGAATTTATTCAGAAATCACTCCATGAAGGTGTACCATTAACCTTCTATGAATCTAGGATCAAAGAAAAGTGAAGATCCAGGCAGGGCACTGATCATACCAGCAAAACAAATCATGAAACCTGAATAGTTGTAGAGAAGGATAGTGAGATGTTGGAGTAACCCCACCAGGTTTCTTTGTATTGTAGGAAGACAGGGTGACAGACTAAGGCTATCTAAATACCACATTACTATGTATTGAGTCAGAAAGTCTGTGTGAAGTACAGAAATGGTGGTAAAGCACAGTAAAAAGAGTAAATGAAGGCAGAAGCAGAGAAAATAAAGCACCTACTGACACCTATCTCACTATGATACTGCTTCCATTATGCTAACACCAACGTTCATAGAAATCATCAAATATCAAACTCTACTTTGAGTGACAGGCCACCACACTACAATTTTACAGTTTGTTGTAATTTCATTTTGCAACACAATAGGCTCTAAAAACTACAGGTGTGACTAACTGACTAAACCTGATAATGCCAATGAGAAAGCCTTATTCCCATATCTGCAAGGTTGCTATTGAGTTAATTTCTTAAACCTTAACTCATTTGGCAAGAAATATTAAAATAAGAAAAACAAAAATCTGACAAAAAAAAAACTGTTTAAAAAAATCAGTTTTCTTTTTATAACAAATAGTTAAAGGGTTGTAGAAAGAATCATGCACAGGAAATAGCAATAATGGGGGAGTTGAATTTATTTAAAACCTCAGTTAATTCTGTAAAAAATTATTTGTTGAAAACAAGACAGGAATGAGCAGGACAAGTCCACAAAATATCTTGCAGCTGGCAGAATTCTGAAAACAAAATTATAATTTAAAACACCTAAAACAATGTTATCAGGGAAAATAAAGTGTGAAAAGACATGTAGGCAGGTGTAACAAGAAAACCCCTGTAGCACCCTGCTAAACAGAGCAGTTCAACGAGAAGTTACACATTGACCTTGCATAATAATCACCAAAGAAACGTTATTATATCCAGACCCGTGACAATGGTACACCACAATTCAGCAGTCCCTTAAGAAATTGACAGTACAACAATTTATTCATCATCCTCTGATGTTAGATGTCATCACCGGATTGAGCTGGTACCATCATCAAAACCACATAGTGATTAGGATAGAATTCATTGAGTGGCTGATTTGTTTATCCCATGGCTGGGTTTACCCTATTGGTAGAAGACCTGTAGGTCTGGTACACTTCTCACAGCTTAGAAGTGTAATCAGTAATTTCAAATAGATTCTTTCAAAGAGAGTTAGTCGAAGATGTGTAGAGGAATAAAAATATTTACAGAATTTATACGAATGAAAAAAAAATGATTAAAGAAGTTGTAGCGCAGGTCAGTTCTGGAAAAGTGGCGACTTCGTCTAGTTGAAATGAAATTGAACATGAGGTACCGAACACAAAGTAGCACTGGTTGAAATTCTGAAATGTTTTTTTAATAGTTGAGAAACCCCAAAATTATCAGCCCCATCATGTTTAATCCCTTTGATATTCTCAATTCAATCTAAAATCTGTTAATCCAGTTACATTTATATGACAATTACTGCCATTCTTAGGGTAGATGTTGATGGTCAAACAATGCATGATCTCCAGAGGTCCTTTCCAACACTAGTGAGTCTGTGATTCTGCGATTTTACAATATGAATATTTTTTTCTATGACATAATTTTCTTTAAGGAGAAAGGCTCATCTACAGCAGTGTAACTTCTTTCATTCTTTAGATTTTCCATGCGAAAATACATCAGACAGAAAATATTTCTATGAGCCAGGCATGGCCAGGTGGGCTAAGCTTGGAGTAGAGAATTTTCTGCATGGCATTTGTGATTGCTTCAGCAGTACAGCTTACGCAGAAATTGAAAAACAGCAAATGACACACAGCCAGAAGACATTAGTCTCTGTGTCAACGCCCTAATGGAGGATGAATTGTAAAACCCTATTCCGTTAATATTTCGTATACGGTCAGGAATAACATGTATAGTATGTGAAGCCTCTCCCCATATTCTAGGCAAAGGATTTTTATGCTAAAACAGAATGAAGTGTCCTATGGGACCCTTCTATGCAACTGTCATAGTTTAAGCCTAGCTGGTAACTCAGAACCACGCAGCTGCTTGCTCACTGCCCCCCTTCCCCCCTCTGCTCCTGGAGGGATGGGGAGGAGATTCGAAAGAATGTAACTCCCACAGGTTGAGATAAGAACAGTCCTGTAACTAAGGTATAACACAAACCACTACTGCTACCACCAATAATAATAATGATAAGGGAAATAACAAGGGAAGAGAGTAAAACCGCTCACTACCAGCCTACCGATACCCAGCCTGACCCAGCAACGATCTAGCCCTTCCTGGTAACTGCCCCCAGTTTATATAGTGGGCATGACGTGCTGTGGTATGGAATGCCTCTTTGGCTAATTTGGGTCAGGTGTCCTGTCTCTGCTTCCTCCCGGCTTCCCCTCCTCCCTGGCAGATAATAAGCCTCAGAAAGTCCTTGGTCAGACTAAACATTACTGAGCAGCAACTAAAAACGCAGGTTTTATCAGAGTTGTTCTCAGTCTGAGAGTCAAAAACACAGCACTGTGCCAGCAACTGGGAAGGAGAAAAATGAATGCTACTGCTGAACCCAGGACAGGGACAAAATTTGAGACTTAGGAAATGGAGAACACATAATGAATAGATTATGTATTCTAGTCATTTGAAAACAATGCAACATGTACAACCCCTAAGGCAATCTGTCAATACAGACTAGAAAGCAGTGAAATCTGAACTAAGTCATCAATTTTAATCAACACCGTTAAGTATCACATGTGCCATTTCTCCAAATGTTATTCTGTTTTATCTGTTGAATACTTAAATGCACGTATGATCCTCCATTAGGCAGTAATAGTTATATCTTACAGACAAGGCAAAGGACAGAAATTAAAGACATGAACTCTTATTTTAAATGCAAATACAGCTGGAGAATGTGATTAAAACAAACTTTTTCACATAAATACATTTATTCACCAGAGTTTCCTAAAAAAGAAAGGAAAGGGTGCTTCACTGTATACCTAGACTCAGAACTTAGAATTTTAAGGCCTTTTCATGTGACATAAGAAAGAATTTCTTATCAAATGAATTAACATGTGCTGTATGAATACAGTATCACCAGTTTGCTTTATGATTTAGCACTTGTTTACATGAGATACATCTTTAATGAATCTGCTATGCTCTTCTAATTGAAAGAAAGCAAGTAAGGTAACCAAACTCCCTTTCTGAGAATATTTATAGAATCATAGAACACTTAGGGTTGGAAAGGACCTTAAGATCATCTAGTTTCAACCCCTCTGCCATTGGCAGGGACACCTCACACTAAACCATGTCACCCAAGGCTTTGTCCAACCTGGCCTTCAACACCAACAGGGATGGAGCATTCACAACTTCCTTGGGGAACCCATTCCAGTGCCTCACCATCCTCATAATAAAGAACTTCTTCCTTATATCTAATCTAAGCTTCTTCTGTTTAAGTTTGAACCCATTACCCCTTGTCCTATCACTACAGTCCCTAATGAAAAGTCCCTCTCCAGCATCCCTGTAGGCCTCCTTCTGATACTGGAAGGCTGCTATGAGGTCTCCATGAAGCCTTCTCCAGGCTGAACAGCCCAACTTTTGTCAGCCTGTCTTCATATGGGAGGTGCTCCATCCCCCTCATCATCCTTGTGGCCCTCCTCTGGACTTTTTCCAACAGTCCCATGCCCTTTTTATGTTGAGGACACCAGAACTGCACACAATAATCCAAGTGAGGTCTGACGAGAGCAGAGTAGAGGGGCAGGATCACCTCCTTCTACCTGCTGGTCATCCTGCTTTTGATGCAGCCCTGGATATGGTTGGCTTTCTGGGCTGCAAGCACACACTGAAGCCGGCTCATGTTAAGTTTCTCATCAACCAACACTCCCAAGTCCTTCTCCGCAGGGCTGCTCTGAATCTCTTTGCCCAGCTTGTAGGTATGCCTGGGATTGCTCTGATCCAGGTGCAGGTCATTGCACGTGGCTTGGTTAAACTTCATGAGGTTGGCATCAGCACACCTCACAAGCATGCCAAGGTCCCTCTGAATGGCATTCCTTCCCTCCAGCGTATCAAATGAACCACACAGCTTGGTGTCATCAGCAAAATTGCTGAGGGCACACTCAAACCCACTGTCCATGTCACCAACCAAGATGTTGAACAGGACCGGTCCCAACACTGATCCCTGAGGGACACCATTCATTACTGGTCTCCAATTGGACACTGAGCCATTGACTACAACTCTTTGCGTGCAACCATCCAGCCAGTTCTTTATTCACTGAATGGTTCACCTATCAAATTGATGTCTCTCCAATTTAGAGACAAGGATGTCGTGTGGGACTGTGTCGAGTCTTTGCACATATCCAGCTAGATGATGTCAACTACTCTGCTCTGTCGATCAGTTTTGTAGGCCCATCATAGAAGGCCACCAAATCGGTCAGGCAGGATTTCCGCTTAGTGAAGCCATGCTGGCTGTCACCAAGCACCTCATGTTTCTCATGTGCCTTAGCATGCCTTCCAGGAGAATCTGCTTCAAGATTTTGCCAGGCACAGAGGTGAGACTGACTGGTCTGTAATTCCCTGGGTCATCCATTTTCCCCCTCTTGAAAATGGAAATTATATTTTGCTTTTCCCAGTTGTTAGGAACTTCACCTGACTGCCATGATTTTTCAAATATGATGAACAGTGGCTTAGCACCTTCATTCACCAGCTCCTTCAGGACCCATGGATGGATTTCACCAGGTCATGTGGACTTGTGCATGTTCAGATTCTTAAGATGGTCTCAGACCTAATCCTCTCCTACAGTGGGCGCAAAGTCTTCATTCTCACAGTCCGTGCATCTGCTTTCCAAGATTTGGGTGGTGTGGTCAGAGCTTTTGCCAGTGAAGACCGAGGCAAAGAAGTCATTCAGAACCTCAGCCTTCCCCAAATCCAGGGTAGCCAGTTCTCCTGAGGGGGCCACGTTGTCCCTAATCTGCCTTTTATTCACTACATACCTGTAGAATCCCTTCCTGTTATCTTTCCCATCCCTTGCCAAGTTTAATTCTAACTGGGCCTTAGCTTTCCTAACCTGGTCCCTAGTTTCCCAGACAACATTTCTGTATTCTTCCCAGGCCACCTGTCCTTGATTCCACCTTTCATAAGCCTTTTTTTTTCCACTGAGTTTCTTCAGCAGCTCCTTATCCATCCAAGGAGGTCTCCTGGCCTTCCTTCTGCACTTCCTTCTAGTCAGGAAGCAACACTTCTGAGCTTGTAGCAGGTGATCCTTGAATATCAACCAACAGTCTTGAGCCTCCTGCCCTCTAGGGCTACATCTCATGGAACCTTACTAAGAAGGTTCCTGAAGAGGTTAAAGTCTGCTCTCTTGAAGTCCAGGGCAGTGAGCTTGCTGCACACTCTTCTCACTGTCCTGAGGATCTCAAACTCGACCATTTCATGAGTGCTACAACCAAGGCTGCCCTGGAGCGTCACATTCCCAACCAGCCCCTCCCTGTTGGTGAACATGTTGGCCAAGCATGGCACCTCTCCTTGTCAGTTCCTCTATTACTTGCAGGAGTACACAATCAATGAACCTCCTGATTGCTTGTGCCAGGTCATACTGTCCCTCCAACAGATATCAGGATGATTGTTGTCCCCCATGAGAACAAGGGCCTGTGAGCGTGAGGCTGTTCTTACCTGTCTTATCTATCTTACTTCATCCACAGAGTCCTCTGGATCAGGCAGTCTGTAACAGATCCCCACAGTAATGTCCCCGATTGCTGTTCTCCTTCTGACCCTGACCCACAAACTCTCTGTTAACTGATCACCTGCCCCCAGACAGAGTTCCATACTCTCCAGCCTATCATTGATATAAATAGCAACTCCCCTTCCCCGTCTGCCTGCCCTGTCTTTTCTAAAGAGCCTGTAACCTTCCATTCCAACACTCCAGTCATAGGAGCCACCCCATGTTTCTGTGATACTAATTGTATCATATCCACACAGATATGCACATCTCTAATTCCTCTTGTTTATTCCCCATACTACGGGCATTTGTATAGAGGCATCGAAGCCCGATCTTTGGCTGGAGCAGCTGAAATATCTGTGCATCGCTCCAAGCATTTATTACAGGTGCTGGCAACTGACTGGGTGTGTTGGGATAGAATGATGCCATGATCTAGTTTAAAGCTTTCCTGACCAGCCTGGCAAGCCTCCTACCAAAACCAGCTCCACCAGCCTCCACTAGACCTGGCCTCCCAAACTGAGTCTCATGTTCTAGATACCCAAACCCCTGACTATGGCACCACTGTTCTAACTATTTATTAACCTGCTAAATCCACCTAGCCTTTTTAACGTCATCCCCTTTATCCTGGGGAATTGACAAAAAGACAAACTGAGCTCTAGAGCCCCTAACCACCTCTCCCAGGGCTCTGTAGTCCTTCTTAATGTTTTCCGGGCTACTGCTATCTATATCACTAGCACCCACGAATAGAAGGGTAAGTCAGTGGGACTTACTAGACCAGGCAGCCTCTCTGCAACATTGCTCATTGGAACCCCTGGTGTTAGAAAAAGAGTGAAATTTTACGTTAAAATAATTATATAGAGCAATAGAAATGACTATATTTGAAAAGTTTTCGAATCAATAGTAGACTTCTGTATATTAGAAAATGTTGTAACTTTGCTGTGGTAGCCTTAGCAGTAGAAACTAACCACAAGAAGAGCACAGGATGTCTGGCCTAAGACTTTGTGGTTTAGAACAAGGAAGCTCTGTCTAACTGTGCGTCTTGATAATACAGACGTTCATAGTTTTTGTATTGCTTCAAAGGAAGCTTTGTCTAGAAATAGAAACCATGTATCTTAAGCAGCAGAAAATTTCATCTCTGCAATATTGGTAGCTTTGTGAAATCATTGCAACATAAAAGGACAAGCCAAGCGAGGAAGTGAGAATGCTGGCATCCACATAATGGTTGGGGCCTGTCCAAAGAGCAGGAAGGTGAAAAGGGGAGGAAGACTCCTTACTTCCTCAGGACTACCACCAGAGGGGGCTGCGCAAGCGCAGAAGAGGCTGATGTCATAAGGGAGCAATGAAGTAATCCTTGATGCATATGCATATGCATTAGTTAAGGTAGCAACACATGTGAATTGCAAAACTTTTATGCATAAATTGTGAACGCGATGTGACGGGGTCAGAACCAGATTTGGGTGCGTACCCCTGGTTCCCGGAGCCTCAATAAAGCACCTCATATGACCATTCCAGTGGTTATGAGTTTGTCTCAACGCTAACACTGGTAGACAACACACCTCCCTTGAGACTGGGTCAGGCCGACATACGGGTGCCTCTGTGCATTTCAAAGTAGAATCCTCTACTACTATGACCCACCACTTATTTCCTGGTGGCACCAGTAGTTATCCTCTTTACTGGTGCATTGGCTGGCTGTTGATGTGGTGAGGTGTGTGTTTCCTCATTAGCCCCCTGCAGAACTGCAAAGCAGTTCTGGGCTAAGATATCAGATTCAGTAGGAAAGCCCTTGCGTCTAATTGTCCTCTTCCTCACATTTTTTTTTTTTTTTTTTTTTTTTTTTACTGGTTCCCAGCTTCCTGGGTTAATATCCTCCTTCTCTCCTGTATGCGCTGCGAATGACACTTGTGGCCCCTGCACAGTTTGGGCCTGGAGCAAGCAGTCCAGCTTCCTCTCAGCTGTCATGAGAGTTTTTAGTTTACCCAGTCTGCTGCAGCTCAGCCACCTACTGCAGGAGGACCTCCACCAGGGAGCACCGAGTGCAGCCCTGGCCACCCTCCCCTCACAAGACCGCCGCAAGCACTCTCTACACTCTGAGCTCTGCACTGCAGCCTCCTCTCTCATCGGCTCTGTCTGGGTGCCTGCGCTGGCCACCGCAGGTACAGCCACAGTAGAGCTCCCAGACCGAGTCCCGCTTCTGCGGCGAGCGCTCTCCATCCCCCTCGCCCACTCGCTCAAACCGGCGTACCACGCCCTGGGGCTCCCTGGGTGGTGTTTTCCTCTCTTAGGGCGGGGCCGTCCCTCCTGGCACCGCCCCCTGTGAGCTCCTGCTCGCCTCAGGGGAGCTGCCGGTCCTGGGCAAGACCTGTGGAGGATCTGAGGCTCCGCCCGTGGCTCTTGCTACTCTGAGTTGAGGCCCCTGGACGCTGAGCTTATCATCGCTCCGGCGTTGAAGGCATCCTCTTTGGAGCTACTCACCTCAGTAACTGACCAGTAATAGTCTATGAGGACCGGTTTGAATCTGCCGCCGTCCCTCCTGGCAACGCCCCCTGTGAGTCCCTGCTCGCCTCAGCGGAGCTGCAGGATCCTGGCCAAGTCCGGTCGAGGGCTTGCCGTTGACTTGCTGGCTATTACTGCTAGGCTCCCGGGCGCTGAGCTTCCACTCTCTGGTGTTGAAGGCATCCTCTCTGGAGCTACTCACCTCAGCAACTGAGGTGTTTAGCTCTTTAGAGCTCAAACAACCTGAGCAACTTCAGGCAGTTTTGTTTGAAAACAATCCCAGATAACAATAAATTCCCAGAGAATATTCATAAAAGCACAAACCCACAGAATTGCTGAGAGTAGAAGGCATCTTTGGAGGTCATCGTGTCCAAACCTGCTGCTTGGCCCAGGATATCTAGACCAGATTGCTCAGGGCTATGTACAGTGAGTTTTTAAATTATCTTGAAGGATGAAGACTGATAATAGAAATTCACTAAGACAAAGAAGCTTTAAGAAAAAGAAAAAAAAAAAATAGCATAAAATTGTAAGGTCAGTTAGTTAATTAAGCAACTTTGTTGCTGCTTGTCTAGGCCTAAGGCAATAAGGACTGCTTGTGTGCTAAATATAAAGATGTATACCGTTTAGGACTGCTTCGGTGTTTTAGGAAACTGCCGTGAAAGTACTGCGCGTACTCCAAGGGAAAAGGTAACAAGTTCAACCTAGTGGAAGATTTGAGCCTTCATCCTCACGACCACTGTTGACCACCAGCAGAGGACAGTATGCATGCTCAAGGAGGAGTGGCAAGAGTTCCAAGAAGGATCCCTCCTCTACTCAGAAATCTTATGAATATGTATATCTACTAACATAAACTTGTGGTAAGCTGGGCAGTGAGTGCACGTGTTAGGAGGAGCAATCCCCGCTGAATGAACAAATGCCTACTTAATAGTTATATTGACTATTGAGTTTCTTTATGGTTCTTTTCTTGGCATCAAGACTTAGGAAACTATCTGGGCAACCTCTTCTAGTTGTCAGTCAACTCATGGTAAAAATATTCTTTTTCTTATGCCTCAGTGGATTTTTTTCTGTTTCAGCTTGTCATGGTTATCTCTTGTCATGTCATTGAGCACCACTGAGAAGAGCCTGTCTCCATTTTCTTTTCACTCTACTATAAAGTATTTACACAAATAGTAAGAATCCTCTGAGTCTTCTTTTCTCCAGACTGAAAAACCCTCAGCTTTCCACCTTTCCTCAGAAGAGAGAAGCTCTGCTCCCTTCACCAGCATGGTGGTCCTTCACTGGACTGACTCTCCAAGATCATGTCTTTCTTGTATAGGGCAACCCAGAACTGTGACCAACATTCCAGATGTGTCTCACAAGGGCTGAGTAGGGAAGGATTGCCTCCCTCGACCTGCTGATAATGCATTTCCTGAAATAGCCCAAAGGGCTCTTGGCCTTCTCTACTGCAAGGGTGCCTTGCTTTCCACAAGGGCACCCAGGTCTTTCTTTGCAGAGCTTCTTTCCAGATGACCAGTCCCCAGCATGTACTGGTCTCCTATGGCAGGAACTGGTGTTTCCCTGTACTGAGTTTTATAAGGTTCCTGTTATTCTATTCCTCCAATCTGTTGTGGTCCCTCTGAATAGCAGCAGAAACATTTGCTGCGTCAACCACTCCTCCCATTTTATGTCATATGCAAACTTGCTGAAGGTGTGCTCTGCTCCATCATCCAGATCATTAACAAAGATGTTGAACAGTGTCCACCCCTGGGCACAACACCAGAGAACGGCCTGCATGGACTTTATGCCATTCATCATCACCATTTGAGCCCATTTGTTCTGTCAGTTTCCAGGTGACCTCATCATTCAAACCTCTTCATTGTTCGTTTATCGGTTACATACCGAGGTATGTGATTTGTCATTGGGGATGTTGTGATACAGTCCTGAAGGTTCTGAAAAGGTAAGTTATCTTGTGTTTATCTTCTGCTCATCCATGAAGCCAGTATCTCAACATAGAAAGCTATTAGGCATGGTTTCATCTTCATAAATCCATGTTGACTATTCCTAGTCACTTTTTTTGTACTTAACATGGTTGGGAATGGTTTGCAAAACAATCTGCTCCATAACCTGCACCACAGCTGAGATAAGGCTGATGGGCTTTTAATTTCCCAAGTACTTCTTGACCTTCCTCAAGATAAAGTTGACATTTGATCTCTTTCAATCTTGAGTAACCTCTCCTAGTTTCCATTAACTTTTACAGATAATTGAGAGTGGCTTTGTGATGATATCAACCAGCACCTTCAGCCCTTGTGGGTGCAATCTGTCCTCTCTCATGGGTCTGTATATGTCCAGTTGGTTTAAGTGTTCCTTAACTTGGTCCTCTTCTACAGCTTAAACTGCATATGGGCCCTCATTTTCCCAGTATTGTCAGTACAGATGTGAACAGGCCCTGAACTTTACAAGAAGAAGCAAAAATAGGAACTTTAATGAATTATTTTAGAATACTTTAAATCATTCAGGAGAACATTTGGTGAGGGAGAAATTGTAAAGTACAGCAGAGCTGTCAGTTCTAGGTATATGAATCTGTACTAAAGAGAAAACACTACAAAATAACATTTTTGTATATAACGTGTTCAGTTATTATGATAGTTTTACTGGCACACAACCTCACCACTGGTGAATAAAAAATGTCCTCCAGAAACCAGAAATCTTATTAATAGGATTACAGAATATTTCAGTGCTACTTTAATATGTTTCCCTTAATTCTGTGACACAGCTAACATCAGTGACAACAGAATTAGAACAGCAAAGAAAACTTTTGAAATATTTTTGTTTCTTACAATCATGTATTCTGTTTTTCACCATCATGTATTCTGTTTCTCTTGCATACCCTAAAACAAATGAAGTAGCCACAAAATTAGACTATTTATTCTTCTTTCTCTTCTGTGTTCTCAGTCTTAAAAATTGTAAACGTCTAAAATTTAAGAAATATAATTCTCATTAAAGCTGTTCTATTGCAATGCAAAATTAATCAACTAAACCAACAGAGAGAGAAATAAAAATGAAATTTCTTCTAAAAATACAATCTTTGACAAAACCCAGGCAATGTACTGGGTGGACTTTACACTTCTTTTGAGCTCTGTAATATTTTATTTCCCAATGTTCAAGCTGATTACGCAATGTTAATATAATTCTCCTGAAGTCATAAATCTCTGATATGATAATCTGCTTAACAGAAGACTAATAAATTCTTTTATTGTGGTTCTGCTGTTTTTTTTGCAGAACAGCAGAATCTATGTAGTCCTCTCTAAATCAACTGTTACTTTCAGTAATTACAATCATATCCCTACAAGCCATAAGCAGTCTTTGAATTTGCTTCCCACCCTCCCTTTTGGCTTTTTTAGTTTGTGATGTCACAGTACTTGTAAATGTAGTAAGAATAAACTGAACTATAAGGGCAAGGATGAAGTACAAATATTTAGGGAGTGCAGCATTTCTCCATCTGAAGGAGAATGAGACAGGCATTACCAGATGGATTTGCTGAATTTGTTTCCTGGTCACAGGGCTTTCACATTGGCAGAGTGGGCAGCACCAGCATTTGTTAGGGAAAAGTTGTGCACAACCTGTGCAATACCTTTGAGCAACCTGGTCTAGTCGAAGGTGCTGCTCCCCATGG
The DNA here is from genome assembly GCF_028554395.1 of Pezoporus wallicus. Taxonomy (NCBI): domain Eukaryota; kingdom Metazoa; phylum Chordata; class Aves; order Psittaciformes; family Psittacidae; genus Pezoporus; species Pezoporus wallicus. The sequence goes on along the minus strand of NW_026637575.1, from coordinate 71,779 downwards.
TAAGGGGTTTGGAACTAGATGATCTTTAAGGTCCATTCCAACCCAAACCATACTATGAATCTATGATAATAATTGATATTCTTCAAAATTCTGGAGTGTTAAGAGTGGTCTGTCTCTATTGGAAGCATGTTTCTCACCATCTGGGGAAATAGAAATTTCAGAAGCATGGTACAAACCCCCATTGGTTTGCTGTCACTCTTCAGTATTCACTTTCAGTGATGGAGCAACACAAATTGACGGATTAACGGGAACACTGGACAATATTCTCCTACAATGTTTCATACATAAATTTGCCTACTAACTGTTCAGGAGCACAGACCCCTGTTTTCTTTTTATGTTTCCACTCTGGACCCTGAATTGTCCCATCACAGGATGTTATTCGGTGTCATGTTTTGTACAAAAACGCTCAGCATTTAAAATGCATAATACTCAAATAATGCTTTTCTGACAGCTTGCTCTCTCTATTTTGTTTTAAAGAAGAAACAACGTGCTCACAGGTATCAATACTGTCTCCTCTTTACCTACACAAATGAAGATGTCAACAGATACATATATATTTGTTTGTGAAGTATTTCTCAGATGGTTTCTAAATAATCAATTCTCCAGCTTTCCCTCTAGTGCGTTGATTCCATGAATTGGTTCAAATGATAAAAATCCATTATTTCAAACAATAACTTTAGTCCTTCAATTCATTAGTTTAAGGCTTTTGAATTAAGCTTCTGCATTTTCTCTTTTAGGCATACTGAGCAGCAATGTGCATAACATCAGCAGTAGATATGCATGAACTTCAGCTTTGCAAATTTTCTTTTATGCAAATCAAACACACTCGGTACCTGAATTTTCAGAGATGGATGTTCAAGTGTATTAAATCATTATAATTCCATCACAGTAAATGTAGCTACAGTGATTTACAGCGGTTTGAGGCTCTGGGTCTAAATAGCAGAGGTCATGCCTCACATCTAGTGTTAGATTAATATAAAGTCAATACTTCCTTTGAAATAAATTTTAATATCTTAAAATGTACATATATTAAAAGATGATCAAGTCCCTCAATTCATGTAATTGCTGATCAGCTCTCTCTTGCATCTTCAGGGAAGAGGGAAGGAGAGGATCAAGATTTTTTCCTCAGATTTGATTTGTTCTACTTTACAGAAAATAATTAAATATTCATGTCTGGGGTTGCACTAAGTTGACTGTGGTGGTAGAGATTGTCTGTCTGTATATTCGTTTATTGACAAAATGTCCTAACAGTAGAAAGAAGTCAGTATTCACAGAAGAGCCAACAAGGTGGTGATGAATGTGTTGAGTTCAGGCAATAAAGAATGGACTTAAATCCTAGCCTCTGTGTTATGGGTGCTTTCCTGGGGGAATGTCCACTAGCTTCTTACTTACACAACTGAGGAGAGCAATAAGTTCCACCAAAGCAAATGCAAGTAAAAAAAAAAGACTAGGCTCCTAATAATTCTGGGGAGCACTATAGTAGACTTGAGGACATAATGACCATTTATTTCAACAAATAATAAAACCTGTAATATCAGCCTGAAATTATAAACTCAGAAGATATATATATGAGTTTACATCCATCCCTGTGTGGAATAACACTTAAGGAGATGCAGGGTGTTCCAACATAGTTCACAGAACAGATACTTCCACAAATCTGAGACTGCAAAATTATGTTTCTCAATTTACCTTTTTAAAACTGAAAAAGTAAATAAGATATTTTATAAGAATATATAGTGGGGTAATTTTGGACTAAATTAAATGGGTCATCATGACAGCAGCCTCACGACTACATGCCTTGGTCCTTATGGGGGATTTTAACTATCCCGGTATTTGCTGGAAGACTTACACAGCCAGTCATTCACAGTCTAGGAGGTTCCTCCAGTGCATTGGTGATAACTTCTTCATACAAATGGTGGACGAACCAACTAGAAGAGGAGTGCTGCTGGATCTGGTAGTCACCAACAAGGAGGGTCTGGTTGAAGTAGTGACGGTCAATGGCAGCCTGGGCTGCAGTGACCATGAGATGGTGGGGTTTCGGATGTTGTGTGGGAGGAATAGAATACCTAGCAAGGCCACATTTCTGGATTTCCGAAGGGCAAACTTTCGCCTCTTCAATCAATTGCTAAGGGAAGTATCATGGCAAAGTGTACTAGGTGGTAAAGGTGCTCAAGATAGTTGGTCAGCATTCAAGAACCACTTCTTCAAAGCTCAGGATCAGAGTGTCCCAATGAGTAGGAAGTCAAGTAGGGGAGCCAGGAGACCAGCATGGTTAAACAAGGAACTGCTGGGCAAACTCGTATGGAAAAAGAGAATCTATGGATTATGGAAGGAGGGGCTGGCCACTTGGGAGGAATATAGGACAGCTGTTAGAGGATGTAGGGAAGCAATTAGGACAGCTAAGGCCTCCTTGGAACTTAATCTGGCAAGTCGGGTTAAGGACAATAGAAAGGGCTTCTTCAAATACATAGCGAATAAAACTAACACAAGAAGCAGTATAGGCCCACTGCTGAATGAGGTGGGTGCCCTGGAGACAGAGAATATAAAGAAGGCAGAGGTGTTGAATGCCTTCTTTGCCTCTGTCTTTACTCCTGCAGGCTCTCCCCGGGGGACCCAGATTCCTATAGCCCCAGAAGGAGTCAGGATAAAGGAGGAGTTTGCTTTGGTAGACGAGGATTGGGTTAGGGATCAGTTAAGTAATCTGGACATCTATAAATTGATGGGTCCGGATGGAATACACCAGCGGATGCTGAGGGAGCTGGTGGAGGTCATTGCTGAGCCACTCTCCATCATCTTTGGTAAGTTGTGGGAAACAGGTGAGGTGCCTGAGGATTGGAGGATGGCAAATGTCACGCCAGTCTATAAGAAGGGAAAGAAGGAGGACCCGGGTAATTATAGACCTGTCAGCTACCTCCATCCCTAGAAAGATGATGGAACAACTTATTCTTGACACCATCTCTAGGCATATCAAGGATGAGGGGGTCATTAAGAGCAGCCAACATGGCTTTACCAAGGGGAAGTCATGTTTGACCAATCTTATAGCCTTCTATGAGCAAGTAACTAGGTGGATGGATGATGGTAGAGCAGTAGATGTGTTTTTTCTTGATTTCAGTAAGGCATTTGATACTGTCTCCCACAGCATCCTCATAGATAAGCTAAGGAAGTGTGGGCTTGATGATCAGGTAGTGATGTGGATCAAGAACTGGCTGGAAGGAAGAAGACAGAGAGTTGTGGTCAATGGGGCAGAATCTATCTGGAGGTCTGTGACTAGTGGAGTCCCTCAGGGGTCGGTGCTGGGACCAGTGCTGTTTAATATTTTCATCAACGACCTGGATGAGGGAACTGAATATACCCTCAGCAAGTTTGCTGATGATACTAAACTGGGAGGAGTGGCTGACACACCAGAGGGCTGTGTTGCCATTCAGTGAGACCTGGACAGGCTGGAGAGTTGGGCAGAGAGGAACTTGAAATTCAACAAGGGCAAGTGTAGAGTCTTGCATCTGGGGAAGAACAACCCCATGTACCAGTACAGGTTGGGGGCTGACCTGCTGGACAGTAGTGAAGGGGAAAGTGACCAGGGGGTCCTGGTGGATAGGAGGATGACCATGAGCCAACAATGTGCCCTTGTGGCCAAGAAGGCCAATGGCATCCTAGGATGCATTAGAAAGAGTGTGGTTAGTAGGTCAAGAGAGGTCCTTCTCCCCCTCTACTCTGCCTTGGTGAGGCCGCATCTGGATTATTGTGTCCAGTTCTGGGCCCCACAGTTCAAGAAGGACAGGGAATTGCTTGAAAGAGTTCAGCGCAGAGCTACAAAGATGATTAAGGGAATGGAACATCTCTCTTATGAGGAGAGGCGGAGGGAGCTGGGACTCTTTAGCCTGGAGAAGTGGAGACTGAGGGGTGACCTCATCAATGTTTACAAATATGTAAAGGGTGAGTGTCAGGATGATGGAGCTAGTTTTTTTTCAGTGATGTCCAGTGATAGGACAAGGGGCAATGGGTGTAAACTGGAGCATAGGAGGTTCCATGTGAACATCAGGAAAAATTTCTTTACTGTGAGAGTGACAGATCACTGGAACAGGTTGCCCAGGGAGGTTGTGGAGTCTCCTACATTGGAGATATTCAAGGCCCGCCTGGACAAGTTTGTGTGTGATGTACTCTAGGTTACCCTGCTCTTGCAGGAGGGTTGGACTAGGTGATCTTTTGAGGTCCCTTCCAACCCTTAGGATTCTGTGATTCTGTGATGACTCTTTTTCAGGTCCATCATGGTATTTATGAACTGTTCATGTTTTTTTTCAATTCAGAATGAGAATCAGACATCATGCATTAATTTAGGACTACAGGAATGAGGCAAAATGGAAATGGAAGAAGAAAAGTCATCCCTGAAAGAAATGATAGAAAGAAATTCTTCTGTAACATATCTCCTCCACTCTCTGACAAAGTTGCCCTGCTTCTGCAATCAGACCCCAGACACATCGAAAAACAGTGGAACATAAACCAGTCATTTTTATATCATAGAGCTGTTTTGTTAGACTCTTCCTATTACATTCAGGCTTTAAATTTTTTACAACCAGTGGCAAAACACTTTCTGCAGAGAAGACCAATACCTGCCATCTGCTGGTTATAGCAGAACATCAGTATGGCAACCATCAGGAATTGTTTTAGGATTGCCCCTAAAAGAAAGAAAATTTTAATCACTGCATATTCCTCCCCCACTGTCTTTGAGCAGAAACTGAGGCCTAATTGCCTGTTGTGTTTATATGGTATTTCTAAATTCCTAAATAAAAGAACAGTTATTCTATTAAGTTTTAATATGTGCTGCTTAGACCTAGCTACAAAACCTTTAATCTGAGTTCTGAATCTTAACTCTGCACAAATATCTTTCTTTGCCACTTCTTCATTTTCCACACAGAGGACTCTGGGAAGAACTTCCAGGAGATCAGGATGCAAATCATGTGTCTGGGAGCTCTGTATTGCTCATTTCAGAGGTTCAGAGATATTTCCAGAAAAAATCCACATTATCCGTGGCTGTCTCTCACAAGTTAGTAGACATTGGAAGTATACCAACTACTAAACAGTCTCAAAGGCACTGTTCTTTCTTGGAAAACATACTTAGATGGAGTATTTCTCATTAAAAGTATCTTTATGTTATGCTTTCATTAAAATGAACCTTTAGGGACATACTTCAGAAGAATACATATTTTAGTCTTTAAATCCTTAATAGTATTTTGCTAGATACTATATCATCTCTCTGATCTGACAAGATAAAGACCTAATTAATATTTCGTGGCTGTTGGCAAACTAGGAACATCGGTCTCCCTCTTATAGCTCTCCAATTGTCTAGCATATGATCCACCAGAAACAAAAAGTTATTGTTCATTAAAGCTAAGCAAAAATGGAGAGCAATTTTAATAAGATTTATACTCGGTATAAACACTAGAATTTTCTTTCACACTGCTATTTTTAATTGTAAAATACTTCTTCCATACAGCAGTTGTGCAGCCAAGGTTTTTAAAAATATTTCAAGAACACTAAAAATATGCTGAGGTGAGTAGCTCGAGAGAGGACGCCTTCAACACCCGAGCGGGGGTGGGGAGGAGATCAGTGTCCAGGAGCCTCAATTCAGAGCGACAAGAGCCACCGGGGGAGCCTCAAGTCCTCGAAAGGACCTGCCCGGGAACCGGCTTAGCTGACTCGAGCAGCTGACTCACAGGGGGCGGAGCCAGGAGGAACAGCGGCAGATTTAAACCGGGCATCCCCAACCGTTGCTGGTCAAATGCTGAGGTGAGTAGGTCGAGAGAGGAGGCTTTCAACACCGGAGCGGGGGGGGAGATCAACGTCCAGGAGCCTCAACTCAGAGCGACAAGAGCCACCGAGGGAGCCTCAAGTCCTCGACAGGACCTGCGCAGGAGCCGGCAGCTCAGCTGACGCGAGCAGCTGACTCACACGGGGCGGAGCCTAAAGCAGCGGCACCAACCTTGACTAGTTAAAAACCTGCCCCAGGGAGCGCGGCGATCAGAGCGGGTCGAGGCAGTTTGCGCGGGCAGACGAGCGGGATGGTGAGCACTCCTATGATCAGGGCCCGGTCTGGGAGCTCTGCTTTGGCTGCCCCGGCGGTGGCCAGCGTAGGCACCCAGACAGAGCCGATGAGAGGGGAGGCTGCACTGCAAGCTCGGGGTGTAGAGAGTGCCTGCACTGCTCTGGTGAGGGGAGGGTGCACAATGGGCAGGGCTGCACTCGGTGCTCCCTGGTGGAGGTCCTCCTGCAGCAGGTGGCTGAGCTGCGGGATGCTGTTAATAGACTGCGAGATGTCAGGGAAGCTGAGAGGAAGCAGGAATGCTTGCTCCCGGCCTAAACTGTGCAGGGGCCTCGAGCTTCACCTCTACCTCGTGAAGGAAAGAAGGAGGCCGTTAACCCGGGAAGCTGGGAATTAGTGACAAAAAAAAAAAAAAAAAAAACCCAAGAAAAAAAGAAGGAAAAGGACAACCAAAAGCAAGGGGCTTCCCCCTAAATCCCCAGTCCCCAGGCAGAACCGCTTTGCTGTCCTGCAGGGGGACTAAAGAGGAAGCGCATTTGAGCCAGAAACAGCTGGCTGATGCACTGCTAAAGATCTCTACTGGTGCTTCTAGGAAAAAGTGCTGGGTCGCAGTAGTAGGGGAATCTACACTGAAAGGGACAGAAGCCCTTGTCTGCCGTCCAGACCCCATCTCAAGGGAGGTGTGTTGCCTACCAGGGGCATGGATCAGGGATGTTGAAGAGAGGCTGCCTGCTCTAGTAAGTCCCACGGACTATTACCCACTCCTGGTGATACATGTGGGTGCTAGGGATATAGATAGTAGTAGCCTGGGGAACACAAAGAAGGACTACAGAACCCTGGGGGAGGTGGTTAGGGGCTCTGGAGCTCAGGTGGTCTTTTCATCAATTCTCCAGGGTACAGGGGAGGACCTAAAAAAAGCTAGGAGGATTAGCCAGGTTAATAACTGGTTAAAAGGGTGGTGTCATAGTCAGGGGTTTAGGTGCCTTGAACACAGGACCCAAGCTTGTAGGCCAGGTCTAGTGGGGACTGGTGGAGCTGGTCTGATAAAGAAGGGAAAGAGCAGTTTTGGTAGGAGGCTTGCCAAACTGGTCAAGGAGGCTTTAAACTAGATGCGTTGGGGGAGGGGGGCATCATTCCGTTCCAACACACCAGTCAGTTGCCAGAACCTATAATAAATGCTTGGAGCAATGTAGAGATATCCCAGCTGCTCCAGCCAATGAGCCAGCTTCAGTTGGAGCTCGGCTCAGATGCCTCTATACAAATGCCTCTAGCATGGGGAACAAACAAGAGGAATTAGAGATGTGTGCACGTCTACAGGGGTATGATATAATAGGCATCGCAGAAACATGGTGGGATGGCTTCTATGACTGCAGTGTTGGAATGGAAGGTTACAGGCTCTTTAGAAAAGACAGGCCTGGCAGGCGGGGAGGGGGAGTTGCCCTTTATGTTACAGATAGGCTGGAGAGTATGGAACTCTGGGGACAGGTGATCAGTTAACAGAGAGTTTGTGGGTCAGGGTTAAAGGGAATATAGCTATGGGAGACATTACTGTGGGGATCTGTTACAGACCTCCTAATCAAGGAGAACCTGTGGATGAAGCACTCCACAGATGGGAAAAGCCTCACGCTCGCAGACCCTTGTTCTCATGGGGGACTTCAACCACCCTGACATCTGTTGGAAGGATGGTACGGCCCAGCACAAGCAATACAGGAGGTTCCTCGATTGTGTAGAAGACAGCTTCCTTCTGCAAGTAATAGAGGAGCCGACAAGGAGGGGTGCCATGCTTGACCTCGTGCTCACCAACAGGGAAGAGCTCGTTGGAAATGTGACGCTCCAGGGCAGCCTTGGATGCAGTGATCATGAGATGCTTGAATTTGAGATCCTCAGGACAGTGAGAAGAGTGTGCAGCAAGCTCACTGCCCTGGACTTCAAAAGAGCAGATTTTGGCCTCTTCAGGAACCTGCTTAGTAAGGTTCCATGGGATATAGCCCTAGAGGGCAGAGGGGCCCAAGACTGTTGGTTGATATTCAAGGATCACCTGCTGCAAGCTCAGGAGTGTTGCATCCCAACCAGAAGGAAGTGCAGCGTGAGGGCCAGGAGACCTTCTTAGATGGATAAGGAGCTCCTGAAGAAAATTCAATTGAAAAAAGAGGCTTATAATAAGTGGAAGCAAGGACAGGTGGCATGGGAAGAGTACAGGGATGTCCAAGAAGCTAGGGACCAGGTTAGGAAAGCTAAGGCCCAGTTAGAATTAAACTTAGCTAGAAGTATTAAAGATAACAGGAAGGGATTCTACAGGTACATAGCAACTAAAAAACAGACGAGGGAGAATGTAGGCCCCCTCAGGAAGCTCTCGGGAGAACGGGCTACACAGGATTTGGAGAAGGCTGAGGTTCTGAATGACTTCTTTGCCTCGGTCTTCACTGGCAAAGGCTCTGACCACACCACCCAAGTCTTGGAAGGCAGATGCAGGGACTGTGAGAATGAAGACTTTGCGCCCACTGTAGGAGAGGAACTGGTTCGAGATCATCTTAAAAATCTGAACGTGCACAAGTCCATGGGTCCTGATGAGATCCATCCGTGGGTCCTGAAGGAGCTGGCAAATGAAGTTGCTAAGCCGCTGGCCATCATATTTGAGAAATCATGGCGGTCAGGTGAAGTTCCCAGTGACTGGAAAAAGGGAAATATAACCCCCATTTTCAAGAAGCAGAAAATGGATGACCCAGGGAATTACAGACCAGTCAGTCTCACCTCTGTGCCTGGCGAAATCTTGGAGCAGCTTCTCCTGGATGGCATGCCAAGGCACATGAAAATCAATAAAGTGCTTGGTGACAGCCAGCATGGCTTCACTAAGGGGAAATCCTGCCTGACCAATTTGGTGGCCTTCTATGATGGGGCTATAGAACTGATGGACAGGGGTAGAGCAGTTGATGTCATCTACCTGGACTTGTGTAAAGCGTTTGACACTGTCCCACACAACATCCTTGTCTCTAAATTGGAGCGACATGAATTTGATGGATGGACCACTCAGTGGATAAAGAACTGGCTGGATGGCCACATACTACAGAGAGCTGTGGTCAATGGCTCAATGTTTGGCTGGAGACCAGTAACGAGTGGCATCCCTCAGGGATCGGTGTTGGGACCAGTCTTGTTTAACATCTTTGTCGCTGACATGGACAGTGGGATTGAGTGGGCCCTCAGCAAGTTTGCTGATGACACCAAGCTGTGTGGTTCGGTTGATACACTGGAAGGAAGGAACGCCATCCAGAGGGACCTCGACACACTTGTGAGGTGGGCTGATGCCAACATTATGAAGTTTAACCATGCCAAGGGCAAGGTCCTACACCTGGGTCGGAGCAATCCCAGGCACAGCTACAGGTTGGGCAGAGAAGAGTTTCAGAGCAGCCCTGTGGAGAAGGACTTGGGAGTGTTGGTTGATGAGAAAATAAACATGAGCAGGCAGTGTGCGCTTGCAGTCCAGAAAGCCAACTGTATCCTGGGCTGCATCAAAAGGAGTGTGACCAGCAGGTAGAAGGAGGTGATCCTGCCCTCTACTCTGCTCTCATGAGACCTCACCTGGAGTATTGTGTGCAGTTCTGGTGTCCTCAACGTAAAAAGGACATGGAACTGTTGGAACAAGTCCAGAGAAGGGCCACGAGGATGATGAAGGGACTGGAGCACCTCCCGTATGAAGACAGGCTGAGGAAGTTGGGTCTGTTCAGCCTGGAGAAGAGAAGGCTGAGTGGAGACCTCATAGCAGCCTTCCAGTATCTGAAGGGGGCCTATAGGGATGCTGGGGATGGACTCTTCATTAGGGACTGTAGTGATAGGACAAGGGGTAATGGGTTTAAACTTAAACACGAGAAGCTTAGATTAGATATAAGGAAGAAGATTAGATATAAAGAAGAAGTTCTTTATTATGAGGGTGGTGAGGCACTGGAATAGGCTGCCCAGGGAGGTTGTGAGTGCTCCATCCCTGGCAGTGTTCAAGACCAGGTTGGATGAGGCCTTGCGTGATATGATTTAGCATAAGGTGTCCCTGCCCACGGCAGGGGCGTTGGAGCTAGATGATCTTAAGGTCCTTTCCACCCCTTACGATTCTATGTATACAATTATTATATACTTTCGTGGAAAGTACATAATGAGCAGAAATAAAATAATTTCTGCTTCATGTATGCTTTCAGTCAAGCTTGGAAAATATACGATTTTGTTTTAAAACAAACAAAACAAAAAGGAAATGAGGGATAATTCAGGTTTCCCTTTCTTAGGTGAAAAATGATCAGAATATGTCATTTAAATACAAAGCACATAACATGCGAGCACAGCAACTGGAAGACATTTTTCAAGTTATGCAATTATGAACTCACATTACAGTGGATATACTATCATTGCAACTGGAAAAGTATCAGAGTATGTTTGTTATCTCCCTGAAATTAAATTGCAGTATTTGGAAGCTGAGCTGCATGTTACATAATGAAGATAAAGACTGCAATTAAAGAGTAGGTTTGGAGTTACAGCAATCTTATAATTGATTTTTAATGAATGTTTACAACTTGACCAAGTAAAAAAAAATGTTGAACAGGTGTTCATACAAGCCAATTAATCAACTTTTTGTTACTTTGTTTTCCTTCATACTTTCATAGGCATAACTTCTTGGGGAAAAAAAAAAACAAACAACAAACACAAAAAAACAACCAAACAAAAAAACACTTCAGCAACCTGAACATTCCCTTCCCCCCTTCCTTCCTTCTTCAAGCATTTTCTTCTTGTCATTAATACCAAAAGGCTTTTCTATATGCATTTTCAAAGGCACTTGTTAAATCTAATAGTTTGGTTTGTTTTCTTTTTTTTTTTTAATTATCCATTCCCCAAAACATCTGATCTGTTTTCCTTCCAAAGTGTTATGGTGGATTTACCATAACAGGATGCCCAAGTGCCTGGCAAGCCACTCTGTCACTCCCCATCCTCAGCTTAACAGGGCAGAGAAAAATACAGCAAAAGACTTTTAGGATGAGCTAAGGACAAGGTGAGATCACTCAGCAATTACAGTCATGAGGAAAACTGACACAACTTGGGGAAATTAGTTTAATTTATTACCAATCAAATCAGAGTAAAATACTAAGAAGGAATACCAAATCTCAGAAACACCTTCCCCTTAATCCCCTTCCTAATCATGTCAACTTCACTGATAGTTTCCTCTAACTTCCCCTTCTCCAGCAGCTCAGGGGGATGTTGAATGGGGTATGTGGTCAGTTCATTACACATTGTCTCTGTTGCTCCTTCTTCCTCAGGGGAGGACTCCTCACACTCTTCCCCTGCTCCAGTCTGGGGTCCCTCCCAACAGGACACAGTCTTCTATGAACTTCTCCAGTGTGACCCCTTTTCAGACTGCAGTTCTTCACAAAGTGCTCCAGCGTGTGTCCTTTCCACGGAATGCATCCTTCAGGAACAGGCTGCTCCAGTGTGAGGTCCCTCCCATGGGGTGTATCCTACAGGAACAGACTGCTCCAGCATGGGTCCCCCATAGGGTCACGAGTCCTGCAGCAAGCCTGCTCCAGTGTGGGTTCCTCTCTCCATGCGGCCACAGCTCCTGCCAGGAGCCTGCTCCAGCTTGGGCTGCCCACAAGGTCACAGTCTCCTTCAGGCATCCCCCTGCTCTGGTGTGGGGTTCCTCCATGAGCTGCAGGTGGAATCTGCTCCACCATGGACCTCCACGGGCTGCAGGGGAAATTCTGCTCTGGCAACTGGAGCTCCTCCTCCCCTCCTTCTGCACTGAATTTGGTGTCTGCAGGGCTGTTACTCTCACAGATCCAGCTGTTGCTCTCCCTCTTCCAGCTGCCTTTCTGCCTCCCCAGCAGTTTCCCTCTCCCACCCCCTTCCTGCTTCTTATATTATCCTGTGGCACTGGAGGCATGGACTCCATTTCTGGTTACAAACAAAATCCCTTATTGAGTGAGCTCACAGGCTTTTCTAGTATTCTGTCTAGCAGTTAGTAGCGGTTAGTTTCTTTGGTACTTTTCCATCACAAAACAATCTTATTGATCACGCACTCTTTCAGCCAAACACATTACTGTCCACGCACCCTTGCTTGAGCAATTATTTCTGAACATACTTCTTTGCTATCACTACTCATTACATCTTTACTTCCCATTCCCCTTGAGCCCACATTCTTTATCTTGTCTTAGGCAACTTCCTGTTTCCATATTTACAGTTCTCAGAAATTATCTTGATGTTCTTTCTCCAGTTTCTCCTAACTTGTTCCATTTACTTGTCCCAGTGTTTGTGGCTGATAAGAGCCCAGATGTTGGGGCTCTCATCCAGGTCTACTGGCACTGCCAGCACAACTTCTTGTGCGATGTTCCCCACACTGTCCCAAAGGCTCTCCCATTGTTGCTGATGGGATTGGCCTTTGCCAGCAGTGGGTCTACCTTGGAGACTCTCTTGGACATGGGGGAAACTTCTCACAGCTTCTCGCAGAAACCACCCCTGCAGTCTGCCCACTACCAAAACCTTGCCATGCAAATCCAATACAGCCACTTAGCTTACTCTGGGTGTCATCAAAATTTACAACCAGCCCATACCATTTACAGTTATCTTCTGCTCGAGAAGATCAGTTTTGAAGTTCACCCTCACAAACTCCAATTATCTGTTAACTTTCACAATTCAAGCTGTTTTTCCCTTAACAAACGCCAATGGATTACTTTTTTTTTTTTTAATAATATCATGGATAGATAATATTTTTTCTCCACAGAGACCTATCTGTAGCTAAGTTTTGTTCTACAATGATAATCAAATATTTCGTCCACATGCTTTCTGCTTGACTGAGTACTCAGCTTACATTATCAGAGGAGCAGGACTGAATGCCTTTCTTAGACTGGTCTCATTACGTATAGTGGCTGCCAGATTACAGTCTTTGTCCTCAGACAGAATGAACGTCACAATCTGACTTTACCATCTGGACTCTGAAAAATTCTGGTAAGTTCAGGAAATGTTTGAGACAGGAGATACCTTCCTCCATACCCAATCTCACTGAAATAATGAACCTAACATATTTGATAAATTAATATCATTGTTTCTGGGCAATAAGATCCAGGAAAACATAATGCCAGTAGGTTTACTTTACTGCCTCAGAGTTATCAGGAGATTGCCTCAGGAGAATTTAGGTCTGTCTTTCAGGAAACAAAGTAGAAGAAAACAGGAAAAATAGGTCGTAAAATATACAGAAGTATTTTTTCTTTCATGGATTTCCTCATAGAATGTCTGAATCTCAAGTTGTGCTCACAGGCTTGGCTGTTGAAGAGATGGGAAGGAGAAAAAAAAAGGAAAATAAACATTTTTTTAGTTAAAGTGGAAAAAATGGACAAAAAGATTGGCAGAAAAACAATTGTTCAATCTGAAAATGACATTAGTACAGTCACTCAACAGCATGACCTAGCTCCTTCTTAAAATGTATAAGCTCTCAAAAGCATTTTGCTAAAATGATAGATCCTTATTGTTTGCTATTATTATTTTTAAAATTAAATAATAATATTTTTTAAAGCCAGCAGGAAGTATCATAAGCAGCTTGCCAAATTACACTGACTTTTAAAAAATCATACAAACTGCAAAGGCAGCTGCATGGTGTTCTAATTCTATTAAGGTAAGAAATTCATTTTGCATGTAACTTCCTAGATGCTGCTAATGATTAACATGATGCCATTGCAAACTAACTCTATGGAGAAGGCTGGAAAATAAAGTATGCATCATAATGCGTTAAAATTTTCTCCTATTTTTGGTTGGTCTTAGCCTGTTCACTTTATCATTTCACAGTTATGAAAACATAAACAGTAAAATCTGTACAACAGCACTAACTGAAAGCTCTGTTGCTGTTTAAGTGCAGTCAGTAACTCAGACCCACGGAGCCTGCTCACTCCCTCCCTCCCCAGCTCCTGGAGGGACAGGGAGAAGAATCGAAAGAATGTAACTCCCACGGGTTAAGATAAGAACAGTCCAGTAACTAAGGTATAACACAAACCACTGCTGCTACCACCAATAATAATAATAAGGGAAATAACAAAGGAAGAGAATACAATACCACCTGTTGATATCCAGCCCGCCCGAGCAGTGAACTAGCTATTCCAGGTAACTCTCAGTTTACATCCTGGGCATGACATGCTGTGGTATGGAATACCTCTTTGGTCAGTTTGGGTCAGGTGTCCTGTCTCTGCTTCCTCCCGGCTTCCCTTCCTCCCTGACAGACCATGAGCCTCACAAAGTCCTTGGTCAGGGTAAACATTTGAGCAGTAACTAAAAACATCAGTGTTACCAGCACTGTTCCCAGGCTGAAAGTCAAAAACACAGCGCTGCACCAGCCACTAGGAAGGAGAAAAAAATGACTGCTACTGCTGAACCCAGGACAAGCTCCCAAAGACACAAATAATTCCCTTAAAGACTGGCTAGAGAAGAAAAAACCCACAGAAGATCATCAATAAATAAATATGTGGCAAAACACCAGAAGTATAAAAAACCCTACTAACAACCAAGAAATCAAGGGTGGAAGAGATAAAGAAAAACAAATAAAACAATGAAAATGGAAGAGAATAAGATGTTTCCAAAATAAATGTTGAAGAAATGATAAATAATCCACAGTAATTTATTAAAAAAAAAAATAAAAAAAAATAACATGATGGAAAACCTGAGACAGAAAAGAAAAAAAATAAATAAAAAGAAAGAAAGCCATGAAAGCAAACTGGCAACTTTGATAAATGCCGAAGTCCCTGTAAGCTGCCTTTGCTCACCAGTGAGAGTAGAGTAAATAGATATTCCTGCAGCAGCTGAGTGGGAGCCATCGGCAGAACATCTGCAGTTACAATCATTTGCAAACTGAAGAAAAGTAGCTGTTTCATGTTTCTATTACAAATATGGGACTAAAGAAAGAAATCTGATTTTCATCAAGCAACTTTATGCTTCAAGTGTACCATTTGCAAAAGAATAAAGTAAGTGACCTTTTATATTCTGTCATTTTACTACTAGCCTCAAGTCCAACTAGGTTACTGAAATTTTGAGAACAAGCATGTTTTTCCTCAGTAGAGAATATTTTGATAATCACAATTCTCCTGTGTCGTATAACTGATACAGAATCAGATACTGACTTTCATTTCCCTGGGTGTCAGACTGTCTATTATCTGCACAGGAGTTTGACTCATATGCCAGCTAATTCACGGACACCAAATCACAAAAATATCTGAAGACAGGGAAACAGGGTAGAAGAGATGAAAATACAGTGGAATTAAACTGTCTGAGCAAATATATACATTACAGCTGTTGTACTCCAGCTCAGAACTGATGGGGCTTCTTTTCCATATCAGTTACTATCATTTCCCAATAGTTGTTTTTAAGCTTTACTTTTAGATATGGAGCAATCTTGGAACTGCTCTTGCTGCACAAATTCCTGTGGCTTCCTTTCATTGGTGTCTATAAGAAAGTGCATTTGACACCATCTGTCTGCTTCATTCTGTGATACTTCCCAGATACTGGAGGTTGCTGTGGGTCAAGCTGCGTGGACCCAAGCCACAGTTTTTTTTTCCCTCCTCTCTTGGAAAAGAATTTGGCCCCTGCATTTTCCATACAGACCCTTAATCTGATGGAGGAAGGAAAGGGATATCTTTGACCTAACAGAACACAAAGGAGATAGAAAGCTGACCCTTTTTATCCTAATTTTGTTTTCTTAACCTGGAAAGCCAAGTACTAACACATGGCTACTTCTTTAAATGTAGAAAAAAATTGCTATTGAAGAATTTGGGCTGCAATACTGAATATAACAGAAATATATTTAATCTTGATGCTAACAGTATTCATCCAGTTCAGATTTGAACAGGATGTGCAATGAGGATTATATAATCAGTTATTTCATTTTGTAAAAACCTTTTTGTATCTATGGACTTTCCCACTAAAGGACATGCTAAAATAGCTCTTCCAGTGTTCACATTATACTGACATTTTCACAGCTTTTTTTGCTTTCAGAACAGATAATAACCCCAGTTTTAATGTGTTTTTAGTATCATGTATCTGAATTTTCAGCAAGAACACCATGAATTCTCAACAGCCTACTTTCAATCTATTACTTGCCAGTTTCTGTCTTACAACTGAACAGATTGGTTAGATGCTGTAAAAGTCTTTCCATGGTTCATCTGTTATCAGCCACAGACCCAGCACAGATATTACATGTAAATAGAATGTAAAAAGAACAAAATAAAAAAAAAAATCTGTCATTGCTTTTCTGAAGTATTGATGCAGACAAATAAAATTATGTTTCTGATTACCTTGGACAGTTTTAGAGGAGATGAGAGATGAGAACACATATATAGAAATGGTAGTATTTTTGATATTCATTAATGCTACTGCCTCAAAGTGCTTATTCCAATGATCTGGCCTTGTTCAGTCAGGATTTGATTTTATTGGGTCATCTTCATGGTTTAAGAGCTTGTAAAACTCAGCTTGTAATATCCACAGTGCTTCTGAATAATTTTATGTCATAAGTGATTAGAATAGTTATGGGTAAAAGTACTTTCTTAATATATTTGCATTTTCAGATAAAGCACTTGGACCCTTGTTTCTCTCTTATCCACCATTTTCTGCAAATGGAAATAAGACTGTGAGTACTGAACTAGGAATCCAGTAGTGAGGGAGGAGCAGGATGCAGGACACATCTCTGTGAGTTTAAATTAAAAAAAAAATAGGTAAACGGGATAATACTGAGTATGAATTTGCACGTGTGTTTTTCAGCTAGCGCCATGTCATAAATAAAGAAAATACTTTAGAGTTAATATGCTTCTTCAAGAACAGGTTGCAGTATTTTTTTCTGCTCTTCACAAGGAACTGAACTGAAAATGCTTGGTGCACAGATAACATCAGCAACAAAAGAAGAAAAATAAGTATTTATCTCTAGTGCAGTCTTTTGCATTTAGTATTTTGTTTTATAACACAATGCACTAAAAATTATATGACAAGATGATGTGAAAGTGCTGTATACCAGAATTATGGTTAGTTAAGGATATCAGTTATGATATCTGTAACATTTGTTTAAATCATGTTTACCTGTATGTATGTATGAAAATATGATGAGAAAGATACCATGAAGCTATAGGAGCTAGATGATTGCCAAGTGTATGCATGGTAGTGCTAATCCATCTATTGTATAACTATTATCTTTGCAACATAACATATACTATATATCATCAAATAATATTAATATACCTAGAGCTGCACAATTATTTCCTCAACTCATATTATGTTCTTTTCAGTTGACTTTTCTCAGTGTAATTCCCTACTGTAATTTCACCACTAAAAGGGGGAAAATCCTGGGTTATCTCATCTGTTGGTAGATTTTCATTTTCTATATATTATTGCTTCAAATTATCCTATTTCATAAGTGCAAAGTACAGACTCTCAGCAGTGGAACAGGTAGGAAATTTTCAGTGATAGAAAGTTGGCATTTCTGACTGATCTAGACAACTCTAACAAATAGGGTTCAGTAACACTGTAATGATGGATGAAAATTTCAAGCACAGAAATGTAACAAAATCATTTTACTTGTACAAAAAAGAAGTACAGTAAAACTTACTTAGTATTGTTAAAAGATTTTTTTTACAAAAAACAAGTGGACATTTGTATATTAGTGAACATAACAGTATCTTCATTATTAGGTTGAAGATTTAATGAACAGGTTCATATTTAAGATGTGTATTTTCAGAGTGCCTGTTTTACTCCACAGAAAGAGAAATCCCAATATGCAGTCATGAGGAAGCAGAAAGGTGTAAAGGGATAATATAACAGGATGACAATTTTATCAGAATAGTGAACAACAAAAACAACTACAGAAAAAAATATGAAAGCTGTTACAGGTAAAGGAATAAGAACCAACCCCAAACAATATGGATGAGTTAGATGAAAGCATGGCATATCCTTGCTGGCAAAGAAAAATTCTCACTATTTTTTCAGTTATTAACCTGACAGTTGTCAAGAAATTGATGCAGGCATTGATCTGGAATATAACCACCCCCAACACATCCTTAAAAATATCCACACACCTTGTTTAAATAAATATATAAAAAAATTTCCCATTAATGGTCTTTAACAGAAAAAAAAACAACAGTGCAAAAAGTTTACAACATTTATAGCAAAAAATGCACATTCATGCTTAAGTAAAGATTTGATATTCACTGTTGATACCAGTACAAATCATCTCTTCTGGATCTTATTGTCACCATCAATTAATGACCTGGTAAAGGGCACAGCATGGTAAGCAATTATTAGCAAATAACTTGGCCAATTATCTTGGCTGCTGCTGCTGCTTTTTTTTTTCTTCCCTTAATCCACGAAGAATCTACAAATCCCTTGTGATCTGCAGACCATTTAAACCATTCTGATTTTACTGTTGTGTAATGATAACAGTAAAATTAGAATGCCAAGACTGCCCCACATCTCAACAAAATCAGCATAATTACCAGTAAGACTTGCTTTGGTGAGATTTAGATTTTGCCCACTTAAATCATAAAAAATCCTGTTGTCCTGCTAGTAGGCCAGAACAGCCTTTTTGTCTTGTTAAATAAAAACACCTTTTCATCATATGCTCTACAAATGAAAATGAAGGTTCCCCTTTTCCTCCCTGCTTACCCTTTTCCAGAGTAATCCTGTGTGGGATTGGGGGCCTGGGCTTCCCAGTGCTATTTTCTGTGATGTATAAACATTTTCATTGCATATATCATTTCCAATTACAGCTTCTATGGTGTACATCTATTCACAGTTTTGAATTAATTTATCCCATGCGTGATTGCATATTCTGGCAATATAATTAATATTCCAGAGCTGTATGATAGTTTTTGAATGCAAATCCACTGCTTAGACTGTGCTTTTTTGAGGTTTCCAATAAAAATGATGCCTGGAAAAGGGAAATATAACCCCCATTTTTAAGAAGGGGAAAATGGAAGACCCAGGAACTACAGATCAGTCAGTCTCACCTCTATGCCTGACAGGGTCATGGAACAGGTTCTCCTGGAAACCATGCTATGGCATTGGTTTCAGCCAACATTGGTGACAGCCAACATGGCTTCACTAAGAGCAAATCGTGCCTGACATTTTCATGGCCTTCTACGATGGGGCTGCAGAACTGATGGACAGGGGCAAAGCAGTTGACATCAACTAGCTGGACTTGTGCAGAGCTTTTGACACTGTCCTGCATGACATCCTTGTCTCTAAGTTGGCGAGACATCAATTTGATGGGAGGACGACCTTGTGGATAAAGAAATGGGTGGAAGACCACAAGCAGAGAGTTATGGTCAATGGCTCAATGTTCAATTGGAGACCAGTAACAAGTGTTGTCCCTCAGGGACTGGTGTTGGGACCCATCCTGTTCAACATTTTTGTCAGCCAAATGGAGAGTGGGATTGAGTGTGCCTTCAGCAAGTTTGCCCATGACACCAAGCTGTGTGGTTCGGTTGATACGCTGGAGGGAAGGAATGCCATCCAGAGGGAGCTTGACATGCTTGTGAGGTGGGCTGATGCCAACCTTATAAAGTCTAAACATGACAAGTGCAAGGTCCTATATCTGGGTTGGAGCAATCTCAGGCACAGCTACAGGTTGGGCAGAGAAGAGATTCAGAGCAGCCCTGTGGAGAAGGACTTGGGGGTCTTGGTCGATGAGAAAATGAACATGAGCCTCCTTCAGTGTGTGCTCACAGCCCAGAAACCAAATGTGTGCTGGGCTGCATCAAAAGAAGCGTGACCAGCAGGTCAAAGGAGGTGATCCTGCCCCTCTACTCTGCTCTCGTGAGACCTCACTTGGAGTATTGTGTACAGTTCTGGTGTCCTCAACATAAAAAGGGCATGGAGATGTTAGAACAAGGCCAGAGGAAGGCCATGAGAATGATCAGGGGTCTGGAGCACCTTCCATACACAGACTGAGAAAGTTGGGGCTGTTCATCCTGGAGAAGGCTGTGTAGTGTAGCATGGTCAGTACAGATACTCCCAATAGATGTCAAAAATATGCACAAAAGCTCTTTTGGATGAGTCTCAACTTAGAAACAACATTTTATTGAATAGGAAGAAGTGGCTGGAAAGAATATTCCTGTAGGAAACACTGGTAATTTTTTTATACAAATAGATCCATGTGGTTCAGAGATTAAAGGAAAACAGGCTCTGGCTTTTTTATAGACTGCACTCCACCTTAAAAGAAACATAACAGGTAAAGATGTTTGACACAAACTTTGGATGGTAAGACAAAAAAACGGTGCACTGATTAGTTTTGAAAGCTTTGCTTCCTATAGCATGACGCACAAGGAGTTTTTGGCACAGCAACCTGGTAGTGGGATGTAACACAATCATTTTAGATAATACCTGATAGCATAAAGCCCCTCCTGCTTCTGTTCCCCAGTCTTTAGGGAGTTTTGCAAATAGCTTTTACAGGAAAGTTAGGTATGTAAGCCGGTATGAATTGAGCATCCTGAGATCTCTTTTAAGTCTTAAAATAATAATGGGACAGTTATTCAATGAATGGTCAAAAATCTTACTAATTAGTTTATAAGTTAATTATAAGTTAAGTGTTTACAATGCAAAACTTACTAAGTTTAGTCCAAAATATTGTATCTCATTTAGATTTTTTTTTTTAAGAGACAATTGCAAGGTAAAAAGGATAAGGGTAAGGATAATAATTTCAGAAAAAAATTAAGTCTCTCTTTATCCCCATTTAAAGCTCACAACTTGGAATATCAGTTTATGTATTTCAGAAGACCACCTATTTTTGGTTATAAAACACAATAGGCAGTCTGCTAAGATGCCGAGATCTCAAGAATAAGTAAAGACAAATGGCATCCTGCACTTAACTTGCCAGCCAATGACCAGCACAGGTGGCTTTGAGCCAGCATGAGCTGCCGGTCTCTTCACTAGTGGAAAGGTCTTAACTAAAGATAGCAGCCCAGTGATTGCCTGCTTTCTGAAAAACCTGCCAAGGTGAACTCTGACAGTGCAGAACTCAGCATCTTCATTAAAGAAGTTGGTCAGAAATTCCACAAGCCTCTCTCTTTTACACTTGCCCTAACCTCTGTATGAGATTATGCCTCATGGCTTTAATCTTCACTCTGAGGAGCACAGGAATGGTAGATGAAAAGGAAAGGTAACAGGAGGCAATGCCAGCAAACAGTACCAGACAACTGGAGGTTCATCACTCTTGCTAGAGGGTGAGTTGAATTTTCAATCAATAGAAAAAAGTACTGATAAAACATGGGTAGAATGACAAAAAATTATGAATTGGTAGTTTCTTCGTAAATAATACAGTGCATGTATTTTCTATATGACCAGTCTTATGAAAAATTTATGGCTAATACCTGAACTTCAGAATTCTTGCTGCATTGCTAGTTATACAAATTGTACCCTTACTACCTTCTTCTTCCCAGTATATGCATTTGTTACAATTAAAAGCTGCAGCACACAGCTTGAACTGGACTTCACTGAAGTAGTCATTATATACACAAAATACTTTGAAGGCTTTACAGCTTGCCTATATAATATGACATGTCAAAAAGAAAAGAGACCACTCTAAAATAAAAGCTTTTGCTTCAAACAAAACAAATTCTTCACTGAATTAACACTATACTCCCCCATACTGTCATCCTCTTACTGGAATACGTTGCTTCTTTATCCTACCAAGACTGACATACTATTAAAATTGGCAATTAAAATTTTGCTTCCAGCTCTTTTTTTTTTTTTCTATTGAATATTAATGAATATTGCAACAGAAAAGATTTTTGCTTTTAAGAAAACAAACATGGAGCAATCATGAATTTGGCTAACTTTAAGCTTTGTTAGGACTTGGACAGAGTAATCAAAAGGACTTAATGCTGATTTTCCACAAAGACATATTGTATGGGAAGAGTCAGACCTGGAACATACATAATAGACATCATAATGCTGAGGTACGTCTATTAAATTGTTGATCCAATGTCTTTAAAGTTGGACCAAGATTTAAAAATAGGTAAGTTATAGTGCCAGTATTTCTCTGCAAATGAATGGTAGCTATGCTGTTTAACCATCCCCATGGTTCCTTAGACATCAAAGCTGAAGACTTAGACTACACATTTTCTGCTTCATCGCTCTTGCTTGCTCTTCTCCACAAGGAAATCTGGTCATAATTGGGTAGATGTCAGGATCCAGGAGCCAAGCCTCCTCAGTATGTCTCTAAGTTTGTCTTGAGAAGGTAGTAATTGTAAAAATATCCTGATTGGACTCTGAATCCTGAAATAATACATGAAACCTACATGATTTTCATGTCTTCCTTTCTTCATGTTCATCAAGCATACACCTGCTATCTCTGCTCTTATTTTCCAACAGCCTAAACCAAAGGGAAGCCGACAGAAACATAATTGTTGGGTATTAGCAATTTTTTCACCAAATTTGCAGTTTTTTCACTTTATACAATATCAAACTGGGGTTTTTGTTTTATTGTGGGTTTTTTGTTGTTGTTTTGTTTTCTGTAAATTATCAGTTAACAAAAACAGATGGTATATCCACCTGTTTCTTGTTCCCTTAGTAACATCAATAATATTATACAACTCTATAACACAGCTTACACTAAGGGATTGTTGTCATCAACCATCAATGTTTACAGGGTCAGAATACTGATGAGGTTTTACTATGGACACTAAAACACTCACTAGAAGCTTTCAGTAATGGAGACAACCCACTCAGAAGAAAAAAAAAAAAGAGAAAGACTTTAAGCTAAAGGGAGTGTTTTATCCAGCTCTAATTTCCAGTGTCCAGTAAGTAGAATCACAATATGTTTGATCTATTTTAGCAGCCAGGTATGTTTCACTATAATTGCAAACCAGAATCTTTGGACAATAATGTATTCTCTTTCTGTTTGGCTTTCTTGCTAGATTTTAATCTTAAGTGTTTTCATGTTTATTTTTATCATTGATACAGATTTATGTAGAGAATTGTGATGTGGGTATTATGCCATTGGCCAGCTAAACATTAAGAAGTCAGTTTAACCTTTTTGAAATATTATCATTCTTAAGTTATTCTATTTTGGCTCTTGATAAAGTGTCCAGGGTCAACACATTGTACAGTAACACCTTTCTGGCTTTCTCTACAGTTAGTTTTCAAAACTGAAGCAGATTTTGGCGGTAAGATAATAGGTTCCTTCTGCATAAATAGGTGAGTATCTCAGTCATTTCACAACCTCTGCCTCAGTGTTTCTGCACCTAATCCCTGTCTTCCTGTAAGATATGGCAGTTTCCCCACAGCTCTGTGCCACTGGCCAGCTTATTCTGTCCCATTGGCATACCATCACGTACCCTCTGCCAGCACTTCCTCTTTTTCATCTTCCTGACATGCAGATTCATAAACCACTGGGGTTTCCCTGCAGTGTGCTTCTGCTTCACTGAATACCATGTAGGTTTCACACAGCCACACAGCAGTGAGCTTTAAAACAACTTTCAGAGATTATTAGTTTGAATGAGACATGGCTGTGTGTTTTACTTAATTGATGACACTGCACTTCTGGTGCGGAAGCACATGTCCACTGCAGGAGCCCCATTAGACCAAAGTGGCTGAGAAATACCACAATTTTTCTCATTTGTAGCAGCACTCCTGCTGCAGAGGAGACCTCCTCTTTCATTTCAGAGTATTTATTCTAATCCTTCTGGCCTCTCAGCCTGCAGTGTTTAGTTCACAGTCCTTTGGGACTGCCGTTAATTACTTTTTCTTTTTTTTTCTTTTATCTACTTAAAAACTTAAGTGGCTACAAAAGTAAACCAGTAATTTAACTACACTATAGCTTGGCAACATGTGTGGAGTACTATGGTCTCAGGAAAACAATGCCACACCCCCAAAGACTTCTTATAGAACTTGATTTAGTTACGATTTAGTTCACTGTTTTAGAATCATAGAATAGTTGGGGTTGGAAAACACCTTAAAATCATCTAAGACCACACCCCCTGCCATAGGCAGGGATACCTCACACTAAATCATGCCACACAAGCCTCTGTCCAACCTGGCCTTGAGCACAGCCAGGGATGAAGCTTTCAGAGCTTCCTTGGGGAACCAGTTACAGTGCCTCACCACCCTCACAGTAAAGAACTTCTTCCTTATAGACAATCTAAACTTCCCCTGTTTAAGTTTTAACCCATTACCTGTTGTCCTGTCACTACAGTCCCTAATGAAGAGTCCCTCCCCAGCATCCCTGTAGCCCCATTTCAGATACTGGAAGGCTGCTATGAGGTCTCCACGCAGCCTTCTCTTCTCCAGGCTGAACAGCCCCAACTTTCTCAGCCTGTGTATGGGAGGTGCTCCAGACCCCTGATCATTCTCATGGCCTTCCTCTGGCCTTGTTCTAACATCTCCATGCCTTTTTTATGTTGAGGACACCCGAACTGCACACAATACTCCAAGTGAGGTCTCACGAGAGCAGAGTAGAGGGGCAGGATCACCTCCTTTGACCTGCTGGTCATGCTCCTTTTGATGCAGCCCAGCACACATTTGGTTTCTGGGCTGTGAGCACACAGTGAAGGAGGCTCATGTTCATTTTCTCATCGACCAAGACCCCCAAGTCCTTCTCTGCAGGGCTGCTCTGAATCTCTTCTCTGCCCAACCTGTAGCTGTGCCTGGGATTGCTCCAACCCAGATGTAGGACCTTGCACGTGTCATGTTTAGACTTTATAAGGTTGGCATCAGCCCACCTCACAAGCGTGTCAAGCTCCCTTTGGATGGCATTCCTTCCCTCCAGCATATCAACTGAACCACACAGCTTGGTGTCATGGGCAAACTTGCTGGGGGAGCACTCAATCAATCCCACTGTCCATGTCCGCAACAAAGATGTTGAAAAAGACCGGTCTCAATACTGATACTGAGGGACACAACTCATTACTGGTCTGCAACTGGACATTGAGCCATTGACCATAACTCTTTGAGGTGACCATCCAGCTGGTTCTTTATCCACTGAGTGGTCCAACTATCAAACAGAGGTCTCTCCAATTTAGAGAAAAGGATGTTGTGTGGGACAGTGTCAAAAAATTTGCACATGTCCAAGTAGATGGCATCAACTGCTCTACCCCTGTCATAGTATCATAGAATAGTTAGGGCTGGAAAGGACCTTAAGATCATCAAGTTCCAACCCCCCTGCCATGGGCAGGGACACCTCACACTAAATCATATCACCCAAGGCTTCGTCCAACCTGGTCTTGAACACCGACCAGGGTGGAGCATTCACAACCTCCCTGGGCAAACCTATTCCAGTGCCTCACCACCCTAACAGGAAAGAACTTCCTTCTTACATCCAATCTAAACTTCCCCTGTTTAAGTTTGAACCCATTATCCCTTGTCCTATCACTACAGTCCCTAATGAAGAGTCCCTCCCCAGCATCCCTATAGCCCCCCTTCAGATACTGGAAGGCTGCTATGAGGTCTCCACTCAGCCTTCTCTTCTCCAGGCTGAACAGCTCCAACTTCCTCAGCCTGTCTTCATACAGGAGGTGCTCCAGTCCCCTCATCATCCTGGTGGCCTTTCTCTGGATTTTTTCCAACAGTTCCATGTCCTTTTTATGTTGAGGACACCAGAACTGCACACAATACTCCAAGTGAGGTCTCACAAGAGCAGAGTAGAGGGGCAGGATCACTTCCTTCTACCTGCTGGTCACGCTCCTTTTGATGCAGCCCAGGATAGGGTTGGCTTTCTGGGCTGCAAGCGCACACTGAAGCCGGCTCATGTTCATTTTCTCATCAACCAACACCCCCAAGTCCTTCTCCACAGGGCTGCTATGAATCTCCTCTTTGCCCAACCTGTAGCTGTGCCTGGGATTGCTCTGACCCAGGTGTAGGACCTTGCCCTTGGCATGGTTAAACTTCATGAGGTTGGCATCAGCCCACCTCACTAGTGTGTCAATCTCCCTCTGGATGGCATCCCTTCTCTCCAGCGTATTCATAAATATATATATTTCTATATATATTTATTTTCTAGTTTCATATTTCTAGTAATTTTCATTTACTATTATTATTGCAGCATTACAGATTTTTATGTAAAAGGTAATAACTGCAAGAACATGGAGGAAATTATCCACTAAAGGAATTCTTTAGAAATAAAAATATCCTCAAATAACTTATCTTTGAGAGGTGTTTGTCAAACTGATTTTCAAATAGGAAAATTCATGTTTATTCGTTACTCTCCATCAGCACAAGGACTCTTATGATGTATGAAGGATAAAGATTTCTCTTATTGCATCAAGCAACTGTAAGGAAAGTTTCATGCAATTTCATAAGCACATTTACCTTTGTTTCTCAAAAGTTTAATTGAAAATAAGTTTTTTTCAAAAATATTTTAGTCACCAAAAATAACAAAAATAGCCTTTATTACTCAGACATTGCAAGATATTTTCATAAGGTTAAATACAGTTTTCTTTCATTAATATTTCTATATTTCTAATTGAAGCATAATTCGTATCAATAAAGAGATGAGAGGGCAACAGATGTTATAAGATTTACGAAAAAGATATCATTTTTATCATCTTGCATCTGACTTATTTTTGGACAGAAGAAGTCATGACAGAATGACAGGAGCAAAGAAATAAGAGTAGGATTTGATCTTAATATCCATCTTTGCTCACAAAAAGGTGCTTTGCTCTTTAAATATATATATATATTTGCTTTAATGAAACTCTGCTGTCAGCTTCTGATCACAACACCAGTACAACTGTCTATTCGTGACAATCTGCCACAATGCACTACAGGCTTACAATATTTATATTTGAAATAGTATACTTATTACAGCTAGTAGGGATTTTACAACCCTGCAGAAAGTATTAATTTTTATCCTTTTCCTTAAAAAGAAGTTCAGTTTATGATATTTTTAAACAATTCAGTTTCATTTAAACTATTTTTCCTTCCAAAATACTTCATAGCTGAATGAAGGTGAAGTGATCTTTGGAACTTTATAATACAAGTAGCCAGTATATTGTTACAAAATAAGGCTGAAAACCAAAAAGTTGATCTGTCCTTTTGCAGTGAATGTCAGCTATATTATTTATTTAGTATATTTTGGACATATATAAGGTTGTTTTCATGTGCTTCAGGCAATTTACAGTCCATGTAAGCACATTATGATATTAAACTGAACACATGGTGCTTTTATGGGCACATGTCCCTGGGCTGAAGTCCTGATTATCTTGACTTATCTTGACTACAGAGCCTTTAGTTATCTCAGAGAAGACAGAAGAATCCATATGCTAAGAATATCTATGAAGAGATCATTATCTCTGCAAGACAGGAAGGACAGTAAAATCTGTTAGAAAGAGAAGTTCTATCCTTATCAGCCAGCATGCTTAAGAATAAAGAAAGATATGATAGGAATAAAAAAAGTCAAAGATTTTTTTCTCATATTGCTGAAATATTGACAATGGCACTTGATAGCATAAAGTGTTGTCATCTACCTGTAAACCTTATAGAAAATCTGGTCAGTGGCACAGTGTGGCTCATAGGAGATGACCAAAGAAAGGGCATTTCTCCACGCCAAATTTCATCCTTATAAAAGATAGTTTTCACTGTGAGATGAATGTTTTCGGGAGAAGACAGTAGTGATAAAAAATTTCTTCTTCATTTCCTAATTGCTAATTCTTAAGCTTAATAAAAAAAGGTTGAAGGAAAACCAAACACTACAAAATATTCATCCTTTTTTTTTGGCCTTAAAACACTATTTACGTACAACCACGTTTTCCATTAGCCTCAAGAATAAATAAAGCTGGAATCTCAAAACCAATTAGGAAGATAATTGGCCAATATTTTGTCTTATATTTCAGAGATCCAATAAATAGCTGTATGTTGAAGAATCACAAATAAAGCTGTTTTTTCCCTTCATCTTTCCCCCTTTCAGGTTACTTAATATGATCAATATGAGAATGTGTTTAGGGGTGAACATAGGATAAAGGTAAGAATTATTTTGTCTTCCCGTATGTCTTGAAACCCATTGAAGCTATTTTTGATTCCCACATGGGGGAATCCTAAGAGTCCAAAAGACATTACTGAAACTGAAAAATTCACCAAAAGTCACCTTTCAGTTTTCATGTAACTAAACTGGTAATGTGGACAAAATCAAGTTGTCTTTAAGGAGGGGTGTGGGTTAAGAAGTGAAAGGGGGTGGGACAGGCAAAGGAATCGTTCTATTTTTTTCTTTTTTTTTCAAGATAATTAAATGCTTCTACTCTTACTTATCTCAATATAGTTTCAGATATTTTCCTCAAACCACATTTTAGTAACTCTTCAGAAAGCAAAGTAGGATCTGAAAGTTAAAGAATATATTACGCTTGCAATAAAATGAACCAGATTAAATGTTCCCCATGTGTTGTCATACATTTGTAGTGTTAAGAAAATGCCATAATTTCTCAAAATCCTTCCAATTATAACATTAATTTAATATTGTTGTGTTAGCAGCTCAGTAAGCCAATGAACAGTAAATAATTTTTCAAATTTTTCAAGTTTGGTGAAGATTATTAAAATGCTGGTTAAAAAGTGCTCTGTTTTCATTGCTTGTTGGCACTTTTTTTTTTTTTTTTTAGGAAAGGTAGGTAATAATTAAATTCATTTGGAAGAAAGAATATATGTAACAGAGTTCAGAACATAGCTGAAAAATATGTGCAAAAGAGGCTTAAAAAAATATGTGCAAAAGAGGCTTATCTGATCCCGTGCCATTTGCTACTGCAGCTGAAAAGAAGAAAAAATATATATATAAGAAAAAAGTTGGCTAAAATGAACACTACAGTGATAAAAACCTAACATTTAACACAGTCTATTTTGCAGCGGGTTTGCTTTTGACTCCAGTATGCCAAACTTTTCTATTTGATATAGATTTTCATTCTTCATGCTTCATGTATCCGAGATCTTAATTGCCTTTTAGCTATTCCCCAAGAATCGCTTGTTAGAAAAGAAAAAATATTAATGTTCTGTTTGTTGTGCTGTACAGAAAATGGTTCACATCCCTTGTCCCATTTTGTGTTGTGTGTTCCCCTTTTCCACCTTCCCGACACCGAAAATATTAGTATTTTAATAGCATCTCTCTTTTCCCAGCTCTCTTGCCAGGGAACTACAGGTTCCCGAATGCCAAAACAGAAATTACATGGGATTCCCTTGGGAATAACTCCGCCCACCACCCTGGCACAAGACCCCATATTTTGCAGAAGGTACCAAGGTGGCCACAGCCCCACAGCAGTGGTGTGGGGACTTCCCCTCTGCCTTCCTCCTGCTGGAAGTCTTCTTCTCTGCTCCACCGGTTGCTGGGATCAGTGTGGTCCACATCAATTTAAACAATATTTCTCACTCTATAGTTTCAGATAAAGGTTGGTATAAATCATCCTATATGTCTGAGCAGACAATACACAAAAACTTCAAAACTATCCTTCAGGACCTAACATTTTAATAAGCAGAACTCTCAGACTGGCGATGCTCTCCTTAGAAAAGTCTCCATAGTTAAAGTGGAACTTAACACCCAACAGAGAAGAAAAATATTGAGCATCAGTTCTCTGGTTCTAATGCACTTGGAAATATTTTCTTGTGCTAACTTAATGTGATACTTCCCAGAAAAAAAGAGCAAAGAAGAGAAAATGCATATATGTGCTATTCAGCATAATATTTGAGATTGGTATCATTAGGTATTTTTTAAATTTGGATTCTCTTCCAAATTCAAAGACATGTTCCATTCATGTGATTTCTTCAGGTAACATAAATGCTTCACAAAATGTCTGTTTTCCTGGATTTAAAGAGTCCAGTTATGCCCCACAAAACTCAAAATACAAAATGTGTAGGCTTGCTAACTCTGTCAAGCTACACAGCTCTACTCTTAGACTTTGGCTGTACTATTGCCTCCATCTTAATCTCTGAAGACAAAAGAGCCCTGTGAAGTACAGCAAAGAAGAGGAGAAAGATATAATGTTTTGCCAGGGTAACAATAGACCATTAGTCTAAGCATGTTCTTCTCCTCACACTTGTCTAGCTAGACAGAAGGGTTTGTCTGCTGGATGAGCTCACAACACTTGTTGCTTCTGCAATTCATTTGAATGAAGAAATATCCCATGACAGCATAAGTCACAGTTTATACCGCTCAGTTCCCAGTCAATAAGAACAATACTTTGATATGTCACAGGATTTTTACTCAAAAAACCCACTTCTTATTTGCAGGGCCCTGAGTAATTACAGATGCAGTTGATAACAGAAAACAGACAACAGAATGCTGACTCCACCCACATGCATTTGAAATACTGCCTCAGTTTGATAGTTAAAATTCTGTTTAAAAAACAAAATAAGAAATGGCAAGTGAAAAAATATGTGGTTTAACTGAACTGAGCTATATAAATTTTTGCTGATGTTAAGGTCTATCTTATTTCCTCAGTTGAGATCAGACAAACTGATTTAACAGAACTACAGCAATATGAACCTTGCACTAGCTTTCAAAGGAAAATCAATACAAGACCAAATGATGCTGCCAGTACTTTTACCTGTTTAAACTTCTGTAATAGCTACTTTTAGTATTTTTCCAACATGAAGTGACGGCAAGATGGATGCAGAGTATTATTGGATAAGTCTGTCTCCAGTACAAAGCACCAGAAAGCTTTTAGTAAAATAAATATTCCATTTTCCTTTCTGAAAGATTGGGCTAAAATAGAACAAGATTAGCTATTTGGCCAGCTATGCATTTTTTCTTATATAAAATATGACTGCAATAAATGGCAAAATATGAAGATTGATGGACATCCCTGTGTACTGAAGATAGATCAGTTACAGAGGAAAGCAAAAGTCTTCAGCAACCATAAAAGTACAGAACTGATTGCTATGTAATATCGCATTTTTTTTCGTAAAATTTTTGTGGGCATTCATTGCTTGGTCATTGCAATAGAAGCAGATGAATGGTTATTTTCAGGGTCTCTGGCAGGGCAAGAAATGTGTCATGCACTACATTTTTCAGAAGCCATTTAGAACTTCATGTCAAAACCAGAAAAAGGCACAAGAATGTATGTGAGAGCTGGCACAAGCGTCAGGAAAAATATTCTTGAGGTTTAAAAAGGTAATGGAACAAGATTTCAATATGTTTTCGGTGTAACGGTAACAACTGAATAAATTTCAGCTCAAGTAAAAGAGAGGTTTTGTGCCTTTTATTAGCACAAAAATGACTTTTATTTTCTTAATTAATAATTAATAAACATTTTATTAATATTTAATTACTTCAATATTAATTACTTTAAATATTAAAAAAAATAGGTTTTAAAATGTTAGGGTTTTTTTTCTTTTCTTACTGTCCTTCTTTTGAAAAAAATACTTATTGCATATGTCAGTTTTATTCTGCAAGGTACTGAAAACCCCTGCTGCCACTTACTTAACACCAGCAGACAAAAGGTTTATGACAGCTTTAAAGAGGTACATTCCCACACTGCTCTGATATGCAGCACCTTGTAATAGGAAGCCCAGTGTTTTCTTTCTAGAAATAAATCTCTCAGAAACAAAATGCTTCTTAACTTGAGTGTGGTATCTGTTCAATTTGGGGTTGGGGTAGAGCAGGCAAAATGCAAATCTGATTCCTAGTGTCCTGGCACTGCACGTCTGCACTGAACTTATAGCTTAAATAAACCTTTTAAAGACAGAAGAAGGAGAAAGGGGAAGAAAAGAAGAGCAGTATATTCACAGTCAGACAAGATATGAATGGTGATCTGGGAGCAGAAGCAGATCTCAAGATTAAATTTAGTGCACAAGTGATTAAGCTAAGGTCTTAGTGCATGGCATAGACTTCATCCTGTAGAAAAAAAACAACACTGTATGTCTCCAATTAACAGGACTTAATAATCAGTGGAGCAGTCAAACTTGTCTGGGAGTTTTTTGCTGCCTGATTTCATAACAACATGTGGAGACAAACAACAGGGAAGAAGTCGATATGTAGTCATTCTTACTGCTTTGTGCCACAATATCTTTTACCCCAGTTTCCCAGGTGTTTTATGACATGCACTGCCCATGCCTACCTGATGAAACTCTCCTCTGTGATCATCCTGATAAATCTGCCAAGGTTGAACAGGTTTGCTAAAAACCTAGCAACTGTACCTCTGTCACACTCCACCATAGATGCAGATGCACATATGAGCTGCCTTTTGAGTGTTCAGGCTCTATCTTTCCTTACATCACCAGGGTTTGAACTTATCTAGGCAGGAGGACAAATTCCTGGAAAATGTAAAAGACAAATAGGTATCCTCTGTATCAAAAGTATTCCTTTACCAAGTTCTTTGTTCAGATAGCATACCTCCTGTAGTAGCTGTTTCCCTGGCTTGACCTTGCTGAACCACAAGAGGCATTCCATGGGATGATGGGAGTTGAGCCAAAGGCTGAGCATATTAAATTGCAAAACAAGCACAGAAATTATCCCTAGGTGGACAGAAATACAGCCCAAAAGCACTCCAGCTACATTTAGTTTCATTGCAGGAAACCTGTTAAATAACATTTTATTTATTTTTTGCTTTGTTTTTAATAAAAAGAAGCAGAAGTAAAGACTATAACAGAATATATTGATTTTGTCACTTAACTTTATAACAAAGATGCTATATACTTCCACTATCAAATGCACACCTAACAGAGACCAAACCAGGTATGATTCAATAAATCATAAAATCTCTCAGATAGTACTATCCCTGAAAAGAGGCTACGTTTGTTCTTATTTAAGGCAGGGATGCTTCACCTAAATCACATCGCCCAAGGCTCTGTCCAGCCAGGCTGTCCTGGGTTCAGCAGTAGCAGTCATTTTTCTCCTTCTTGGTAGCTGGTGTAGTGCAGTGTTTTGACTTTCAGCTCGGGAACAGAGCTGATAACAAGGATGTTTTGGTTTGGCCAAGGACTTTGTGAGCCTCATGCTCTGCCAGGGGGGAGGGGAAGCCAGGAAAAAGCAGAGACAGGACACCTGACCCAAACTGACCAAAGAGGTATTCCATACCACAGCACGTCATGCCCAGGATGTAACTGGGAGTTAGCCGGAAGGGCTGTGAGACTGCAGGGTTGGAGGAGGTATCGGTCGGTGCTTGGTCGGGGCTGGGGGGGGGCAAGTTATCGGTCGGCTGGTGGTGAGGTGTTGTATTCTCTTCCCTTGTTATTTCCTTTATCATTATTATCATTGGTGGTAGCAGTAGTGACTTGTGTTATACCTTAGTTACTAAACTGTTCTTATCTCAACCCGTGGGAGTTGCATTCTTTTCGATTCTCCTCTCCGTCCCTCCGGGAGTAGGGGGGTGGTGGTGGTGAGTGAACGAATTACCTGACTGGGTTTAAACCACAACAGTTCTTTTTGGCGCCCAACATGGGGCACGAAGGGTTGAGATAACAACAGATCTGACTGGATTAATAGTCATTCGTCACAATGCTGATTTATTGGGTATCACAGTTGTTCTTCTTGATCTCACAGCTTCAGACCGTTGTAACTTACGTAGAGCCGGTATTTGCTGTGTTAGTGTTTATCAAGTGTGGGGCCTGGGCTAAGGTTCTTGTCTCACTGTGCTTTATGGCAATGGCTTGTAACACGGGTGGGCTCCAGCAGCAGGGCGGGACGGACGTGGCCGTGGACTTGTATCTGGCCGTCCGGCTGCTCTTCACCGTCCTGGCCCTCACCCTACTCTCCATCTTCGTGAGGCTGCGGGGAGCCGAGGGGGAGCGGCCCCGGGGGCCGGCGGCAGCCGAACCGGCCCGGGAGAGCGGCCCCGGGGACCAAGCGGCGGCGGCGGGAGCGGGGCCGGAGGCCGCGAGGGGACGGCTGCCAGTGGAGGAGGTCGGGGCGGTCGAGGAGAGGAAGGAGGCGGCTGCTGAGCAGCGGGAGAAGGCGGCGGAGGAGCCGAGCCCTGCGGAGGAGCCGAGCCCCGCGGCCGAGCCCAGCCCCGCGGCGGCCGAGAGCATTCCCCGGAAGCCGCCTGCCGACCCCCAGGAGGATGCAGGAGACCACGCAGCATTTCCCAGCAAGGCAGAGGAGGAAGAGCTGGAGTCAGGAAAAGAGAAGCTGGCAGTGGGAGAGCCGGCAAGCACAGCAGCTACACCAGCCCCAGTGACAAGCACAGCAGCATCGTTTGAGAGTTCTGAAGGCTCTGAATGGCCTTTCGGTATCCTTGGGACCTGCCTGCTGATCGTGATGGGGATCAGCATGTTGGCACACACACAGACTGTGTTCTACCCACAACCATTTTGTCTGATCTCAAAAGTTAAGCAGAGTCAGGTTTGGGTCTTGTCTGGGGTTAGATGACGATTCAGGGGGACCAAGAGGTTTTCCCCAAGGCTGGACAGTCATGAGTGGCAGGGCATGTGGGACAGTATGGGCAAGTATCTAGTCCACTGGGCCCCTCCAGTGCTTTGGAAGCGTCGGAGATGGAAGGCAGCTGTATGGAGTCCCCAGCAACAAGCTGCAGAAACTGCTGAAGGGGACAGTGAATTATTTTAAGCCTGGTGGGCCCATGGCACTTCAGGCCATCAGAGCAGAGATGCAACATACAGATGGACTCATGATAGAGGGGTGGACTTAGCAATGGACACTATTGCCCCGGTTATTCACAAGTGTGAACACTGCACACAGTCTCTCCTGCTCTGGAAGACTGTTACAAGAGGTGGAGCCTGACATCATGGACCAGATGGACTCAGCAGCTTTATAGGGACTGGTCCATGCACTAAGATAAGAGTGCACTGAGATAAGAGTGATGGTATATTGAAAATGTGGGATCTGAGCATGACGTGAATGGTATGGAATAAGGGGTGGATAATGTCCTGGGTTCAGCAGTAGCAGTCATTTTTCTCCTTCTTGGTAGCTGGTGTAGTGCAGTGTTTTGACTTTCAGCTCGGGAACAGAGCTGATAGTGATGTTTTGGTTTGGCCAAGGACTTTGTGAGCCTCATGCTCTGCCAGGGGGGAGGGGAAGCCAGGAGGAAGCAGAGACAGGACACCTGACCCAAACTGACCAAAGAGGTATTCCATACCACAGCACGTCATGCCCAGGATGTAACTGGGAGTGAGCCGGAAGGGCTGGGAGACTGCAGGGTTGGAGGAGGTATCGGTCGGTGCTTGGTCGGGGCTGGGGGGGGGGGGGCAAGTTATTGGTCGGCTGGTGGTGAGGTGTTGTATTCCCTTGTTATTTCCTTTATCATTATTATCATTAGTGGTAGCAGTAGTGATTTGTGTTATACCTTAGTTACTAAACTGTTCTTATCTCAACCCGTGGGAGTTGCATTCTTTTCAATTCTCCTCTCCGTCCCTCCAGGAGTAGGGGGAGGGAAAGAAGGGGGGGCGGGGTGTGAGTGAACGAATTACCTGACTGGGTTTAAACCACGACACAGGCATTGAACATTTCCAGGGATGGAGCATTAACCACTTCTTTTGGCTACCTGCTCCACAGCCTCACCACCCTCAGAGTAAAGAACTTCTTATATCTAACCCGAACTTCCCCTGTTTAAGTTTAAACCCCTTGTGCTATCACTACAGTCGCTTATGAAAAGTCCTTCTCCAGCATCCAAATTCAGAATTTATTTTTTAAAATAAAGATCAGCTTGATTCTGATTAGAAGATATCTTTTATCCTTATCACATAAAAATGCACACACATATAAATAGATACTGCGTTTCCATGCATCCACAGAGTGCTTGTAACAGATGTGTTTTGCAGGTATTTATTTCACATGAAGAGCTGACTTTAGATGTATGTGAACTCTGATAGTCTCAAGCAGCTTCACTATACAAACTTATTTTATTAGAAGTTAATACATAGGGTTAGACCATCAGGAAAATCCTTTTGGATGCTACAGTCAGTACCTCCAAAAAGTGCATTGAGCCAGTGAGTTCTCCTAGGCAATCTGTTTCTCTAAGGAGCTGAACACCTCTGCTTTCACTGTCTGCTACTGAGAGCACACAACAGCATGTGAAAGGGAGAAAACAGCAATTCAAAGACATAAAGGAATCCACGAATCAAGTGGTGGAAACTGTAGATCTTATTTCAGATTGCAAAATAAAATATACCACATGTATATCAAACAGGAACCGTGGATCAAACATGGAAGATGCCAGGGACCCAAAAATTTGAGAAAAGCTGCTAAGAAAGGCACTAGAATCTAGCACATACTGTGACAATATGCATCTTTTCAGAACTTTGTAAAAACACAGTAGCAGCTAAAAGTTCCTTACCAGCATGAAAGCTGGGCAGAAGCAACTGAAACAACTAAAAAATGGCCTTTTATGGTCCATAACTGGTATCTTAAAAAACAGCATGACAAGAATGTAACACTGCAAAAGGTGGTTTATAGAAGTCATCAAAGAGCAAGGCACAAAACAGTTATCCCCACAGCTAAGATGACTCTTTATGAAGGGCTGTCTTCATCTCTGCTGGCCTTTTAGTTAAGTTAGCAGTGCTTAGGCACCCCTGAGCACAAAGTGCCTTACAACACTGAACCCAAGGACAAGGACAAAGATTTCAGGCCAGGTGGGATCTAGACCAATCCCTTGTTCAGAGCAGGCTCAGCCACGGGGTCAGACCAGGCTGCTCAGGGCTTCATCCTGTGGGGGCTGAAAACCCTCCAAGGAGGAAGATGGCTTGACCTCCCTGTGCCTCAGTCTTTTTCCCTAACCAATCTAGCAGGAGAAAAGCTTTCCCTTATCTCCAGCCTCTCCAGCCCTGCCTTTTATTTTATTTTTCCTGGTTTTTAGCTTTTTTTTTTTTTTTTTATGGATTGATGATGTATCAGTTACAACTTCAGACTCTCTGTGGGATGTTCAGGAACATTTGGGCTAAGATTGGCAGTCGCAAAACCCACTAATTTTAACAGGAGTCATGACTGCTGTGTAAACACACGAATGATACCTATTATGTTCTCTTATCAGTGATTCTAAGGTTAAACAGATAATTCTGAGTTTGCACTGAGTTTATGTCAGCTCCAGAGCATAAGGCCTGCCAGTAGAAATTGGACTCATTGAAACTATTGGACAAATTTGAACGGATCCTTGCTTTGAGTCATGAAGCTGAAAAGCCCTAGACATCAATGTATCAATAAATCATAACTGCCATCATACAGAGACTGTAATCATATTTACTTTGACTTTGGTGTAAGACCATGTGGCAAAACACCAGCAATGCAGTGCTGAACTAAGACAGTGTTTTTTCCTATGGCCTCACACAACGACCATACATCTATGCTCTAGATCACTACAGAATATACAAGAATGGTGAGGAAGCCAGGACAACATCTTTCTACATTCCCTTCCCTTGCTACACTCCATTATTTGTAAAACATGCAGAAATATCATGTGTATTTCAGATAATTTTCCCAGAGTTCATATTTTACCTCTTTTCTCCTTCCTTCAACTTTTACACACATTTCAAGCCAATTATTAATTTGTTTCAGCCATTTAACTGCAATAAAATAGTGAAATCCATGTCTTAAATTTTTGTGAGAAAAGAGCTCACAGGAAAGTTTACGTTACTATTATAATTAGCAGTGTAGCATTTCTGGTTGTCTTTGAACATATTGAAGCTACTGTAGTCAAATGCTGAGTTTAAGATCCACAGCTATACTATTATAGCTCTTAAATTCAATACAGAGAGGTGGTACATGTAACTGTTACCTTATTCACATTAAAAACGAAGTAGGAAGTGGTTACAACAGCCTGCTGCTTGCAGTACACTGATCTGCCCAAAGTCCTCAACTCCTTTCTGCATACAGGATGACTCATGCTCTGGTCTCAAGCATATTCCTTAGGTAAAAATTGGTGTTGCTCCATAGATAACTTCAGATGGTTAATAACTAATTTAATGATATCTTTTTTAAAAACTAGGAAGGAAGCTCTCATCAAGTGTAAAATTCAGGCTTTTAGGTAGAGAAACGTTTTGAAGAAAATAAATTAACACTGTTCTTCTACAATTAAAAAAAAAAAATCAAACTTTTTACTGTCAGAATTATTCAAACCACACAGAGAATTAGAAGCCTTACTTGTTACAGCATAGGACTCCCAGTTCACAACTATAAGCAGTCGGTCCCTATAGCCATGGCTGGGCAGTTTCCTTCCTTTAAGGAATAACATTTGTTCTCAACACAGTGAAACTTCATGTAGAAAGGTTACATGGTTATATCACAACCACTGCGTTATTTTGTAAATTATATAAATGAAACTTAATCAGCATTAGTTCCTATAATTCTATGGACTGAAATGAAAAATAATTACAATGAATAATTTAAGATAATTTTATTAGATCTCGAGAATGCTTTTATATAAAACAAGTATATATGAGTACAAAATTGCGTTCTCTCACGTGTTATTTACACAGAAATGTAACTTGTGCTTTGCCATAATTAAAGGCACAGTAGCAGAAATATAACTGTAGGAAAAAAAAAAACAAACCAGACCAACGTTTTGTTTAAGACCCAAATCTACATTGGAATCTGCATGATCCAGACAAAAAATGAATGAAGCTCTGAATTAGTAATTTTGGTTTTCCTTTATTTTAATGGAAGAATTTTACTTAGATCTTCTGCTGAAAGTTCTTATCATTCATCATGAACAAGATTCTTTTTTTTTTTTTTTTTTAAGGAAATACTCTTTTGTGATATTTTCTTATGCA
The DNA here is from genome assembly GCF_028554395.1 of Pezoporus wallicus. Classification (NCBI taxonomy): domain Eukaryota; kingdom Metazoa; phylum Chordata; class Aves; order Psittaciformes; family Psittacidae; genus Pezoporus; species Pezoporus wallicus. The sequence continues at coordinate 33,126 of NW_026637575.1, read as the reverse complement.
TGTATCTTTGTGGCCCTTTTTCCTCGCTCTTTTCCCACACTCCAGCCCCATGGGAAAAACAGAATTCCCCAGAGAGGGGAATCATGCAATTACTAAAGCAAATGAAACAGTTACTCTCTTAGATAACGTTCAACATGGGCACAGAGAAACTAGTCTACATTGAGAACATTAAGTATTATGAATAATGTTGTGAATGACACAAACCTGGATCAGAAATGTTGAATGAACCTGAAGGTCAGAGAAGCAGGGTACTGGTCAGGAGCTGGCTAAAAGAGAGAGTAACAGAGTAAGAGAGTGGTAAAAGTAGAAATATCAAATTAGAGGCAGATTGCTGGGCAAGATCCTTAAAAATTAGATGAGATGCATCTTTTCAGCATTCATGTTAATATCCATAGTGTCAGTTAGTAAAATGTTCTGGTCTTATAACACTGCGATTCACCACCAACAAAAATAAAATAGGAGGTTGAAGCAATAAACATGGAATAAAATTAAGTATCTTAAAATGAAAAATCATTTTCTTAATAAATGTCTTACTTACCAACAATATCTCCTTTTTAAAAAAAATGCTCACCACTGTGTTATATTTTCTTATAAGTACTAGAGAAGCCAAATGCCATGACAGGAGCAGATTTTAGTCATGGATGGTAAGCAACAGCTCACAGTGCATATTGAAAGCAAGAGGGACAGTGCAGATCCAGAACCTGCAATTCATGTTGATTAAGACTGAAAGCAGCATGGCACAGACAGTTTACTGGAAAGGACAGAAGAGAAAAACTCTATACAAGGACCAGAGTAGAGTACAGAATTTGTGCAGCTTCAGAAACAAATAATTGATTTTACTAAAATGAAGCCTGGGCAGAAGAGCTAGCTGCAAGGACATTATGTGAAGGCAGAGAGAAGCAAATAAACAACTTTGTTTTATTTCTTCACTTTGAGCTTTCTCTGTTCAAAAAGGTTAAATGATTTCTTCTAATTCCAAGAAAAGAGTGGTTTATTTAGTTTAGTTTAGTTCAAAACCACTTAAACCTGGGGAAAGGCCCAAGTGATCAAAAAGTTTAGGTTGAGCCTGATTAGTCATCCAAAGCAGTGATTGAGTCAGACCTCTTTAGTGGATGAAGGGCAAGCTAAAGAGAGAGAGGGGGAAAAAGCCTAAAAGTTATGCACCTGGAGTATCAACGATATTACACAAAAAAAGTGGGGTTTTTACCAAGTAAAGTATTCTTTCTGGAGGAACTACCACCCACACTCTGGAATCTGATGGAAGATAATTTTACCTACTGTAGGACAAATAAGCCTTCAGATATTTTCACACACAAGCTGTACTCATTGGGCGTACATAGTACCGACACTTTAATCTTTTATTACACCTACCTAGTCCAAGCTGCAGCTTGATATGCCTTCAGGTTTTCCTACCTGTATATTTGTATTTCCTTCAGCAAATACTTGAAAGGGAGATAAGTAAATGCTAGTAATTGTATTTATATGCAAGTTAAATTAAAATTTGAAATATTTTTAGTTAGATCTATATGATGCCTGTGCTCAATGATTTCAGAATTTTTGTAATTCTGAATAAAATAAAATAAATAAAATAAAATAAAGTAATATAATTAATATAATGTAATATAATATAATATAAATCCTCATCTTTTTATTCTTTCTCCTGCATTTTAAACTGCCACTGAGATATTCAATATATTGTGTTGCACATCACTTGTTCTGATAAAACCAGATCCAGATATAATACAATTTTACTTTCCTCCTAGATTTTTCATATCAAATTCTAGTTTACTGGGGATCACTGCATCTATCTGTCAGCAGAAAAATGATGTTTTTGTTTGCTTTCTTCCCTTTTAGATAATAGGTTTCACTTTTAAAGGTTTTACTGTCAAACATGCCTAAAATGAGAGTAATTTTCCAAGGATTCTGCTTGTATTCCTGGATTAGCAAAGACTTCTTGTTAGAAATAGCTGTGAAGGAACATTTATTAATTTGTTTGATTATTTTCTAATAATTTCAAGCTACAGACACATTACAAAAATTGGGTAAAATATCTAATTTTATTAACACCTTTAGCTAGTTAAAAAGCAGCTCATTTACTAAATGTCTGTTAACTTCAATGATTTTCAAGATACTTACTTAGGTAGCACTGCCAGTCTGTAAACAGATTTATGAATATATGATGCTCTAAACACATATCTGCATAAGTAGGCTGTTGTGACAGATTTGAGATGAAGGAAATCGAGCAGCACTGACAGCAAGCTAAATGTAATATGGCTTCCTCTCTATACTTCATCCCAGAGAAATGTTAGAGATATTTAATTGTTTCTTCCTAACAATTATTTGAGTACAACTTTCAAAAACTCAGTGAAAATAAATATTAACCCTTACCAAGATATTTTGAAACCAATGAATAGACATTGCCCCAGTTTAACACAATGTTATTTTGCCTGACAGCAACTTTAAAATAAAATAAGCTTTGGGAGGTAAAACACAATGACTCACACAATTATAAGTTTTTCACAGTATTAATATTTCTACTAAAGTTCTTATCTATAAAACCTACTGTTTACTCTGTCGCAGATGCATAAAATGGAGACATCTTTGGGTGAGGAGCTTCACCAAGCTCTTTCTTAACTTTGCATTCAGGATACACATCAGTTTTTTTTACTTGAGTCCTCCAAATACAGAAATTTGTTATTTGGCAAAGGGAAATATTTCTTACTTTTCAGTTTTGTCTGAATTGTAGTCTTCAGTGCAATCAGAAGATATAAACAGGAGGCCAAATCTGGTAGCCCAACAGTGACAGGGTTGCTGCAGCAATATGCCCACAGGTCCAAGTAGCAGCAAGGTTAGGCATGCATTTACAAGCAGGCACATCCACACAGATCAGAGAATCATAGAATACTTAGGGTTGGAAAGGACCTTAAGATCATCTAGTTTCAACCCCTCTGCCATGGGCAGGGACACCTCACACTAAAACATGTTGCCCAAGGCTCTGTCCAACCTGGCCTTGAACGCCACCAGGGATGGAGCATTCATAGCTTCCTTGGGCAACTTTTGCAGGCATTATATGGAATTGTCTGGAAGCTGCACAAGCAAGCAATGAACAGATTGCTATGATACAGGTGGTTTTTAGCATTTACATTGCTTCAGTTCCACAGTGTTTACTTATAACAGAAGTTTCTCCTGAAGTGTGTGAAGGTGGTTTATTTGCTGTATTACTTCAACAGACTTATCCACCTTTAAATAGAGACAAAGTATGGGACAGTATACCTATTTCCATGTTCTGAAAATCAGGTTATTCATTCGTACTGAAGTACATTAAGCTTTCCCAGAACTGCATGTTAGGTGTACTTGGAACTCACTCCAGAAATAAATAGTAGCCTTAATCTAAATCTTTCAACATGGTGCCAGTAACTACAGGAGACAGAGAAAAAACACAAAATTGAGCAAGAAGTGATAAAATGCACAAAAATACTAATGTCAAGGAGATTAACTTGACGGTAGACACTCGTGTTTTACATATATTTACACTATAGTGGGAAAAATCCAAGTGTTCCACATGCTCACCTGAGACTTATACTCCCCAAAGAGTCCTAGAACTTAAAAAGTCACTTTTTTCTGGACCTCTGTTTTCATAACTGTGACTTAGTTAGCACTTGAATTCCACATCCCATTAGACTGTTAGAGGATGAAATAAACCAATAAAGCTCTTCAGTAGAGCAAACTGCACACAAAAGAGACAGAAATCAAACACCTAAGGGATGGGTATTCTCCTACCTACTCCTAACTGAAAACAGTTTCTTAACACCAGACCAAAGGTGCTTATCTTAATTATTTTTGTTCACCTTCCCATTCATCTTCCCCTTCGGATTTTTGCAAAGCTCAATGAAAAGAGCAACTCCTTCTTCCCTTCATAGACTGACAGGAGAGGAGAAGATACTGAGAACAAAAGAAAGGGTTGAGGAGTTGCCTGTTGGACTTTGAGAAACAGGGTGCCTTTTTTTTTTTCTCACCTGTCCTATTCCTAGTTCCGTTACTTTGGCAATGTGAACCGCACACAGAGCTGGCTAACCCTGGCAAAAAATAATGCAGTGTGACTTTTCTCTGTCCTGATTTCAGCTCAGAGCTAAAGAACAATGTTATATAACAAAGCAGTTAGTCCACTCAAAGTTTCCCCAGAATTTTCTTCTGCTACTTCACGAAAAACTGTGGGATTTTGTGACTAGTTCTTATATGTAGTACCCAAAGGAGCAACCAAGCACAAGAAAATGACATGATCATGATTGACAACAATATTTAATAACCAACCCTGCAAACAACATTGAAAATTGGAGGTTTTGGTGTGTTTTGTTTTTTTTTTACTTCCTCCAGGATTCATAAAAAAAATATTTCTTTACTTTCAGAACATAATCCTCTCCTATACAAGATACAGAGCATGCTATACTTCATAATCTGAACAAAGTTACAGTGTCACTCATCCTGTCTTTTTTATCTGAGTGCTTAATACAGAGGAATTAACTCTGCTTTAGCCTTACTATTGAAATAAATGGGAGATCGCAAAAGTGTAACATAAAAAAAAAAAGGTGACTCCACTGTACGTACAAACTTGCAGCTGTACTCCTTTACACAAGTGCATTATACAGAAACTACTGCTGCAGAACAAGTCCTTCCAAGACTATATACTACAGAAAAAAATCTACTTTGCTTAGCTTATAGCAAAAACTGTTCAGTAAGGCTAACATGTCTTCTTCTTCTCTTGTCATACAACATTTGCTTCTTCATATCTATTCCTATAAGCTGAGCTTCAAAGAAGGTATCAGAGATCTCTGTACCTGCTTTGAGGAAGAGGCTACACTTCAATGAATAAAAATCTACATTTTTTTGCAGCCGTGGGTATAGTGTTCCTGTTGTGATTCCATAAATTTATGAAGAGGAAATGAGCTACATTAGCAACTGACAGGAATGAAGGAATAAAAGCTGTAATGGGTTGTGGTAAGTCCTTTGGATCCTACTAAGTGAAATATAGAAGGAGTTTTCCATGTTATAAATTGTTGTAATAAAGACAATGTCTGCTAGATTTTTGTGGCTAATTGGCTTATACTTTCTCCTTCCCCAGTCTGAAAAGATTTCTGAAAAAATATTATTAAAATACTGGTTTTATGAAAAACATGCAGTGGGACCCTGACCTTCCTAAACAGAGAAAATTCAGTTAGTTCAAACAACAGGATTAGAATTATTTACAGAAGACTATTTTTTCCCCACTGCCTGTTATGTGAAGCTGTCTGCTGTTTTCTCACTAGATTTCATACTTTCCACAGGAGCTGCAAGCTCAAAGAGGTTCATTCCTTTTGCTCTCATCTTTTCTCTGTCCTCCCTGGCTTCTGGGTTCTTCTCTGAGGTCCAGATGCATACTACAAAACCTCCATTCTTCCACACCTTCCAACATATCTGTGTGCTTTAAGATGGAAAAGGGACAAATTGCATGTTTCTGGCTTCCCTTAACAATATCTGACTGAAAGCCCACTTCTGCTATGAAGGAACCTCCCCTAGTTAGCATTGCAATTTCTATAACATAACTTTCTTGGTTTTGCAAAGAAGATATCACACAATCCAAAAGCCTTTTTTCCAGATGGGGATTCACTGCTCATGCATAAAACAGCAACAAAAGTTTTGTTGCTGCTAACCCAAACTGGATCTTTATTAGTAACATTCATATTGATCGCTAGACACCCAAATCATTTTACTTCTCTCAGTAAAAAAGAAAATACCTTTGTTTACAATATATGAGTCTGATTAAAAAAATGGATGATAGGCTGACTCTGGCTGGACACCAGATGTCCATCAAAACTGCTCTATCACTTTCCTCTCCTTCAGCTGGACAGAAAACATAATTAAAGGCTCGTGGTTTGAGATAATGAGAGGGAGAGATCACTCACCAATAACTATGATCGATAAAAAACACTTGACTCAAGGATGTTAATTTAATTTATTGTCAATCAAATCAGATTAGGATAACAAGAAACAAACACAGATCTTAAAACACCTTTCCCCCCACTCCTCCCTTCTTCCCAGTCTTAACTTCACTCCCAAATTCTCTCTCCTCTCCCACAGCCATGCGGGTGGATGGGGAATGGCAGTTGCGGTTAGCCCATCAAACATCTTTACAGCTCCTTCTTCCTCAGATTCTTTCCCTAGTCTAGTGTGGGGTTCCTCCCATCTAAGACAGTTCTTCACAAACTTCTCCAATATGAGTCCTTCCAACACGCTGCAGTTCTTCTCGAACTACTCAGTGTGACCCACACCTTTCATGGGGTGCATCCTTCAGGACCAGGCAGCTCCAGTGTGAATTCACAAGTCCTGCAACAAACCTGCTCCTGTGTGGGCTCCTCTCTCCATGGGGCCACAGCTCCTGCTAGGAGTCTGCTCCAATGCGGACTTACCGCAGGGTCACAGCCTTCTTCAGGCCTCCCCCTACTCTGCTGTTAAGATTCTGCATGGCCTACAGGTGCAATCTTCACTGTGTATCTCCATGGACTGCAGGTGAAATCTGCTGTAGCGTGAACCTCCACGGGCTACAGAGGGATATCTGCTCCACCATGGACCTCCATGGACTGCAGGAGCACAGCTGCCTCACCAAGGTCTCCACCACAGGCTGCAGGGGAATCCCTGCTTCAGCAGCTGAAGCACCTCCTCTCCTTCCTCACTGACCTTGGGGTCTGTGAGACTCTTTCTCTCAAATATTCTCACTCCTCTTTCAGGCTGCTATTGCACAAAGTTTTTTCCCTCTTTAACTGTATTATCCCAGAGGTCCTCCCACCATTACTGATGGGCTTGCCCTTGGCCAGCAGGAGGTCCATCTTGGAGCCAGCTGGCATTGACTCTGCCAGACATGGGGGAAGCTTCTAGCAGCTTCTCAAAGAGGCCACTGTAGCCTGTTGCTACCAAAAACTTGCCACACAAATCCAACACAAAATGGTACAGGATAAATGCCATTAGTATATGGACAATTCATATAATTCTACAAAACCTAATTATAAAATATTTATACACTTGGAATCCCATTTATAGAATAATAGATGGCTAATGGGTTTTATTACCTAGAATAACAGAATTTCAACTTAGACAAAAGTGATGACATCAGGAAAGATCTTCTATAAGATGTATATGATGTTGTTTTCTTAAACATGTCTTGTAATATTTCTTGAGGATTTCTTTTCGCATTTATATTACTGCTGCAAGTCCTAAACTGCACAGCCATGGAGAAATAATGCAAAAGAATCCCTCGACTTCATATTGTCTGAGAAACCAGTCTATTTTTCTCAGCATAACTCCATGAAACTGTAAGACTGGGAAGCAGTAATGCTTGTAGACGAAGAAAGAATATTTAGCAGAAATAGAAAAAGTTGCATGCAGTGGTTTCAATTCTGCTGCATTGTAACATGGACAGTGAGATAAAGGTTTAGATGAATTCAAGTTCTTAGAAAGAATGAATCACTAGGTGCTGTTTTAGTTCCCAAGCCTGACCATACTACCTATCAAAAACCTGAGTAAATTACCTGTCAAGATATCATTAAATACTGCTACCAGTACTTCTGCTCCCAATTAGAAGCAATGAATTCATACACTGACAAAGAAAAAACATTACCCGATAAACAGTAAAGATTATATTGGAGAATAAAATGACTGTTAATGACAAATTATAAGGTAATATATTCTAAATTCTACTAATCATTATTTTGGAACAAAGGAATAGTTTTCCAAGGGCAAAGATATATTATAAAATAGGCATATCATGTGAAGATACATTGTTAAGGTTACTGGTAGTTTAAAAAGTTTTGTGTAAAATTCCATTGCTCTTGAGTTATAAGAATGACACAATTTTTGTTCTCCACTTTTCTCCCCAACATATAAATCTAGCCCAGTGGAAGATAAGTCATGGCAGTGTTGCTTTACAGAGACAATATTTTGTCTTTTTCTTTTTTTCTCTTTTTTCTACTTCTTAAATGATGTGTCTTTGATGATAAAGAAAAAGAATAGTAGGATCAATGAGAAACACAGAGATAAAACAAAAACCAAAAGTTCTTGCTTCTGTCATTGCTGATCCATACATATGCAGATTTTATAAAGGCTATGAGAGTAGAGTTCTTTTTTCCTAATTCCCAAAACTTTCTAGAAATTTAAAACTACTTGAAATGTCTTCAGAAATGGAAAGAAAGAAAAACAAAACAAAACAAAAAAAAACCAGCAAAGCGAAACAGAAAGAAACAGTGCCCCTGGAATCAAATACATACCAAGAAATTTCAGACAAAAGAGTAAGTTCCACTGGTTAGAAAAGCTTTAACAAGCTTTATCCAAAAGAAAAAAGAATTAAAAAGAATCTAAAAAAAAACCACCACAAACAAAAAACCAAGCAGACAGCACCCTAAAACAAAACAAGCAAACAAACCCCCCTCCATCAACTGAAAGATCTTGAGCTCTCCTAGAATTTGGATCTTCAGCTTTTCCTTCATTGAATTATTTGTAACTGTTTTCGATTGCTGATGTAAGCTGTTGTTTTTAGCAGCTGGTGTGTGTGTGCTTTCCAAACTGAATGGTATATTTTTCATGAAGTAGAGTTCCTTAACAATAACATTTTATTTACTATCTTTTGTCCCACTTGGAAGATATTCATCCAAGCATAGAATAAATTCATAAACACTGCTGTAGTATGCACATTCACACATAGGCTCTGTAAAGAATGCCAGCACAGCCCAAAACCTGCAAAAAATCTATACACCAACTCCATATTCTGCATATCTGCAAAGGAATATTAAAAGTGGGATGGTGTAGGCCCCTGTATTTCAGTGAGTGCTTGCCTATTGAAGGGAAAGACCCAGGCTGCAAGGGCAGAGTAGACCCTTCTAACCAGGACAGCAAACACCTGAGACCCACCCACACAGTCTTCATAAAGGTTGAAGGCACAGAAGACACTTTCAGGTACAGTAAACATTTCAGCTTTTCTAGGGAAGTGGAGTTCATTCGTCTGAAACTTTCTAATATTCACTTGATCAAAAAAAAAAGTTTGGTTCTCTTTCTTTCTGAATATACAAGATACTCAATATACAAGGCACTTCACCTGCAGAACTAAGGCATTCGGTGAACGTGCTGATACAGTGAAAGTTTATGATGTAGAAACGTAATCAGAAATCTGCACAACCTACAAAATAGCTAGAAGTTTACTAACACTAGAAATCTAAATAACATGCAAGTATCAAGAGCAAGGTTGCAAAGATGAAGCCCAACAGAGTACTTTAAAGAAAGGCCAAAGAGTTCTTAGAATCATAGAATCATAGAATAGTTAGGGTTGGAAAGGACCTTAAGATCATCAAGTTCCAACCCCCCTGCCATGGGCAGGGACACCTCACACTAAACCATATCATGCAAGGCTTCGTCCAACCTGGTCTTGAACACCGACCGGGGTGGAGCATTCACAACCTCCCTGGGCAAACCTATTCCAGTGCCTCACCACCCTAACAGGAAAGAACTTCCTTCTTACATCCAATCTAAACTTCCCCTGTTTAAGTTTGAACCCATTATCCCTTGTCCTATCACTACAGTCCCTAATGAAGAGTCCCTCCCCAGCATATAGCTGGCTTTCTGGGCTGCAAGCACACACTGAAGCCGGCTCATGTTCATTTTCTCATCAACCAACACTCCCAAGTCCTTCTCTGCAGGGCAGCTCTGAACCTCTTCTTTGCCCAACCTGTAGCTGTGCCTGGGATTACTCTGACCCAGGTGTAGGACCTTGCCCTTGGCATGGTTAAACTTCATGAAGTTGGCATCAGCCCACCTCACTAGTGTGTCAAGCTCCCTCTGGATGGCATCCCTTCTCTCCAGCATATCAACCAAACCACACAGCTTGGTATCATTGGCAAACTTGCTGAGGGCGCACTCAATCCCACTGTCTATGTCAGCGACGAAGATGTTAAACAAGACTGATCCCAACACCGATCCCTGATGGACAGAGCTCATTACTGGTCTCCAGCTGGACACTGAGCCATTGACCACAACTCTTTGCGTTCAGCTATCCAGCCAGTTCTTTATCCACCGAGTGGTCCATCTGTCAAATTAATGTCTCTCCAATTTAGAGACAAGGATGTTGTGTGGGACAGTGTCAAACGCTTAGACAAGTCCAGGTTGATGACATCAACTGCTCTATCCCTGTCCATCAGTTCTGTAGCCCCATCATAGAAGGCCACTGATGGACAGGGCTAGAGCGGTTGATGTCATCTACCTGGACTTGTGTAAAGCGTGCAACACTGTCCCACACGACATCCTTGTCTCTAAATTGGAGATATCATCAGTTCCGTAGCCCCATTGTAGAAGGCCACCAAATTGGTCAGGTTGGATTTCTCCTAAGTGAAGTCATGCTGGGTGTCACCAACCACCTCTCTGTTTTTCATGTGCCTAGTTTCATTTTCTAGTATTTATATATATATAAAAATATATATTCATATATATATTCAGAAATATATATTTCTATATATATATTTTCTAGTTTCATATTTTTAGTAATTTTCATTTACTATTATTATTGCAGCATTACAGGTTTTTATGTAAAAGGTAATAACTGCAAGAACATGGAGGAAATTATCCACTAAAGGAATTCTTTAGAAATAAAAATATCCTCAAATAACTTATCTTTGAGAGGTGTTTGTCAAACTGATTTTCAAATAGGAAAATTCATGTTTATTCGTTACTCTCCATCAGCACAAGGACTCTTATGATGTATGAAGGATAAAGATTTCTCTTATTGCATCAAGCAACTGTAAGGAAAGTTTCATGCAATTTCATAAGCACATTTACCTTTGTTTCTCAAAAGTTTAATTGAAAATAAGTTTTTTTCAAAAATAATTTAGTCACCAAAAATAACAAAAATAGCCTTTATTACTCAGACATTGCAAGATATTTTCATAAGGTTAAATACAGTTTTCTTTCATTAATATTTCTATATTTCTAATTGAAGCATAATTCGTATCAATAAAGAGATGAGAGGGCAACAGATGTTATAAGATTTACGAAAAAGATATCATTTTTATCATCTTGCATCTGACTTATTTTTGGACAGAAGAAGTCATGACAGAATGACAGGAGCAAAGAAATAAGAGTAGGATTTGATCTTAATATCCATCTTTGCTCACAAAAAGGTGCTTTGCTCTTTAAATATATATATATATTTGCTTTAATGAAACTCTGCTGTCAGCTTCTGATCACAACACCAGTACAACTGTCTATTCGTGACAATCTGCCACAATGCACTACAGGCTTACAATATTTATATTTGAAATAGTATACTTATTACAGCTAGTAGGGATTTTACAACCCTGCAGAAAGTATTAATTTTTATCCTTTTCCTTAAAAAGAAGTTCAGTTTATGATATTTTTAAACAATTCAGTTTCATTTAAACTATTTTTCCTTCCAAAATACTTCATAGCTGAATGAAGGTGAAGTGATCTTTGGAACTTTATAATACAAGTAGCCAGTATATTGTTACAAAATAAGGCTGAAAACCAAAAAGTTGATCTGTCCTTTTGCAGTGAATGTCAGCTATATTATTTATTTAGTATATTTTGGACATATATAAGGTTGTTTTCATGTGCTTCAGGCAATTTACAGTCCATGTAAGCACATTATGATATTAAACTGAACACATGGTGCTTTTATGGGCACATGTCCCTGGGCTGAAGTCCTGATTATCTTGACTACAGGGCCTTTAGTTATCTCAGAGAAGACAGAAGAATCCATATGCTAAGAATATCTATGAAGAGATCATTATCTCTGCATGACACCCTGGTGTAGGACATTGCACTTGTCATGGTTAAAATTCATGAGGTTGTCATCAGCCCACCTCTCAAGCGTGTCAAGGTCCCTCTGGATGGCATTCCTTCCTTCCAGCGTATCAACCAAACCACACAGCTTGGTGTCATCAGTGAACTTGCTGAAGGCGCACTCAATCCCACTGTTCAAAGTCTTTTCTTGGGTAAAGACTTTTTACTATTGCCTCACAGATCATCATGTCAAGGAGACAAAGAGAACTGAAGAAAGTAATTCTCTTTCCTCTATACTCCTTTGTTTCTTTCACTGAACCAGATAATATTTTTCCTTTTTTTTTTAATGCAATTTTCATTTATGCATGTGCAAATCAACATTTGTTGCTACCAACTATGAAGCCCTAAACTCCATTTATCGTTTTAACAACTTCACTGGAGTTATACAAGCAAAAAATCTGTTTTAAGTCTATTTTATTCAGTTTGATCAAGGAATTACCATGAAATAATAAAATGGAATTGTATCACAAATCCAGCTTGCAAATCTCACTAAAGTAGTGCACATTTGTGTCTACTTCTGGTTTTAAACAGAATAGCTGATTGTTCCAGACACATAGCGTAAAATCTGAACAGGATTTATTTTCCCCAAAATAAAAGAAACTTTTGAAAAATCTCACTAAGCACACTGATGCCTACGCTCATGAGTAATGATGGTCAGTAAGTAAAAAAGAATATTCACCTAAACTCTGGCCTTCTAAAACCCTGTAAAAATCTGGCCAATAATATTTGGTTACAATGATGTAGGTTATGACCTCAGTATCAATACATAACAGTTTCTTTTTCCCCATCTTCAGGAAGACAGTGGTCCCTTGCAGATTTAAAGCTTGTAGTTGAACTATTGCACATCCCACTGGACACCCTTCACATGGCTGACCATGTTGATACTTCCATTCTATATATTATAATGTTATCTGTATCATCCAAAGATTTTCAAACTTTCAGTACATCAGGACATAAAGTAATCAGAAAGGGGCTCCGATCCAAAATTTTTAAGCATTTAGTTTTGTACTGAAACAGCCCAATTTTTCACCCTTTATTAAAACAAATGTTCCATTTGCTTCAATGAAAAATCACAGAAAGATAATGATCAAAATTCCTAGGTAGAAGACAAGTATAGCAGTGTTTTTCTAACAAACAGGGTCAAAGTATGTTCCCTGCTCTCATTTTTGTTCCCTGCTCTCATTTGACCACTAAATGCTAGTCAATAATTTATGAAGCAGGAGGTTTTACACTCTGAGACCCAGTAGGATTGTGATCTCCAGCTGTGGGACATCAGAAGGCAGCTTACAACAGAAGGGAAAAAAGACCAAACCCAAAACATAATCTTTTCCTTATGTTTTTTGAAGACCAGTTTATAATGCAGTGTCTTGTTGCTTTTTGTTGTGTTTTTTTTTTCTTAATTTGAAAAACTGTTATTTTTATCATCTACTACATGATAAAACTCTTCTAGAAAAGTCTAGAAAAGACTAGAAAAATGTGCTATTTGTTTTCAAAACCCATTTCCACCAGAAAAGCTTGAAGAATATATAGAGATAATTTTAGCTGTGCCATACCAGTCTTTAAAACATTCATAAAACCAAAATTCACACAACAAAAAAACCAAAACAATTTTTCTGAAATATAATCACCTGTCCAGTTCTTCTGGTACAGTCCAGTGTTTGATATCTAAAACTCTTGGAGTAGATCTGGATTGAAAAGCTTATTATTCATTCCATGTGTAATTAATAATGTGCTCTTATTGCTACAGCTTTATGTTGCTCAGCACAGTATCTCATGAAGATATAATTGTTTAGTAATCAGGGTTAATGAGTATGAAAATTTCAGCAATTTTTTGTCACTGTGTACTGTAGGTTTTCTTTCATTGCCAATTTTTCTCAGCTAATTATCTTCTCCAAACATTTTGGAGGAAGACAGCTGTAGGCAGTTTTGAAGCATATGAGCAGACAGATAAAATGCATTTGCACATGTAGAAGAAGAAGCCTTGTGGAAATGATATTTACTTATAAGCAGTGTAACTAGCAGTTTAAGTTGGAGGATATACTCACACTAAGTGAGGCACAGGTGCACATAGTTTTTACTATTCCATCTTGGCCTAAGAACATACCTTTGCTAATATGGCTGCCATGACACATATGACACTACAAGAATGCTGAAAATAATTAACTGCTGATCTACAACTTATTATGCCTATCACATAACTCAAAGTAAGGCAAAAACATTACTTAGTTAAAATCGCCAAGACACATAACTCAAAAGCCACAAACCTGTACAAAACCAAAGTGGTATTGGTAGATGCAATGAAGAATGACTATTATTATTTTTGGCCACTGAAGAAGAAGCAAAACGTTCACTACAGAAATTTTTGATAAACAGGAACTACAGGTCCAATGTATATTAATATTCTTATTAGCAAGCAATGAACTAGTTTGATCTCAACAATATTAGGGAAAATACCTCCTTCCCAGTACTTGCAAACAAATATTTTTTAAAGAATCAAGTTCGGAAAACTGTTGTTTTCTTTGTGTGTAAAGTACTTGAAAGGTTGAGATGGGGGTAAAAAAAGAAAAACAAAAACCCTGGGGCAGAAACAACAACAACAACAATAACAATAACAATAATACTAATACTAATACTAATAATACCTGACCTGAAGTTTTCCACAGTTGCTCTGTGGAAGTGGGTTTGTGTGATCACACTGTTCAAGTATTTCACAACATGTGGTATTTCTCCCACGAAGACTCCTGCAGTTTAAATAACTGTGATAGGTGAAGGTCTTTTTTTCTGAACTTCTTCAGTTTTCCAAAATTTACAAGATTTATGTAGCTGTTTTGGGGAAATATGAAAGTGTTTAATGGCAGCGTTTATACCTCTGCATTCTATACTGAGGCTTGGTGTGGGAGTGTTTTGCCTAAGATTCTCTTGAATCAAAGATCTCCTGCTCCACAGTGCCCACCCTAAAGAAAGTTTGGTCCTTTCAGAAAAAGCCATATTAAAAATTCTGTTACACAGTACAGAAGTAAGAATTAAAAAAAAAAAAAAAAAAAAAAAAATCTACTAATGGCTGCTTTGTGTTAAAAGTTGGGATATAGTAAGACTTGTAAGACTTTAAACCCTGGGCTTTCTCAGAGAGGTATTCTGAAGTATTCTCTTTTAGAAAACAATTTTATTTTGCAAAGGAATAAAGATTCCATTCACAGGTTGTATCAGGTGACTATCTTTCTGAACAACTATTTTGCATCAGAATAGCAATTACAAGAGTGGCTCTAGAACTGCTTGATGAAGTATCTATTCAAATTACACAAAAATTTATTTATTTCTACTATTACTTTTTAGCATAACAGAATGAATAATTCTAAACAGGTACGGCTGCTCTTTCATGCTTATCTCGTGATTCTTCTAATTGCTTGAAGTATTCTTAGGGGGGAAAAATTCAAGCAGCACATAGCTGCGTAAAATGAGTCACTTCAGATTTAACATTGTCGTGGTTTAAACCCAGTCAGGTAACTTGTCCACTCACTCCCAGTGAGTGGTGCCGAGCTGACAACAATCGAGGTCCGGTCCCCCGCCCCCCCACCGGGGCTCTCCCCTTCCCCGCTCCCGGAGGAACGGGGAGGAGGATCGAAAGAGTGCAACTCCTACGGGTTGAGACAAGAACAGTCCAGCAACCAATGTACAACACAAATCACCACCGGTACTATCAACTACAACAATGATAAGGGAAAATAACAAGGGAAGAGAATACGATACCACTGGCCAAGAAACGAGTCCCACCCAGAAGCCTGTGTCCTTCCGGGTAACTCCCAGTTACCTCCCACCCTGGGCATGACGTGCTGTGGTATGGAATACCTCCCTGGCTAGCCTGGGTCAGGCGCCCCATCTCTGCTTCCTCACAGCTTCCCCTCCTCCCTGGCAGAGCATGAGCCTCACAAAGTCCTTGATCAGGGTAAACATCACTTAGCAACAACCGAAAACATTGGCTTCACCAACACTGTTCTCAGGCTGGAAGTCAAAACACAGCACTGCACCAGCTAACACAAAGGAAAAACATGACTGCTACTGCTGAACCCAGGACATTATCCACCCCTTATTCCATACCATTCACGTCGTGCTCAGATCCCACATTTTCAATACACCATCGCTCTCCCACATATATACATCCATATACATACAGACCAAGAGGAAAAGATCATTTTCTTAGTGCATGGACTAATCCCTATAATGCTGCCGAGTCCATTCGGCCCATGATGTTCAAAGTTCATTCTCTGTTGGGATGATGGCTGGAGGGAAGTCAGGGCCAGTCGCTGGTGACCTGGAGACATCTAGTTGACGGGCTATAAAAGTATTACACAGCAGGCAACAGCATACAATTGAGTTCACTGGCTGTTTTCCCCTAAAATCAAATCCCCTTGAGGTATACATCGGACTTCCCCATCTTCCCGCATTACCCACCAAGTATATCCAGGTCCCTGAGCAAAAGCAATCCCACGAGTGGGTTTGCCTTTACCTGAAGCAGGAATAACCCAGACTGTCTTCCCCAGCAAATTCTTCATATGCACCACGGGAACTTTGTCCCCCTCTACAATATGTAAAAGTTCTGACTGGGCTAGGCCGGCCCTGTTGGCAGATCCTCTGGTGTTGACCAACCAGGTGGCCTTTGGTAAGTGTGTATCCCAATGCTTGAAAGTTCCCCCACCCATTGCTCTCAGTGTAGTTTTTAACAGCCCATTGTACCGTTCGATTTTCCCAGAGGCTGGTGCATGGTAGGGAATGTGATATACCCACTCAATGCCATGCTCTTTGGCCCAAATATCGACAAGGTTATTCCGGAAATGAGTCCCATTGTCTGACTCAATTCTCTCTGGGGTGCTGTGTCGCCACAAATTCTGTTTCTCAAGGCCCAGGACAGTGTTCCGGGCAGTGGCATGGGGCACAGCGTATGTTTCCAGCCACCCGGTGGTTGCTTCCACCATGATAAGCACATGGCGCTTGCCTTGGCGGGTTGGTGGCAGTGTGATATAGTCAATCTGCCAGGCCTCCCCATATTTATACTTCAACCATCGTCCTCCATACCAAAGAGGCTTTAACCGCTTGGCTTGTTTAATTGCAGCACATGTTTCACACTCATGAATAACCTGGGCAATAGTGTCCATAGTTAAGTCCACTCCTCGATCACGGGCCCATCTATATGTTGCATCTCTGCCCTGATGGCCTGAAGTGTCATGGGCCCACCGGGCCAAAAATAATTCACCTTTATGTTGCCAATCTAAGTCCATCTGAGCCACTTCAATCTTAGCCGCTTTATCCACTTGTTGGTTGTTCTGGTGTTCCTCAGTGGCCCGACTCTTGGGTACATGGGCATCTACATGACGTACCTTCACCACCAGGTTCTGCACCTGGGCAGCAATATCTTTCCACAGTGCAGCAGCCCAGATGGGTTTACCTCTGCGTTGCCAGTTGCTCTGCTTCCATTGCTTCAACCACCCCCACAGGGCATTTGCCACCATCCATGAGTCAGTATAGAGATAAAGTACTGGCCACTTTTCTCATTCAGCAATGTCCAGGGCCAGCTGGATGGCTTTCACGTCGGCAAACTGACTCGATTCACCCTCTCCATCAGCAGTTTCTGCAACTTGTTGTCCAGGACTCCATACAGCTGCCTTCCATCTCCGATGCTTTCCCACAATACGGCAAGAGCCATCAGTAAACAAGGCATACTGCTTTTCACTTTCTGACAGTTTATTATATGGTGGGGCCTCTTCAGTGCGCACCACCTCCTCCTCTGGTGACATTCCAAAATCTTTGCCCTCTGGCCAGTCCATAATGACTTCTAGAATGCCTGGACAACTGAGATTTCCTATTTGAGTTCGTTGTGTAATTAGTGCAGCCCATTTACTCCATGTAGCATCAGTTGCATGATGTGTAGAGGAGACCCTGCCTTTGAACATCCAGCCCAGCACGGGCAACCGAGGTGCCAGGAGGAGCTGTGCTTCAGTGCCAATCATTTCCGAAGCAGCTCGAACCCCTTCCTAGGCTGCCAGTATCTCTTTCTCAGTTGGGGTATAGCTGGCCTCAGATCCTTTATATCCCCGACTCCAAAAGCTGAGGGGTCGACCTCGAGTCTCCCCTGGAGCTTTCTGCCAGAGGCTCCAGGTAGGACCATTCTCCCCAGCTGCAGTATACAGTACAATTTTTACATTTGGCCCGATCCGGACTGGTCCAAGGGCTACTGCATGAACTATCTCGCGTTTAATTTGCTCAAAGGCTTGTTGCGGCTCAGGGCCCCGTTTAAAATCATTCTTCTTGTGTGTCACATGATAGAGAGGGCTTACAATCAAACTGTAATTTGGGATGTGCATTCTCCAGAACCCCACAGCACCCAAGAAAGCTTGCGTTTCTTTCTTATTAGTTGGTGGAGACATTGCTGTTATCTTGTTGATCACATCTATGGGGATCTGTCTATGTCCATCTTGCCATTTTATTCCCAAAAATTGAATCTCCTGTGCAGGTCCCTTTACCTTACTCCGTTTTATGGCAAAACCGGCTTTCAGCAGGATTTGGATTATTTTCCTCCCTTTCTCAAAGACTTCTTCCGCTGTATCGCCCCACACAATAATGTCATCAATGTATTGCAGGTGTTCTGGAGCTTGCCCCTGTTCCAGTGCAGTCTGGATCAGTCCATGGCAAATGGTAGGGCTGTGTTTCCACCCCTGGGGCAGTCGGTTCCAAGTGAACTGGACACCCCTCCAAGTAAAAACAAACTGTGGCCTGCATTCTGCTGCCAAAGGAATGGAGAAAAATGCATTGGCAATATCAATCGTGGCATACCACTTGGCTGCCTTTGACTCTAGTTCATACTGAAGTTCTAGCATGTCCGGTACGGCAGCACTCAATGGTGGTGTGACTTCATTCAGGCCACGATAGTCTACTGTTTGTCTCCATTCTCCATTAGACTTTCGCACTGGCCATATGGGGCTATTAAAGGGTGAGCGGGTCCTGCTGATCACCCCCTGACTCTCCAGTCTACGGATCAGCTGATGGATGGGAATCAGGGAGTCTCGGTTGGTGCGATATTGCCGCCGGTGCACTGTTGTGGTCGCAATTGGCACTTGTTGTTCTTCAACTTTCAGCAACCCCACAGCAGAGGGATCTTCTGAGAGACCAGGCAAGGTGGACAGCTGCTCAATTTCCTCAGTCTCCAAAGCAGCAATACCAAAAGCCCACTGGTACCCTTTTGGGTCTTTGAAGTACCCTCTCTTGAGGTAGTCTATGCCGAGGATGCGTGGAGCCTCTGGACCAGTCACAGTAGGGTGTTTTTGCCATTCCCTCCCAGGCAGGCTGATTTCAGCCTCCCGCACAATCAACTCTTGGGATCCTCCTGTTACTCCAGAAATATAGATGGGTTCCACCCCTTGACAACTTGATGGCATCAGGGTACACTGTGCACCGGTATCTACTAGAGCCTTATACTTCTGTGGGACTGATGTGCCAGGCCATCTGATCCACACAGTCCAGTAAATCCGATTGTCCCCTACCTCCACCTGGCTGGAGGCAGGGCCCCTCTAATGGTCGTCACAGCGTTGGACGCTTAAGTCGTGGTGAAAGGGATTATTCTTCGTTATCATAGGAGCTGGAGTAAAATCAGCTCTTCCACTCCATCTGGGAAACTGCTCACCAGAGACTGAAGCCGTAGCTCTCATGGGACGATCAGTCTTGGCCCTTGCTCCCCTCTTCAGTTCACTCACCCGTTCCTCCAAAGCTGAAGTAGGTTTTCCATCCCACTTTGTCATGTCTTCTCCGTGATCCAGCAGGTAAAACCATAGGGTACCCCGTGGTGTATACCTTCTGTATCTCCTCTCTTGAATAATAGGACGTCTTTTGTTAATAGCTGAGACGTGTGTTGGTACACGTGAGGAGCTGGATAAATCAGATACATCGTCCCTCAATTTGTTGAGGTCCTGGGACAGTTTTTTCACAGCTGAGATGATGGAAGGAGTGAGATTGTCTTCGAACTCTCGGAGTTTATGAACCATTTCATCCACTGTTAGTGGTACTATGTCATTCCAGGTCACTGTTGCCAATGAATGGGCATATGATGACGGTGCATTCCGTGTAAGTTTTTGCCACATGGGTCGTGTACATTCAACTTCATCTGGATCTATAGGTGTATCCCCGTTATTCGGCTTGATGTGATAGATCATCTCTACGATCGCCGATTCCCTCAGAGACTGGATGCCTTTGTCTATAGTAGTCCACTTGGCCGAACAACTCGTAACATCATCCTTGTACGGAAACCTTTCTTTCACAGCTGCCAAGAGCCTCCTCCAAAGGCTGAGGGACGTTTTCTCTCTTGCAATTGCTTTGTCAATTCCCCCTTCTCTAGCAAGTGATCCCAGCTGCTTGGCTTCTGTACCTTCTAGTTCATGACCATTGGCCCCATTGTCCCAGCATCGGAGTAACCAGGTGATGATGTGCTCCCCTGGTTGACGGGTAAAATCCTTTCGCAGCTCAGTTGAGGTCCAAGGTCGAGAAGTTACCTCTTCTTCTTCTTCTTCGTCATGTGATGATGACTCCTGATCAGATTCTGGACTGGGTGGTGAATTTGTTGTTTCTTCATCTCTCTTCACCCTTCTTGCCTCCTTTTTGCTTGTTCTCTTGTGTACAGGGGCAACCGATATTGGTACGAATTGGTCCTCTGGTTTGGCTGCAGTGATTATCACTGTGGTTTGAGTAGCAACTGTACTTGTCGCTGGGGTTGGTGCAGCTGCTGTGCTTGGAGCTGGGGTAACCGCGCTGTCTGTTGCAGTTGAAGTTTGAGCAACTGCTGTACTTGCCGCTGGGGTAGCTGTGCTGTTCATTGCAGCCAAAGTTTGAGTAGCAACTGTTGCTTTGCTCTCAGATCCACCGACATTCTTTTCCTTTTGAAGGTGCTGGATAGTGTTGAACAAGGCCCTGTAAGCATAGGCCAAGCCCCAGCACATTGCCATGATTTGTCCATCTCTGGTATGGCCAGAATGACCACACACCTCATTTAAGTGTTTTACTAATTCTTCTGGATTTTGCAGTTGTTCGGTAGTGAAATTCCAAAGTACTGGAGGGGCCCACTGACCTAGATACTTGCCCATACTATCCCACACACCCTGCCACTCATGGCTGTCCAGCCTCAGGGAAAATCTCTTGGTCCTCCTACATCGTCGTTTGACCCCAGACAAGACTCAAACCTGAATCTGCTTAACTCTTGAAATCAGTAGTGGGCAAAACACACTCTGTATGCGTGTTAGCATGGTGATTCCCATCACCATCAGCAAACAAGTCTCAACAGCATTAAAAGGCCATTCAAAAACTTCAAAACTCTCAAATGTAAATGGTCTGGGGGGACGACTGGGAGGGTAAAAGGATGTCTTCTTCACAGGTTGAGCACCTGAGAAGGAGAAAAAAGATGTGTAATTGCTAAGCACCTCCATCATATACCTCCCAAAGTATAAAGGTGGTGACCACACTGGGAACATAAGCCAGATCAGTTTCATGATCAATGATTCTATTGTATTACAAGTCATTACCATAAAGTACAATGGGACAAAAACCTTAGCCCAAGCCCCACACTTGAAGACCACTAATACAGCAAATACCGGATGGAAGTAAGATATGATATACTGAAACTGTGAGATCAAGAGGAACAACCTTGAGAGCCAATAAATCAGCATTGCGACGAGTGACTATCAATCCAGTCAGATCTGTTCTTATCTCAACCCCTTGTGCCCCATGTTGGGTGCCAAAAAATAATTGTCATGGTTTAAACCCAGTCAGGTAACTTGTTCACTCACTCCCAGTGAGTGGTGCCGAGCTGACAACAATCGAGGTCCGTGTCCCCCCCCCCCCAGGGCTCTCTGCTTCCCCGCTCCCGGAGGAACGGGGAGGAGGATAGAAAGAGTGCAACTCCTACGGGTTGAGACAAGAACAGTCCAGCAACCAATGTGCACAAATCACCACCGGTACTATCAACTACAACGATAAGGGAAAATAACAAGGGAAGAGAATACGATACCACTGGCCAAGAAACGAGTCCCACCCAGAAGCCCGTGTCCTTCCGGGTAACTCCCAGTTAGCCCCCACCCCGGGCATGACGTGCTGTGGTATGGAATACCTCCCTGGCTAGCCCGGGTCAGGCGCCCCATCTCTGCTTCCTCACAGCTTCCCCTCCTCCCTGGCAGAGCATGAACCTCACAAAGTCCTCGGTCAGGGTAAACATCACTTAGCAACAACCGAAAACATCGGCTTCACCAACACTGTTCTCAGGCTGGAAGTCAAAATACAGCACTGCACTAGCTAACACAAAGGAAAAACATGACTGCTTCTGCTGAACCCAGGACAAACATGTAAGTTATGAATTTGCCTGCTTATTCTTTCAACATCTGGTTTAAAACCAATAACTGATCCTTATTCAATTCAGACAATGCAAAACTTTGAGACAGATGCTGAGCACATGTAATTAAGAAAAATTCCACTGAATTACCCCTGACTAAGTCACATTTGCTTAGACAAAAACTGAATCTGATCAACCTAATTTAAAATATCATAGTTTTAGGCTTATTATGTCATCTCGGTTATCCATGCAATAGCTTGTACAGATTCAAAACTCGCAACAGCTCTTCTGAAAACATTTTTTAACTCTTTTAAGTGCAATCTAAATGATTTTCAACAGGATGGTAGTAAGTTATGCAGAAGACTCTTCACTAAACCATGGTTAATTTTAAGATGAAACTTTGAAAGTTATTTAAGGTACATTTGAAATTAAAAACTATTCTGTTCTTCTTCTATCAATTTTAATCTAAATGTAGTTGTTTAACATTATCGCTACACATCCTGTCCTGACTTCTTTTTTTCTTGCATAAAACTGCTCTTCTTATATATTTCTTTTTTTTTTTAAAAAAAAAAAAGAAATCACACATGATGGCTCTGGTTAACGTGGTATAATTAAATAGATTAGTATACATTTCTTAAGATGTAAAATAATTCTTCTACGTGCAGAAAGTGAAGTATCAATAATAACTCTCAAGCTAAATAACTTAAAGAACATATGAAAGCAGAAGTAGTGTTCAAGCGTTACAATCACTTTAAATAGAGCATTTTCAAAGAGAGAAGCAGGCTTTCTGATATTGTCCATACAAACAAACACACTAAGTCTTTTTTGTACAACACATTTGGACCACAGTTTAGGTTATTAACAACTGCTTGTTTTACTTTTGTTTTGGGAATCTTCAGGGAGTGGAAGCAGACAACTGATGTATCACCTGTGTCTCAGCTAGTGTGTAAATGAAACCAGCTTAGGCAACAAGGATCCTCCTTGGACTTCAGTAACCTCCTAGCTAGGAACGGATAAAATCTTTTCCCCAAAGATGTGTTAGCTGAAGAGAATATTTTGAGTCCCTGTACGCAACCTGACTGTTCATCTGGTTAGTCTAAATGATTTCTTTTGTGTGTGTTTTTTTTTGTTTTATTTTGTTGTTTGTTTGTTTGGTGTTTTTGTTTGATTGGTTTTGTTTGTTTTTTTTTTTGTTTGCTTGTTTTTTGAGCTACTGAAACAGAAAATATGGATTGCAGTACATAAGAGTTGCCTTAATGTCTTTCTAACATAAAATACATTCTGGACACTCTGGCTTGGATTTGGCACTGCTAGTTCCTCACTACTACTACCCAGGCTACATGCCAGCCCACCCTCCTACTGTGCAGAAGAATAACCTTTCCATGGAAAGCTGCCAGCTCATGGACCACACACCTAGTTGCAGACACTCACAACCCCATGGAAAGATGAGACTGTCATGCAAGTGAGGAGTTCATCCTGTCACAGCTCCACAACCAACATGAAGTTGTCCTCTTTCAATGCTTAACTCTCACATGCTGAATTAGAGAACCTCCCACCAGATGAAGAGTGAAGCAGAGTTTAGAATATCAAACCTTATTCCTGCGACTTTATTCAAATGCTCCCCTTGGAGATGCAACACAGCCAGATCATTTAATTGGGATCAACGCATCGAAACAAGGAGTAGCACTATTAATTAAATATGGATTTAAGCCATAGAATTTGAATAAAGGTTTTTAATATTGTAAATGCCTGGGTTGCTTTAATTGGAAGCCTCTGTTCAGACACACTTGGGCTTTTATACATTTCCTCAAACATAGAATCATAGAATCATAGAATCGTTAGGGTTGGAAAGGACCTTAAGATCATCAAGTTCCAACCCCACTGCCATAGGCAGGGACACCTCCAACTAAATCATATCACCCAAGGCCTCGTCCAACCTGGCCTTGAACACCGACCGGGATGGAGCATTCACAACCTCCCTGGGCAACCTATTCCAGTGCCTCACCACCCTAACAGGAAAGAACTTCCTTCTTATATTCAACCTAAACTTCCCCTGTTTAAGTTTGAACCCATTATCCCTTGTCCTATCACTACAGTCCCTAATGAAGAGTCCCTCCCCAGCATCCCTATAGGCCCCCTTCAGATACTGGAAGGCTGCTATGAGGTCTCCACGCAGCCTTCTCTTCTCCAGGCTGAACAGCTCCAACTTCCTCAGCCTGTCTTCATACAGGAGGTGCTCCAGTCCCCTCATCATCCTCGTGGCCCTTCTCTGGACTTTTTCCAACAGTTCCATGTCCTTTTTATGTTGAGGACACCAGAACTGCACACAATACTCCAGGTGAGGTCTCACAAGAGCAGAGTAGAGGAGCAGGATCACTTCCTTCTACCTGCTGGTCACGCTCCTTTTGACGCAGCGCAGGATATGGTTGGCTTTCTGGGCTGCAAGCGCACACTGCCTGCTCATATTCATTTTCTCATCAACCAGCACCCCCAAAAACATGAGCAACGCTGTATCTGCTGGCCTCTAAGGTAAAGTATAAACCAACTTCCCTTTCTCATATTTTTGCATATATGTTAGCCAACCTTCCTTCTAATAAAAATAGTTATCAAAAAATTAGTACCATCCCTCAACTCAAGTGCATGAGAATTAAGCTTATATTGCTACTTATTTTATGAAAGTAGCCAACTAAGAGACAAAATCTTGAATGGTTATGTTTTGCTTCACAACATAAGACACAAAATATAGTGTAAGTATATTTTATTTTAGTCAATACTTCAGTTGTCTGACTCTATCAAGCAAAATACTGAGAGTGTTGGGAACAGTGGGACTAGAAACCAAGACCCAGGAGAACAGAAACGGAAAAAATCCCTTCAAGGCCAGAAAGATCAATGCACATTACAGGGAGCAACAACGTATAATCCTAAGCAATCTAAACCCAAAACAGAAATAGCCACATTTCTTTGTTATGTCTTTTCCTGTGTTAGAGTACCATACAATCCAAATTAAAATTTTCCATTCCTTTTCAGTGAATGGTTTGGGGTTTTTTAAAATTTGCGTCATATATTGCTTTTCTCAATCAGATCTTCTTGTCTAAAATGTTCTACCAGCTAAACCTTTTCTTCAGTATCCATACTGACAGGTCTTACCTTGGTTATAGCCAGACAGCTTGGTATCAGCTGTCATTGATATTTACATTTAAGAAGCATTGGTATTTGCATTTAAGAAACTGGAAAACCACACTTGAAAGACAAAAAGGCTTTGATGTGCTATAGTTGGCAGCATTTTAGTACCTGTTGGATTACCATACCTACCAATGTCTTTACAGAGAGAAAAAATATACTGTTTTATATTTCCCCCTATTTGTTTTCTCTCAATTGCACATTCACACATCTCACTATGTTTTATGGAAATATGAATCTTAGATTAAAAGATTTACCTGATAAGTGGGATGACTCAAAGTCTCCCATAAGGTCAGTGTTACTTTCCTATAACTTTCACCTTTTGGTATCCTTTCACACAACATTTCATAAGCAAGACCAAAGTTCTCCCAGTTTTGAGGCACACTCAGCTGCAGCTACTCTTGTCATCCAGAGATGTCAGGGAAGAGGGAACACGCCAGTTTTAAAACTGCACTGTAGCTGGAGTGTCTGGAAAGGGAACCACTTTCTGCTTTGCCCTCAGAATTAATTGCAAACAGGGGAAAGAAAGCAAAAATATTTAATTTGGAATGTGTGGATTGTTACAGTGCAGCAGAGTCTATGAAAATGGGAAAGGGTAGTGTGTATTGTAAAGTCACGTCAATTAACATTTCTATGTGAGGTTTAGTACAATATTATGCTACAGTAAGTTCTAGGAAACTCCTAATTGTACTTTGATTAACATACCTTAGCTAACACTTTTTTTCTGACCTTCAAAAAACCCTAATCTTAAAACAGAGCTCAATAAAATAATTCTGTATTTTCAGCCGATTAATCTTACACTTTTCCTGGTCCCTCTATAAGAGCAAAGCTGCATGAATGGTCTTTGTAAATCTGAAAGTGTAAAAACCACCATAAATTCCATGCATTTGTAAAAGTTGAAAATGGGTTGGTTACAGGAAAGCAACTCCTTCATAAGAAATACTGTGGATGATGTCTCTATTCTGGCATTATAATGCATATACTGTATGTTGTGTTAGTATAACTATAGTAATAAAAACTATAGCCCCAAACGAACAGATGAACAATGTACTGAAAACAAATTCTACCATTCTACCATCAAAGTAAGTATAGTTCAACCTTAGCTCACATGGATCTTGGCCTTGGGCAATGAAGAAACTCATTAATTTTTCTCAAAGTGTTTCCTTATTTCTAACTCAGGACAAGTCTAAAACGCATAATATTTGTCTTCAAACTCTTGCACTAACGTACTCAGGGACATATTGTTGTATTTCTGACTTGAGACAGAACTTGTTAAAAAGGAAAATTTCCTTTCCAAATGGAATTCTACTTGTTCAGATCTTAAAAGGTGAGTCATATGAAGGTCTGCAAATGAAATATCTTTCTTTGCATTGAACATGATATAGATTCTGCTTCTATTTCAAAGGTTTCTTACAAAGAAGGAAACACCTATATTCTTTATGGATGACACAGACAGAAGAAAAGTGTTAAAGTTGCTAGAAAGATACAGGTCAAATAGGTTAACACTATTAAAAACCTATGAATCTAACCAAGACATAAATTAAAAGACTAGAAATTATTAAAAACAAATGGGGAAAAAAATAGAACCAACAAAAAACTCAAAAACCCAACCAAACCCAAACCAAATCAAAACAAACAAACAAAAAATCTCAACAAACCAACAAACACATAAATCAAACCACTGTATAAGAAAAGTTCTTTCTCCATGGCTTGTTGTTGAGTTTTCCAGGTATATAAATGTCAGACATATTTGTTAACAACATGACTTTCATTTTATTGACCAGCCTGTTAAGATTCTGCTGGCTACTGAAATTATGTAAAAAACCCACCACACCTCCTATCTCAAAGGGGTGATTACTTTTGTTTTTAAAAAGGGAGACTCCTAACAGGCATTTGGATTTCATTGGGCTGTACTGTACAGGAAAAGTAGGTTACACACTGTCGCTACTCAGTAAATTTTCCATTTCCATACATCTAGATGGACATGTCAAGACAAAGAATGGAAAACAATTTAAAAGACATCACATGTGTGATTAAACTCATTCATGGCCAACAACAATGGTAGTCAAAACTGCTTAATATCTTAGCTAATGACAAAGTACACCATGGTTTTTCTGTATTTTATGTGAACATTGGTGACATTCGAGATACTACTGGCCTAATTTCTGTCAGAACCTGATTTGCAATGTCCTCTATACACAGAATGTTTGAGGTTAGAAGAGACTTCTAGAGCTCAACTTATCTAGCTCCCCTTCTCAAGCAGGAAAATGATCAGATGGCTTTCAGATATCTCCAAGGAGGGAGACTCCACAAGCTCCTTGTGCAACCTCTTCCAGTGGGGGAAGATTCTGAGAACAGACTAAACTTTATTTTTTCCTCAACGGTTTCTTATGCATATTATTTAATTTGAAGAAATAGTTCAGAAAGATAAATTCCAATTTTTAATTTATAAACAAATTCCAAAATTAAAATAATTTTTTTTTTTTTTTTTTTTTTCATGCAAGAGGTATTGTGTTGTGTGGCAGTTTAAGTCCAGGATATGTTGATACAAATCTCCACTAAAATATTGTAGAGCTGCCTACGGTTAACTCATACACTGATTATAAATCTTCAGTTGTTTGGGGATTTATTTTTTTTTCTGATATGGCAAACAATTTTCAAAGTATTTCTTCCTGTTATTCTAAATATCTCTATTCTTTTGATTCTTTCCTGTATCACCTGTGATTAGAGATTAAAAGGTACAAACATCTTGCAGAGTACCTGTGCAGCAAACATTCAGGAAGGGCCAAATTGAGAACTGCTACTAATTTATGGTGCAAACCGCAGATGCAGTTTGAGTAGAAAACACAGTGGTACAAATTGAAATGAAACTGGATCCACCAATCCAGCCTTGGATTTTTTGCACTGGGAAATGCAAAAGACGTTGCTTTTTAAGCCATTCAGAGGAATATAAAGACATTTCTCATTTCACTTCCACCCCTGTACCCTTTTTCTCTGGATCCATGACCTTCTTCCAATTTTTACTGATTATTATCCCCACTAGACTGGATTGTTCTTATGCTGTGATGGTTGGCTTCTTCTACCTGCTGTGACAGTTCCCATGGAATCCAGCCAAACAGATTCCTACATAAGATAAGGCCCTCTGTCCTTTCCTACACACCCCTCTTCCTACCCCAAACTTCTTGTGGGTTGGTGGAATTCCTGCTGCAGAGGTAAAGGGATTCAGGACTGTTATTAAAAGAAATCTCCAAGGTGAATTATTAATAAACCTGACTATGAGACACCACATTTTTACTTTAAGCTATGAAACTTCAAAACTCTAAAACCACCTGCATTTTTTACTTCTAACTTCAAACTCATGTACTTGCAGAAAATTTAACCACATAAAAAAAACCTTTGGTTAATGAAAACTACTCCTGATACAGCTGACAAAAGTGAAACCTTATTGCTGGATATTAAGCTACAATACTTTTTTAATGTAAATGATGTGGATGCTTCACTTTAGATTTTAGAAATCACAAAAGATATCATAAGCATGATTTTCAAACATTAGCTGTTCAAAAGGGCAGTTCCAGCTCCAAGGCCAATCTCATTAGTTAGAAACCAAATGAGGAATAAAATGAAGGTTTGTCCCTACAATTTTTATAGGAGGTCAATTGAGGGCCAACTTAATTTCCTACCCCTCTGCACAATGGCATTAGTTAATGAAATCAGCCCATGTTTAAGCTTGGATTCAGTTATTTTAGACATTAATTTTTTTCTGACATCAATGAGAAACAAGTATTTTAATATCACTAAGATAATTTTATAATTCAGAGACCTATCAAATTCCCAAGTTACATAGTTCCAAATTCACAGTATCTGAATTGATAATGAAATATTTGCTTTGGTGTTTTCAACCTTGAGCAGTGTAAGATGATAACATTTTCTGATCATTTTCGTGGTTCCCTCAATATGACAAATAAAAAGGTATAAGTGACCAAGTGGAATGTGTCTCTGGGAATTAAGACATATCAATCCCAGTTGTGTGGTCTGCATTTCTAGACCAAAACCCAAACCAAATGATCTGTTTCATTGCATTGTCAACAGCACAGCATTTTTTCTCTTAATGGTCTCAAGCTAGATGTTGTATTGTCTTCGTCCTGTGAAAGTCAAATTCTAGTAAACTGGTTTACCCAAAGAAGTCAAAACTGGCAGTGAGTTTACCTGAAGAAGTCAAAACTGGCAGTGAGCTCCCACCTTAACATTTTTAGGCAATGGTTCTCTAAGTTGCCTAATCAAGAACATCAAAACATGAAAAACAAATTGCTGAAGGAGACCGTCAAGTTAAAGCCAGTCTACTCACTACATTAAACTGTTAATTTTTCTCAGAAGAAGGAATGGTCTTTGAAGCTGCCACACACCATAGATCCGAAAATTACAAAACTACATTTTTGATCTGAAGTCTACAAAGCATTAACAATCCTATTTGTAAACTATGCTATGCTGCATTCCCATCCTTAGAGAAATACATGAGTTTTATTTCTTTCTATCTGGAAAACAAAAGGAAATCTGGCTGGCATTAAAATACATGGTATTCAAGTATTTTCAGAGAAATCAGAAGAATTAAAAGGGTTGTCTGTCTCTACATTCACCTCATTCACTTTGTCAAAGAGATCTCACACTTGTCACAATTTTGTAGCCACACAGCAAGAAAACTCTATAGAGGGTAAAAGGAGAGACAGAAAAAGGAAAGAAGGGGTATTTGCACAGGTAAGAGGAGAAGAAAGATTTTGGCTAAGAAGAAAAAAAAATGGTAAAAAGATCAAGAAATAGAAGCAAGATCTGAAACAAAGGAGAAATGAGAAAAGAGATTAACTTTTCTTGTTATTACCTAGCACTAAACACAAAAAATATAGTTTCTGCAACAGAAGAAGAGCAAAAGAAGAAGATAGCAGTAAGGAAATAAGCCAGAGGGACTATGCTAATATAGAGAACCACTAAATGCAAATACAGTAGAATAAGCCACACTAACATAATTCCTAGTTAAATCCAACATTTCTGTGAATAACAAGTTCTTTTTTCATAAAATATTCATAATGTAATTCCTCTTCATTACTTTTCTAATGGGCAGAATTTCTAGCTTGCCAAAATGTCAGCTATAAGAAGAAAAGATATCTGCAGTAAAACAGCTAAAGCCCTTTAACACACAAATGATCCCAAAGCTCTTGAACCACAGAGGGCTTACAATGGTACCTCAAAGGATTTTGTAGCTTTCTGCACTTATGAATGCTTCCATTGGCACTGATTTTACAGTTACTAGAGTGCCAAAAAAATAGGCTGAAGCAAACAGAGGCAGAAAACAGTTCACTTCTCTTTGTCTTGTCTACCCAGAAGCACTGCCAGAACAGGTGGAAGAAGGCCATTTTTTCCTAGAGGCAACACTGGAAACTCAGACCAGTGAATGACTGGTGGTGCTGGCTCTTGGAGAACACCTTTGAGGTATCTTTCTAATGACAGGTCTCAAGTACGGTACTGTAGAATCATAGAATCATATCATCAGGATTCAAAATAAAGCAGTATTTCCTTGGGTGTTTTCAAATTAAAGTTGTTAGCCTGGGATTCCAGAAGCCTGAATTTGGTTGCTCTTAA
Source organism: Pezoporus wallicus (assembly GCF_028554395.1). Lineage (NCBI taxonomy): Eukaryota > Metazoa > Chordata > Aves > Psittaciformes > Psittacidae > Pezoporus > Pezoporus wallicus. The sequence continues at coordinate 2,084 of NW_026637575.1, read as the reverse complement.
TCAGCATAAATGATTTACTTAAACTTTCTAGACCTCAATTCCTAAAAATTAAATCTGTAAATGGTACTTGGCTCTCTCCCCTCTCCACCATTCTGCCTTCCGCCCCTCCCCTCACCCTTTTCTCCCTACCCTTTTCTTCACTAGCCTTTTTTTATTACCTTCCTTTGGTGTTTTCTTTTCTGAATATGAGATTTCTGCTGTTCTGTGGCTTTAACCCTGCAGCAGAGGCCTCAACTATGTAACTGGACAAATAATAATAATCAACTGATTTAATTATATAATCTATAATGGTCATTCATTGCACAGTAGTGATTTTTGTGGCATGCGTATGTTCTATTTGCCCTTAAGGTCATTCCATCATGAAGGACTCTAGCTCATTTTTCAAAATACAAAATGGAGTAGTTACATTCATTCTTCTCCTTACAATACACACTTACTGGCTATGTCTGAGGTCAACCCAAAGTGTCTTAAAACTTATAGAGTGTCTGAAATACCTTTACCTCTAAAGAACACAAGGCACATTTTTAATAAAACTCATGAGCTTTTAATTCCAGCATGTGGAAAAGGATGCTCAGATAAAATAAGATGAGACATGCACAAGCCCACCAGAGTTCTAGAAAGAACAGAGGCAGTGCTTCAGATGGCAATGAATATATGTTTTTTATTTTTTTTATTCATATGTTTTGACCATCTGTATCTCTTAGCAGTTTTATACTTCTGCTAGAATCCCCAAAAACTCAAAAGAAGGCTTGTTTATAATAGGGTGTAAGCAGAAGGAACTTTGGTTCAATCATCACTCTTGTCTCCTAATAAAAAGAGGAAATACCAGGAAAAAAATTTGGAAAGAGAGAATAGCTCTACAGGAGCTTTCATTTCTTAAAAGTCCTTAGCTACTTCTTAAGATAAACCATCTGTGGGGTGGGAAGTTATCAATGGATAATAACCTCCAGCTGTTCTTTTAAAAATGTTAAATGACTTGGCATTTTAATACTTTCTGCATCAATGCAACATGCTAAAAAAACTTTGTGGAACAAAATCTGGCAAATTTCTCCCTAAAATTAGTTAATTTCTAACACTTCCTTCAGAAACAAATAGGATCTATCCATTGAGATTAACTCTCAGAATGTATATGACTTGCTCCTTATTTACTCAAATGCCCTGAATACAGTCTGAAAGAGACTGGTAAACAGTGACCAAAGCTAGAAGATTAAAACCAACCTTTAAAGAACTGGTCAGGAAAGAGAGGAGAGTGAAGAAATCCTGTTAATCTTTTATTAAACAACAACGATTGTGTTACTATGTGAAAAATATCTCATGGAATTCATTCCTCTAGGATATTAAAAATGTCAAATAAAAGGTTTCCTTTCTGCAGTCAGTGCAACCCTAAAACAACTGCTGCTTAGATGAAAGTATGCAATAGTGGCATGATTGGGTTTTGATAGCTGAGGTGTAAGTAGGAAATCTGATCTTTGGCATAAATTTTACTTCAAGAGGTTCTCTTTTCTATTAAGAAAATCTCTTTATGAAACAGAAGGTAATGAATTGCTTAAAGGATCCATCATTGAAGTTCCAATTTACCAATATGTTTCAGATAAAATCATATTTCAGTTCTTATGACAGCAGTAACTGTTACCCATGCTCTTCTAGGATTTCAGTTCTGGTCCTTTGTACCAGTTTTTCCAGTTTCTTGATCACAGATTTTATTTTTTTTTCATTTATCACCATCTTTAAAGTAGGCTTATGGTAATATAATTTTTTCCTTACTATTTACCTGTAATTTCTTCACACTTCTTTGAACCAATATGCTATAACATATTATTTTCTTTCCAAGAGCCTTTTCCATTCCACTTGTATATTTTGAACTTCAGGAGCCATTCAACCTGTTAGTTTGTCTTCTGTTCTGTGAACAACTGAAACACATCTCTCCAAAATGGTTCAAAAGCTTACCAGTCAATGCCCTTGTGTCTTAGGTTTTTGGAAAACAATTTAACATAATGAAGATTAAGAATTTTTTGTCTACTTGTATGCAAAAATAAGTATCACAAAAATATATATCACAAAAATGTGTACAAACACATATGTAC